>NC_133481.1:14540836-14564084 GCF_025370935.1 Choristoneura fumiferana | reverse complement strand
GAACTACTAGACAATATACAGTAGTTAATATTAACACGTATCCATCACAATAATTTTAGAATATCAGTTGTTTCGTTCGTTCAGGTTTGCTATGTGTTAGGGGCTCCTACATCTCCATCTTAAACCTAGTATCGTTATATTAAAATAGATTTGTTGAGTTGATTTGTCGATAAAATCTTTTGAGTTGACAACATTTTTTAAAAGAATTCATTTGAAATGTATCTATTTTATCTTACGTCTCTGTGAATAGCATTTCTTCAATTATAATAGTTTATCAAGATCTCTCTACATGTCTAAATGTTATCAATATCATAATCTTATTTAAAATCGAGGACTACAGAGTGATCTTTTCGATTAAAATTTAGATTTGACTAGAATTTTTCAGTACCACCTATCGGGAACTACAACATCCGAAAGTAAACGAGAATCCAATGTAGGTGTTTCAGTTATTAGGTGAAGATAAATCATGTTGAAGTAAATATAAAATGTCAATTTCTTCATTAAATTAAAATTTGTTTGGTTCCGCTTATTAAGCTGTGATGATTATTACTTTTTACCGTTTTAAAAAAGAAGTAAGGTTATGTTATATTTGTATGAGTAAGACCATTATACTGAGACCATAACCAACCAAATAGTTTTTTGGTTTAGCAACACGGATTCTTACAAATACGAACATACAGTGATCCGGTATTTTCTATGATGAATATTAACAACTTAAAAGAAAACACCATACACACTCTTCCACAATCGCTCCTAGTTCTACATAGTTACAATTTTGTGATGCTAAGTAAAACTACGTGTAACTCGGCTACTTTAAACCGCCTTTTACTTTACATTGTGTACAAACATCGACTTGTGGAATGCATTTCTTTATTTATATATCTGATAGGGAAATACTTAGCATATTTACTTCATTGTAGAGAAAGAGTAAGTTTTGTACTTTTAGGATAAAATTAATTTTATAATATTTATTCGTTGCGCAAGGTTGGTCGGGTGACGGTAGAAAATAATTTATATAACTTTTCATTATTTTATTATATCAATCTAATAAATCCTTTAATAAAAATTGAGAATTCTAAAGAGATCAATTCCGCAAGTTAAACTATGTGTTTTATGGTAACTTACCAATTATCTAAAGTTTCAAGGGTGAAGTGGAATATTTCTATGAGCCACTGTTTAGGAACTTTATTAAACAGATCTTAGAGCCATCGCTCGTCGAATTACTAAGTTACCACGCATAGGGATTAATGTTATAAGTTTTAAAATAGAGTTAAAAGTGGAAATTGGACATAGAGATATGCCGCGTGGTACAGTTATTCTAACTAAGCAAACTTAAAAATAAACACAAACAATATTTGAGTTGTATTTCCAATATTGGAGTAACTTTCGATTGAGCACACTTGTGAAAAATCTTGCCATAGAGCAGCCTCCTATTTAATATTGACTCGTTTCTGTCTTCATTCCTGTCCCGAAAACTCAGTTCTTTGGGTTTAAACATTTTCTTCAAGTTCAATGCGAATTAGGAGGCCTCAGCACAGTGATGCAAATAGATCCACGAAGTAACCGGAGCAGATCTATAACTTCTGGAGTCTTCATCGATGTCACATTTTCATCATTCACCTGAAATTTTAAGAAAGGACCATTAAATAATCTTTTTGTTGGTGGGTTGGCGTAGGTACTTTGTTTTAGTTGATGGTTTTAAGGACCACAAGTAACCAGCGGTGTTGCTGTGGCTCTATGATAAAATATAGTTTTGCACTCGATTTGAAGTGGCGGATATATCGTAGTTGGAACTGATGTGACATCTCCTCACTACTATTGCACGCAGAGATATAGCTCTAGCTAGAGTCGGGATAGCTGTGTATTTTAAACTTCAGCCAGCTGTACCAATCTGTAAGCGTATGTAGTTACCTGCAGGATGACGTCTCCCCGCCGTAGTCGGCCGTCCCTGGCGGCGACGCTGTCGCTATACACAGCAGAGATGTAGCTCTGGCCAGAGTCTGGATGGCTCTGCACACTGAACCCCAGCCGGCTGTTCCAGCCACGGTTCAGCTCCACTGTCACTATCTGGAAATATCAAACACAAATCTGGTGAATTGCACTGAGCAAAAGGTACCTAAGGACTTCTGCAATGAACGGTTGCAATCGGTTGAAATAATACTGATGCTCTTATAAATAATTTATTGAATCAGGCGTTACTTTGCGGAGGTCCATATCAATGAACTAAAAGAATTTCCTTGCTCACCCGCGACCTTACGATAGCTAAGCTTATGCAAAATATGCGCGTTCATGCAGTTCCTCCACCTTCACACTGTAAGAACACACACAAATCACACAACCCATCTATCACCACCACCACACTACACTGACGCGTTTTGAACTCAACCAGAGCTCATCTTCAGAGTGACACAACCGTACACCAAAAAACGCGTCAGTGTAGTGTGGTGGTGGTGATAGATGGGTTTGTGTGATTTGTGTGTGTTCTTACAGTGTGGAGGTGGAGGAACTGCATGAACGCGCATATTTTGCATAAGCTTAGCTATCGTAAGGTCGCGGGTGAGCAAGGAAATTCTTTTAGTTCATTGATGCTCTTATAGTTGGGCCATGTGCTTTAGAGGAACCGTCTGGGTTTGTGTATTCACTATGGACCCGTGTTTGATAACTTGACTTTTGACTGGTCATAAGCGGGTAACGATTGTTTTCACGCAGCCTGTATGTACACAAATTCAGTTAAAAAACTCCATTATGTAGGACGCTCTCAAATATTCCGTGGTAAATATTACAGCTAAGTATGTCCATTGAATAATACAATTAAGTAGGATTTTATATTCAACCCAGAAGACGGATTTCCTAGGTAATCAGCTAAATATGTGGTCTACCACCCTAAAGTTGATAATCGTTTGCGTGTCATAAAACAATAACGCTAATTAGACGTGTCCGTCAACTTGAATGTTTTACTTTAGCGACATATGTATTCATTTGATAGGAACTTGTTTAAATATTGATAGACCACTTATTTGACTGATCTACGTACCCAGTGAAAATCATTTTTCAAATGAGAACTTAGGCACTATTATTGCTTCTAATAGGTTTTTAAATTACCGTAGGCTCCGAATCGGTTTCTTTAGGCGGTTCAGGTTTGATGTTTTCTTTTTGGACGGCTTCAGTCTCCTTTGGTTTGGTAGGCGCTTCCAGCTTGGCCTTCCGTTCGCTGTCCGGTGATAACGCCACTGCCTTCCACTTCTTCAGTCCATTACCTTTAAATTAACAATAAGAAACACGTTTGAATCTGACTTTTTCTGGTCACTTAGGGCCAGTATATAAGGCAACCGAACTGTAACTTAACCACGCGACTATTGACTGCCCGTACATTTTAATCGCAGCCAGCATGCAGTTTGCGGGCAGTTGTGCTGACTGCAATGGAAACGCAATGAAATATGTATAGGTAGTTGCCAGTACGTTGCAGTTGGATGGCAATCCGTCAGTACATACGCCCTAAATTTAAAAAAAAATAAAAGTACTCGTACATTTTTAATAGCAGAGTCTTGCACAAAAGTAATTTGGAAGATTTTGAGTTATTTTTAAGTGAGATTAATTACCATATGTGTGCTTTTATGAAATAATATATAGCTGGGTAAGGCTCACGAGCGTTTTGCCCGCCTGTTCCAGTGTGTTATGAATATTGATGCATATGAAACTATTTGCTCAAATTCGATACAAGTAGTTTCTCTTTAAGTAAGTACCTATTCACTTATATTAGTAAAAACTTAGAGAACGCGGTTCCTACGGAAGGGAGTAGCCTTTCGCCGCGTTCCTTTGTAATTAGAGCCAACTGGGCTTAAATTTTTATAAACAGGCGCTCGATTTCAAATAGACAATAGTTGCGATTGTTACAAATTCTTTTGTTTCTTTAGTGAAAATAAATAAAAGATATTATGTTTCTTTTTGGAGTTTATTTATTCCCAAAAACGGTCTTAGGCAATCTAAGTGGATAGTTACTAGATTAAAAGACGGACGAGTCTCTCAGAGGCTCTGAAAAATGCTCAGCGGTGAAGTAAAATATGGGTATGTGGGCTTGGCTCGGCATGTATTTGCAGATCAGAAAAAAAATAAGAAAGGGCGCCACGAACGCAGTCCGGGCGTTCGTCCGGTTAAATATCTAGGGCTTCTCGGATTAAGCCGACGGCCCGACAGTCGAAAGGCCTTCAGGAAATTGAAAAAAATAAGGCTGTACTTCCCTCCGCGTCTCCGGCACAGGCTTTGGCCAGCTCCTCGTCTCGTGGGCGGCAACACCACCGTCACGCCGACGCTCTGTGGCTCTAGGCCCCGTATTACGTCCCCTCCTGAAACAAGGCTTTGGTAAATACGACGAAAATGTCAGGGCTCTGCCCTTGGGAACCTGGCGTCCCGGACTTTACACGGTCAATCGCAATCCTAGGCTGCTTACCTTCGGGGATACGTGGAAGAAGCGGGACAGGGGTCCAGTCGCACGTCGACAGCCGAAGAAGGGGATCACAGGCGGCCACAAAATTCTGGGAGCGCTCGGTGGCTAGGTTAGGTTAGACACACACACGCCGTCCCGCGCAAGACACTTGGGTACTTTTGGTGCTGGAAAATAAAGTATACGATATGAACCACTGACTCAAGCAACGCAGAGATAAATCCCAAAAAGTTACGCCTCACCTGCTGCCCAAAACAGCTGCTAAAAAGATGGAAACACAAAAATGTCTCCGCTCGCGACACACGCGAAATTCCGAGTGACTGACATTTTCCAAATCAAGATGGCGGCGTGTAGGCCAAAATAAACTTTAAAACGCCTGCCGAAACATGATAGCAACAATACGCGGTCCTATGAAATCAGAATGAAAAGTCTCGTAGGGTACAAATGCCCGATGCCGAAAAGTTGTAACAGTGCCCCGTCGCCCACAAGAATTTTGCTAGGAAAAGCAGCAAAATTTTCCGCTGGCCCTCCAGCGACACTCCTCCGTCCGGTGCCATAACTGAAAAAAACAGTCACAAGCAAAAAATTATCATTAAGAGATAAAAATAAAATACAGAAAGTCGACGGCACCGCGGGGCTATGGACCCACGGCGGAGGACCCCTCTTCCGTCGCAGCGCTGCCCAGCGAGGCGGCCGACTTATCTGGGCTACTACCCCAGAGGGCACACCCCTCAAGGGTCGAGTCTCCCGGTCGAACGGAATAAAAACCGAAGACGGCAGGCTTAAAAACAAAGGGTAAAAAAAACTAGTATAAACCAGTGTAAACAAAAAAAAGGAATGAGATCTCGGAAAAATCGAAAGGCAGCAGCAAAAAAAAACGGTACCAAATCAGTTACGCTTAAGATTCCGCATGTGCCAGCGGCCTAAAGGCTTACCCGAATCGGCGTCCTCTAGCTCATACACCAACGGACCGTGTTTACTGATAACGCGACACTTTGCGTACCGAGGCGCCAATTTAGCAGTAAAGAACTTATTGGCGTCACTTAAGGGGAAGGTTTTTCTCCATACCGTATCACCGACATTAAACTCCTCTGTCCGGCGTGACTTGTTGTAATAAACCTTGCTCCGGGCGTGAGCCTTGGACATAGCCGCCGATACCTTACGGAAAATTCCGGATAACTCGCCCAGTCTCGTCGCATACTCATCACGAGACGAGCACTCTAGCGTTAAAGGTAGAGCAGGGGACGACTCACCGAAAACACTACCGCACTGTATCGCTTCTCGACCGTGAACAAGAAAAAAAGGCGTAAAACGCGTAGTCTCGTTAACGGAAGAGTTTAAAGCGAACTGAATTTTCGGTAACGTGAGATCCCACGCTCGATGGTCATCGCCTACCAAAACCGACATGGCCTGTATCACAAACCGGTTGTGTTTCTCTACAAGATTGACCTGTGGACAGTACTTTGGGGTGAAATGTACCTGCGGAATCTGATATTTAGAGAACAAGGACTGGACCTCACTGCCAGTCAGGTTGGTACCGTTATCCAGTATGACGGTACGTGGGACCCCGTGTACCAGAAAGACCCCCTCTTCCAAACGAGAAGCGATCGTTTTCCCCAACGCTCGTCGCAGCGGGAATAGCAAACAATACTTACTGAAGCAACACACAACCACTAACAAAGAAGTATAACCCGCCCGGGAACGAGGCAAGGGGCCTACCAAATCTATGCTAATCGTCTCGAAAGGACGAGAACAGACCTTAGGGTTTCCCATAAGCCCAGGAGTGAGCATTTGCGGATGTTTGTAAGCAGAGCACGTGTCACAATTATTAACAAACGTAACCACGTCTTGGTATAATTTCGGCCAGAAATAACGAAGCGCTAAACGTTTGTGGGTTTTAAATATGCCGAAATGCGGCGAAAGCTCGCTGCAGTGCTGGGCCCGAATCAACCCTTCCCGGGCGCTAAAAGGTACGACCTCCTTCCAGTCGTTGTCGCTGGACAAACCAAACTTACTCTTAGAGTACCGAAACAGTTTGTTGTCACGTATATGATAGTTCGGGCACGATTGTGGAAACTTCTGGCATTTATTAAAGAGGTGATCATACCACGGATCTCTAAGAGTAGGTGAAGTCTCAGCGACGGGAACGGCTCGAGAAAGCGCGTCCGGCACAACGTTGTCCTTGCCTTTACGGTGTTCAATATCGAAACTAAAGGCCGACAAACGACAACCCCACCGGGCGAGTCGCCCTGTTGGGTTGGACAAGTTGAAAAACCACTTAAGACTAGAATGATCCGTGACCACCTTAAAACGACCTCCGCCCTCGACATAGGCACGGAAGTGTTCCACGGCGAAAACAACCGCCAGCGCCTCGCGCTCGGTCGCGGAATAGTTTCGCTCGGCTCTATTTAAGGAGCGGCTGGCGTACGCGATAGGATGTTCCAACCCGTCCTCCTGAACCTGTGCAAGCGTACCGGCGATACCATAACTCGAGGCGTCACAATGGATAGAAAAAGGTTTAGTAAAATCCGGACAGGCAAGAACGGGTGACGAAACCAAGGCGCTTTTGAGCTCGCAAAAAGCCCCTTCGGCCTCCTCGGTCCATTTAAAAGGTGGAGCGCTCTTACGGGTACTGGTTAATGCGTTTAGAGGGGAAGCAATGGTGCTGAAGTTTTTGATGAAGCGGCGATAATAAGTCGCCGTGCCGAGGAACATCTTTACCTCCTTCCTGGTTGTAGGAGTAGGGTAGTCCACAATCGCTCGGACCTTTGCCGGGTCGGTGTGCAATCCCCTCTCGTCGACGACGTATCCTAAGTACTTCAACTCCCGCCGGAAGAACTGAGACTTTTTCAGGTTTATCGTCAAACCCGCGGACCTTAACCGCTGGACAACCTGCCCCAGGAGAGAAATATGCTCCTCAAAGGTAGAGCTGGCCACGACGATATCGTCTAAGTAGACAAAAACCTTACTACCGAACTCGGGACCGAATAGTCGGTCCATCAAACGTTGCTGGGTCGCAGGGGCACCTTTTAAACCGAAGCACATTACGGCAAACTGGAAAAGTCCACGGCCGGGTACAGTGAAAGCGGTCTTCTCCCGCGAAGCGGCAGAGTCCAAAGGTATCTGCCAAAAGGCCGCCTTAAGGTCGATGGAAGACAGAAACCTGGCCTCTCGGAGCTGGTCCAAGATGTTGGAGATGTACGGGAGCGGGTAAGCGTCTCCTTTACTAACAGCGTTGAGTTTACGGCTATCCAGGCAGAAACGCAATTCACCGTTCGCCTTGGGGACCAATAGGACCGGATTATTCCAAGGTGAGTTACTGGGTTCTACTACGCCTAGCTCCAACATCTCGTCCAACTGACGATTCAGTTCCCGAAGTCGAGCAGGTGACAAACAAAAGTAACGCTGCTTGATGGGAGGAGCGCCCCCCACATCTATAGTATGGGAGAGAACGCTCGTACGACCGAGGCCCCTTCGCTCGAACGAAATATCCTCGAAGGTGGCCATCACCCTTTCGGCGACCGCGCGCTGGGAGGGTGACAGGTTATCCAGTGGATGCAAGTGGTGTACCTCCGCCACGCGAGGCTCCCGGTCATAACTAAGAGGTAAATGGGATAAAACATCGGGGGCCAGACCAAAAGCCCGCCAAAAATCCACGCCCAAGATGACGCACGAGGACACCGCCGGCACCACATAAAATTTTATTACTTTAGTCACCCCATCGCGAGTGATAGGCAGAAAAACAAATCCTTCCACGCGCGACCGGGCACCATTAGCAGTGGAAATGTCCGTAACGGGGTCCGCATAAAGCTTAACCCCGGCATCAAGGAAACGCTGGGCCACCGAAGCACCAAGAATAGAAATACTCGAGCCAGAGTCGAGCAGTCCCCAATAGTCGTCCCCATAAACGGCGACCTTTAAAAAGGGGCGCGCGTCGTTAAGGTCACGGCCAACCTCAACCGCGTTCAAAGCTACCGTAGGGTTCGACATAAAAATGGAGAGTTTTTTTAAATACGCCCGCCAATCGTCCATATCAACTCGCGTGCTCGGGACTGACGGGCGGCGTTTTAGTTTTTTGAAACGGTCGGGGACCCCTTCTTACAATTAGGACACGTGGAACTAGTCACGTCCTTTGTACCGCAATGATAACAGACGATAGCCTTGGAGGCGCACGTCCTAACGCTATGTCCGTGTACTCTACATCTTACGCAGAATAGTGACGTGCCCGTCCCAGCAGCTTCAGCCAGTTGTACCACTTCAACATGTCCCGAGGACCGGCTCCTATACGCTAGATCCGGGGCTACCGTGTGGTCGCTAGCTCTAGATGGTTCATGAAACGCGGACACTTGTGCGAAGCTGTGCTCTAAAAGCTTACATTTCCTTTTCAAATCAGAAATCGAATCTACAGGCTCCAATGCTAGCGCAGCTAAATATTGTGGACGCAAGTTGGTCCTTATAATCCGAAGTTTCTCCTCCTCCGATACATCACGAGTCAAACGCGAAAAATAATTTAGCAATACGGAAACAAAATTCAACGCAGACTCGTGGGCCCCCTGGGTACGATTCCGAATTTCGGCCAGCAATCGATCGTCAAAATCCAACGGTAAGAATTCCTGAATAAGCTTGGCTTTTAAGTCTGACCAATCCACCAAAGCGGTTTTCACCCCACGATACCAGGTCAAAGCCGACCCAGAGAACAATTCAACTGCTGACAGGAAAAGAGCGTGATGTGGAATCCCACGCGAGTGACATAACTCCTCTAAGCGCTGTAGGTACGCTCGTACACAAGTGGTACCATCGAAAAGATGATTCAACCTCGCCACTGATTTATCGCCCGAACAGCTGACTTGGTATATGACGCTCGCCGGTGCAATTTCCGGGGCGGCTGTGCACGGATCCGGTGATGCTTCAAAAGAGCTCTTAAAAGAACGAAATAGGGCGTCAACACGCGATAAGCAGTCTGTCATCTTCACCTCTAAGGCCTCCCTACGAGAAGACAAGTCCGCCGATTCCTCTACTCGTCCCAGACGATGATAACAATGATGAGCAATGGCCCTTAATCTGACAAAGCTTTTAAACTGCGGCCCCGAGCGAAGCGATCGCAAAACTTCGTCCAGTTTAGACTCAACTGCATCCAACTCTGACGACGCGGTACGAGAAGTCTCAGCGACCTCATCCGCCGGAATAGCAGAAGATAATTCCCGGATCTGCCCGCGCAATTCCTCCACAGTGTCTTTAGCTTTGGCATCTCTAATTTCCACCTCGTACTGTAGTTCTTCGCGTCGCAGCAAATGGTACGCGATCGGGCGCTCCATTCTAAAACGCTAATTAACACGCCGGTCCGTCGACTAATGCGAGGAAAAAACTCGCACTCACACAAAATAAGGATTCGACAATAGGGGCGCCTACCCTATACAGGAGCACACACGCGATGCCACGAACCGGAAGCGCTCGGATTCCAAAATCAGGGCAAGGGCCAACAACAGACACGTTTACCCTATCCAAGGGCAAACCTACCAATGTTAAGTATCGTTAAGTATACGTATACTTTCTAAAAATACCGCAAAGGTCCGCCAAAATACGGCGTACCCTAAACAGGAACAAACCCGGCACTACCAAAAATAAATAACGCTCGGAATCCTAGGACAAACTCCAGGGTCAAAAACCACTACGTTTACCCTACTTAGCTCCCAAAAGTAGAAAACACTTTCTTCAAAAAACACACAACAAGTAGTTCTTTTGCCCCACTGAGTGAGAAACCACTCAAAATCAAAGCAACAATAAACTTTGTACCTTAAGTAAAAATACCTACTTAACCATGCACCATACATACACCCTGCACTAGGTATACATATATTCTACTATATACCCTATGCCAGGAAGGAAGCCTTATTTTCCTAATTCCAATATCTACTCAAAACGCGAAATCACAATGCGCGCCTGCAAAACAATTAAATGCCGGAAGTAGCTAATAGTAATTAGTACCCATAGGTATTCGTCACAGGTGAGCGATTTTCGAAACAATTACTACAGTAACACAATAATGTTTCAAATTATTAAATACATTCAATAGCTTAAAAGGCCGAGTTTTACAAGTAAACATTAATTTCAACCCTCACTGGGCCATACTGCATCATACCTATAGGTATGTATAAAAATGTACAACATAAATGTTCATAAGGCTAAAAGGAATGTGATTTCATATGTGATCACCCTCACAATCCGTCACAATACGCAGTAGGGAAATAAAAGGCGCTAAAACTATAACCAAGGTAATATTATACGAGATTTACGCGAAACTCAACCATAAATCTAACAGCCTAAAGGCCACAGTAACAGCAAAAATAGTGTGGGAATTGGTTTACAAACTGAATTAAAAGTTGGTTGAATAATTTTATAATAAGGTTGGTTGAAATTGTTTAGGCCAAATAGATGTTTCTGAGACAAAAGCAAGACCAATAATAGGTTTAAATAATGAAACTTAGTACTGACTTATGTCACTGAATACAAATTAATGCAGAACCAATACAGGAATTACATTCACCAAAGTTTAAATTTGATATATGAACTTGAACAGTAAATTTATTTTAGTATATAAACCAATGAGGATATAAGTTGAATTTGAAAGATCTGCAAATACACTTATCTAGAGTGGCACAGATAGACACACTAGCCCTAGCCAAGAAAGCCCCGACGTTGGTCGTCACTGTTACAAATTCTTTTGTTTCTTTAGTGAAAATAAATAAAAGATATTATGTTTCTTTTTGGAGTTTATTTATTCCCAAAAACGGTCTTAGGCAATCTAAGTGGATAGTTACTAGATTAAAAGACGGACGAGTCTCTCAGAGGCTCTGAAAAATGCTCAGCGGTGAAGTAAAATATGGGTATGTGGGCTTGGCTCGGCATGTATTTGCAGATCAGAAAAAAAATAAGAAAGGGCGCCACGAACGCAGTCCGGGCGTTCGTCCGGTTAAATATCTAGGGCTTCTCGGATTAAGCCGACGGCCCGACAGTCGAAAGGCCTTCAGGAAATTGAAAAAAATAAGGCTGTACTTCCCTCCGCGACTCCGGCACAGGCTTTGGCCAGCTCCTCGTCTCGTGGGCGGCAACACCACCGTCACGCCGACGCTCTGTGGCTCTAGGCCCCGTATTACGTCCCCTCCTGAAACAAGGCTTTGGTAAATACGACGAAAATGTCAGGGCTCTGCCCTTGGGAACCTGGCGTCCCGGACTTTACACGGTCAATCGCAATCCTAGGCTGCTTACCTTCGGGGATACGTGGAAGAAGCGGGACAGGGGTCCAGTCGCACGTCGACAGCCGAAGAAGGGGATCACAGGCGGCCACAAAATTCTGGGAGCGCTCGGTGGCTAGGTTAGGTTAGGCACACACACGCCGTCCCGCGCAAGACACTTGGGTACTTTTGGTGCTGGAAAATAAAGTATACGATATGAACCACTGACTCAAGCAACGCAGAGATAAATCCCAAAAAGTTACGCCTCACCTGCTGCCCAAAACAGCTGCTAAAAAGATGGAAACACAAAAATGTCTCCGCTCGCGACACACGCGAAATTCCGAGTGACTGACATTTTCCAAATCAAGATGGCGGCGTGTAGGCCAAAATAAACTTTAAAACGCCTGCCGAAACATGATAGCAACAATACGCGGTCCTATGAAATCAGAATGAAAAGTCTCGTAGGGTACAAATGCCCGATGCCGAAAAGTTGTAACAATACATATAAATATATTTATCGTTGCTTTGTACCCATTACACAAGCTTTTCTAAGCTTACTTTGGGACTAGGCCAATTGGTGTGAAATGTCCCGTGATATTTATATGATACTAGCTTATGCCCGCCACTTCGTCTGCGTGGATCTAGGTTATCGCGCGGTGGCGACCTCTACTGGAATTTAAAGTGTCCTATGTTGATCCTTGGGGTTCAAACTACCTATATACCAAATTTCATCAAAATCGTTTTAGTGGTTTCGACGTGAAAGCGTAACAGACAGACAGACAGAAAGACAGACAGACAGAGTTACTTTCGCATTTATTATATTATATAGTAGGGATAAAATGTATCTAAAGTTCCTCAATTCGTACCATGAATCAACATGAAATTCCTTCCTAATACAAATGCAGGGCTTAAAACAATGAAATAAAAATAAATATCACGGGACAATCGGACTCGTAAAGTACCCATTCATGAATCCGCTATTGTTTTTTGTGAAAATTAAAGAATGAATACACGTTTATTAATTTTACAGAAGGAAAATGCATCTCTAACACACTAGTGTTTTTCACCGTATCAAGCATACATCCCACACACAGAAATAATGAGATCACTTTGCTTAACGCGCTCGCAAGCACAATCGCGTTTACCATCTTTTAACCGCCATCATAAATATTCAAATATAATAGCCTAGCTTAAGCCCGTGGCTTTGCTCCCGATTAAGTTTAAAGATACACAGTTTCCTATCCCGTGAAAAAACACAAAATCCTTCTTAAATTTCTAATGTATCTATGGTCTTCAAGAAATATTTTTGGCAAATTGACAATCAATCAGTCAGATTTCTATCTTTTTATCATAGCAAGACATGGATTCGACTCGTAAGAAACTAATACACAACTTAAGTGTTGCCCCGCCCTACCGTCTTTATGGACAAAATATCCGCCTTTATTTATACCTACATGATTAAGTTCTACAATATCCTCCTTTGTATCCAAGTATGGCCACCCCACCACAAAGCCAGCTAAGAGTGGTATCAACATTTGCCTACGCTCACCGGCTAGAAAGATAACATCGTCCGGAACGCTAACTAACAATATGCTTCATTATCGAATAACTTAGATTAGTTATATGCTTGACTGTACATAATTTATAGTCGTGTGCTTGAAGGGGATTGGTTCAATCTGGGTAAGTATTGGGGTAGTTTTTAAAGAACATATGGCGTCGATTATTGTCGAAAATGAACTTAAAGTTGCAACATTTTTAGCAAAAAAAAAATAAGTGTGTCGGAGTATTTTAATATGATTGTATGTCGAGTTATTAAAATTTGCCTACTTATGATGAGAATAGTAGAAAATAGAAGAAAACAAACAAATTTAATTTAATTTTTCTGTCTCTGGCGTAGTGTAATGACACCACAAACGAATTTAAAAACACCTATCTACACCACATTAAAAAATCTCTTACAGGCAGATATTACAACTAAGAGAATTGAAGCAAACATATCAATTGAGGCACCTAATTTGTCAATTAATACCTATTTAAATTGTAGATTTATTAGAGACAAGACAACCAACCCTACTTACAACTAACCCTAAACACTGCGCGAGTTTTAGTTTGTTTTATCTGCATTAACTCGCAACACATCAATCTGTATTTCGCTGCTTAATTACAAAAGCGGAACAAGTTAAAAAAAAAAGTTTTTTTATTGCAAAAATCACATTTACATTCACATTAAATGCTATTGAAAATACGATAATTGCAGTTAAACCTTTTTATTTTGATTACTTTTGTATTAAAGCAATCATTTGTTTCTACTCCTATCTTTTCGGGTAATATCTCTCATCAAATTCGCTTCGAACAATACCCATCGAATCTCAGTAACATTTAAAACTCCTCTGACCCACACGCTAATGAGTTTTAAATTTATTACAGGCAAGAACTAAGACAAAACTTTAAGATAAGGCCACCTCCATCCTCCATACAAAGTAATCTTTACTCGCACCCCTTGAAAGCCCCTAAACTCCGAAGTGATATTCTGATTGTGGCCAAATTATAATGGGGGCGGCGTTACTACCGTTATCTTGACACCACGGGTGTGGATCTCGCGACTTTCGGACAAGTGGTACCGCTGTCTAACTTGAAACAAAAAATATTTAAACCAAATTCTGAAAAGGCTACACAAATTGGTTTGCTAGATTTTAGTAACCAGTGTAAAAAAAACCAAAAAGTTACTTACTATTGCATATAAAATTAAGTGGTTTTTGCCCGCGGCTACGCTCACGTTCAAGTTGGGGTAGCATAGATTTTGTTTCGACGATCCTTTTTTTTAGCCCCCGACGCAAAAAGAGGGGGGTTATTAGTTTGACTGCTGTGTGTCTGTTACGCCATAGCTCTTAAACGATTTGAATGCGGTTTTTTATTTGAAATCAGGTTTTCTAGCAATGGTTTTTAGACATGTTTCATCAAAATCAGTTTAGCCGTTTTTAAGATATTGAACTTTGACGTGACAAAATCGGGGGTTTTCCAACTTTTTGTTACATGGTTAGGTTAGGTTATTCGTGTTTTGATTAATTTTTCGGAGGATTATAAAATATGTAAATACCGATGCACACGTCGTTTTAGCCAGATGGTGCACGTTTTCGAATTAAAAAATCAACTTGATTGTAGGTAATTCATACAAATTTTGAGCCCCAGGTTCACCATTTCAGGGGTGGAATTTTAGAATTCGTTAAAATATATGTAAATTACTAGTTAAAAACTAACTGCTTCTAGCTTTAAACATGACGGACTTCCATACCATCTTTGAACCCCTTTTGATTGAATTTCGAAAAATGCTTTCTTATTTCTTATTTACACATGTCTTAAAAAAATACCTGTGAAAAAAGACCAGCTTTCAAGGTCCAGGTTTAGGCTGGGCGTTGATGAGTCAGATACTTATCTAAATTACGATTAAAAACTACTAATATTCAATATACGGTCCATTTGGGCTTTTATGTTCGCAAGGGTGGGTATTAATATGTCGCGTTCCAGTATCGCTTCGGCTTTCGAATAGGACCTCGCAAGTTGGAATAACTTTGGAAGACCAAAGGCTGTTTAGAAAGGACCCCCAAGTTGTACCCGGCCTCTGAAATATTAATGTAGTTTCACAGAATCATATATGACTGGTGTATATGCTTTTGCTATATTTGCCCTTAGTTTTCGTCGATGGTTATGTCTGGAATTGATAATCAGTTAGGTTAGGTATTCATCGATTGTAATACAAGGTTCACAACAAGTTTGCTTAGTTTGGGACTAGTGTCAATTGGTTAATTGGTGTAAAGTGTCCCATGATATTTATTATTTATTTTATTATTTATTATCACTTAACAAAGAAAATATTTATTTAAAACAAATTATTTTTATTTTTTAAATTTTAAAATGAGAATGTTAAAACGCAAAACAATCAAACATTCGCTCTTCAACAAGATGCTTTCAAAATGGTTGCTTACACAACGCACTCACACATTCGCAGAGCAAATTTTCAACATGGCAAGAGAAGTTAGGGTTGGACTACACTCGTGTCCTTCCTTTTGATTGCAATTAATTCGGGCCAGGGGGAGGGGTGGGGAGGCAAGGGTGAGCTCGACCAATGCGCAGGACCAAACTCAGAAATGAAATGTTCGCGAAAGTTTGGGACTTAAGTTTGGTTTAGTTAGTGCCTAGTCGTTAGTGTTTCGTGGTATAGATTTGATTGTGTTTTGTTATTTACGATTGCGGTTATTGGATTGCCTATAGCTGTTCTTTTTTCGTATTTCGTTTAGTTTTAGGAAGTATGTGCATTTCGAATTTAAGAATCTTTGTTTCGAGATGTGGATTTATTTATAATATATCATCATCATCATCATCATCATGTCAGCCGAAAGACGTCCACTGCTGGACATAGGCCTCTCCCAAGGCTCTCCACTCAGACCAGTCTTGTGCTTTCAGCATCCACCGCGATCCCGTGATCTTAACCAAGTCGTCGAAAAATCCAGCAGACGACCAGATGGCCTAGTGGTAAGAGAACCTGACTACGAAGCTTGAGGTCCCGGGTTCGATTCCCGTGTCGGGGCAGACACTTGTATGAAAAATACGAATGTTTGTTCTCGGGTCTTGGGTGTTTAATATGTATTTAAGTAGGTATGTATCTATTTTATTATAAATATTTTAAAGTTCCCAATCCGCACTGGGCCCGTGTGGGGACTATGGCCCAAACCCTCTTGTTCTGAGAGGTGGCCTGTGCCCAGCAGTGGGACGTATATAGGCTGGGATGGATTTATTTATCTATTTATTTTGTTGGAGGTCTACCAACAAAATAAATAAATAAATAAATCCATCCCAGCTCGTCTTCCGGTCCGCGGACGCTATTCGAAAACCTTTACCTTTTTATTTATTTATATAAGTAGTGAAATTATGATAAAATTATTAAAACTTTATCTTTCTTCAAATTAAAACTTAATCTTTTATGATTATGGCGAGGAATCTAAACTGTTTAAATTTGAAACCGGTCTAAAAGTATTAATTTGAAACAATTTTATAAAGAGAATTAACACTTCGTTAATTACGGAACTGTTCAAAACTATCACATTTTACTTTAAACGAGAGTCCGTCTCTGTCTTTCCAAAAGCTGTGTGAAAAACAGCCAGACATTCTCCTATTTCTCGACCTGTAAGATAGAGGGTTTTAGGATTCCGTTTCTCAAAAACACCCCAGGAATTATCTGCTTTCATTCTACTGAGTGATTTCTATTAGCCAAACACGGAAATTTAAATAACGCAATAAATTGAATATAAATATAGACGCCAACTTACAAAATCCTATTCTAGCGTACTAATATAATAAATTAAAAAGTTTGCGAATGTGTTCACATGTTTACACGTTTGGACGTTTTTTACTCCTTCAATGCTTGAAAGACTGGTTTGAGGGAGTTTTAACTAGGTATGTGGTAGGTATGACTCTCCTTGGGTAGTGAGTACTTATGGGCGGTGATAGTTATTTCCCATCAGATGACCCACTTGCTCGTTTTCCTCTCTCTTATAATAATAAAAAAATTACCACACCATTGTGACACTCTTCACTGATTTCTTTGGCACTTGTTGGAAATGTCTATTGTAGCGATACACCTTTGCACGATTTTAGTTTTTCCGCTATACTTACGGAACCCTCGATAGCTGAGTCCGATCCGCACAGGGCTTGTTTTATGAGTTCTTTTTTGTAATTAGAGCCCGGTTAGTAGTAAGTGCGGAAAATTGGACGACCTGGTGATAAAAGCCTGGTAAAGAATGTGGTCTAGACTTGGTAGAGGGACGCTAAAGTCAATGTAATGTTATTACGTTATTAGTTACAAGCTGGCAATATCGGTGCAGTTGCTATTGTAAGCGTATCTGTGTTGCATTGCAAGGGCGATAAGCTATATGTGCGTTGCGGGGATTGTAGTAGAATGTTTACACTTTGAATGGACCAGTGAAGAAATAAAGGTTTTTACTGAAACTTAAAAGTACTAATACGGACAATTTAGACAAAGTGTGGTCAAATTACATAAATTCCGACAAAGCTGAATTTTGGTGGATACCTTGGGTACACCATTAGGCATAAAGTGTCAAAAGTCCCCATTGCTCCCATGTGTCCTAAAAAAGCTATTCTGGGTCAAAGGTTAAAATTTCAGTTTTTTTTTTTAAACTGTAAAATTTATCAAAAAGTAGCCTAGGCAAAAATTATAGATCTTAAAATTATCTACAAGAATGGCTCTTATTTTTTTTCTAAATATATATATTATAGTAGGTTACCGCTCTATTCGCTAGCTCTTCGACTAGCCAATTCTTTTTTCTTCTTTTGGTACGAAGCCGCTCGATAAAACTAAATAGGTATCTAAACTGCCATACACTGCCCTTGTTTTAGTTTTCCACCAGTAGGTACTACAATATTTTATCGGTAAATATTTTCTATTGTTATTGTATTTTGTTCCAGATTCCAGGCGGGTGCGGTGCATCAAAAATTAAAAGCCTTTTAATGACGACCGCTCGCTGCCTCGGCAGGGACGGCCACGTGCTATACGGAACCAGCATTTATATTAACTATAATATTAAATAATGTTTAATTTGTGCAAATTAATGATTAAAGAAAAAAAATGTGTCAACCTTATATTATCATTAAGTTTAAAATAATGTCTGATTTAAATTTATACTTCGATATCGATACCTACCTCGATATCTTTCAAGTGCAGTCTCTGCAGCTAGTCAGTTAGTTAAATTAATCTTTTATGTACCATACATAATCCTCTCAACGCAACGCATCTGCAATCCCCCTGGTGTTGCTGGTGTCTATGGGCGGTGGTGATCTCTTACCATCAGGAGACCCACTTGCTCGTTTGCCGTCCAGTCGAATAAATAAATAATAATAAAATAAGTATTTTATTTGGTAGATTAATCAGTTTGAAATTTAACATCGAAACAATCCATAACTGATAATAATAATATGTCAAAATCCATACTCTGTCTGGACTACACAATTTTGTAGGTCCTTGTCTACTAATAAATGTATGGCATCGGCTTTATCCTCATGGAAGAATATAGCAAATAAAGCAGTTTTAACTGTGCATACCTTTTTTTTCAAATAATAGTCATCTTCATTTTCCCGTGGATCAAGTGGTAATCCGCTAATGTAAAATTATTAAAAAAATATTTCTTTTTATTTTATTAATATTTTGTTTCTTCGCGGCTTCCTCTTGCATGTGATCATCCCTGTAAGTGCTTCGCTTCTTAAAACCATAGGTGGTTTTATCGTTCGGCGGCGCCCGATCACCGGTCGATGATTGCGCTCATGTTGTATTCAGACTTTTCAATCGATTGCCATGAAAATTTGTCTTGTGCTTTGTTTCATTCTTCGTCTAATAAAATATTTTGATTTTCATCTTAGGTAGTTTGTGTATAACAATATAGGTCATTCATTTGTTCTTCTCCGACTCTTTCATCATCATCATCATCAGCCTATAGCAGTCCACTGCTGGACATAGGCCTCCACCAATGAGTGCCACTCATTGCGCCTTGTCTTCGGCTCGATGCGTCCTGCTGCAGCTTCCACCAGCAGACTTTCGCAAATCCGTCACTCTACCTGCTCGGAGGTCGTTCGTCATCAGCATCTTTATTAACCATCTTCATCGTCTACTCGTATGCTGTCTTCTATCTGCTTCTGAACTTTTCTTTCGCAAATATCTTCACGAATATCGGTATTGTGATATCTGCAGCCCATCAATACAATACTTCTTTCAATCTTAACCAAATTGTCCGTCCAGCTTGCGAGAGCTCTCACCCAAGAATCCTATGGCTCCCACAGCCATCTGTTTAAGAATAGACCATTAACAATTTCAAAATACCCGATATTAATACCCTAATAAAGCAATTAAAATTATTCGACAAAGAACGAAAGTCACCTCACCTCACGTCACCTCACCTCAGTCAAATAATAAGTTCGCTGAAGTGGTGTTGGGCTGGCCACGTCTGTAGCAGGACTAGACATGTGCGCCGCGCCGCCGCGCCGCCGCCGCCGACGATTTTTCCACGCCGCCGCCGCCGATGACATTGGTCGGCGTATAATCGGCGTGGCGAATTTTTTATTAATTTTAAAGAAGTACCAAGTTTTTTATTAATTATTTGCCATATTTGACTATTATGTATTAAATTACATTATAAAATTTCAATTCTACGTTCCAACGGTTATAGTTATAACCAGAGGTCCATAGGCTGAGAGGTTGGATCCTCTTCGCGCTTACGCTCCGCGCTTTTTTTGATCGCCATCACCTCCTCACGCTCCGGTCATGGATTTAATGACAGCTGACAGCGAAACGTCGTTCCCTATCACTACCATGAGGCTTGCTCGTTGTTCATCAAAGGGGAGACACACTTGCAGCGTGCGCTGCGCCGTATCTTCCGCCCCGCCGCATTAGTGACACATTGGTGTTGCATCCCTCCTAGCGATTTTGCACAAGTACTTGCCGAAGCAGCCATGCCCCAACAGTACCTGCGCTAGGTGGAAGGAAACAATACCCCATGTCGTACCATCCTTGCAGGATGGGCCGTACTCCCGATACGGTCCAGTGGCCAGCGCATTGCACGGCCGTTCCCCTCTGGCGCGCGCCTCGGCTACCCGCCGGTAGACATTGGCCAGCACCTCGGCGCCCAACTCTCACGGTGGGGTGCCCGCCAGTACGTAGGTCGCCTCGAATGAGGCGGTGCAGTACGCCCTCGTTACCCTGCGGTTGCAGATGGGTCTTATTCTGGGCGGAAAAGCGCAGATGGGCCATTACCACTATACTATGCTGGCACTTACAGGAGGTTCCCTCCAAGGCCCATAAAAACAAATGGCCTCGGATTTATTGCGGACGACCTCTAGTCTCAGCCCGTATCTGGTTTATGATTTGGGCCACGCCGGTGGTGCCAGCAAGGACACATCACGGAATGTGCCACCGCGTGCTGTGACGAAGGTATTCTGGACGTAACAAGTCACGTCGACCCCCACGTTGGCGCCACGCAGCACCCAGTCGTAACCAATGTTCCACAGGACTTGTCCTAAGACTGTGATCCCTGGGGCGCCGCACGACATCTCCCACTCTACCCACTCTCCCTTGCGCGGGGTAGTGGATCGCCCTCTCAGAGAGATGTGAAACTAGTACTTTGCACAAGTACTCCGGCACATTGTGATACCTAAAGTACCTCCTTGATGGTTTCCCTGGTCAGGGTGTTGATTGCGTTGGCTATGTTTAAAGACACTGCCAAAACCACCTCCCCCCGCCCTCATCCTTGGCTTCAAGGGTACGAGCGTTAGCACCTTTGGCTTGGCCAATGGCTACGCTGAGGGCTTTGCCGGCTGCCCTGTAGTTGGCGTATAGCTCTTCTTCTGCCGCTAAGGTCTCGCCTCCTCCTCCTTCAGCTCCTCGGTGTACTGGCGTCTCGCAGCCACGCAAGACTTGCGCAGATACGTTAACTCTACGGACCCCAGCACACGCTCCACCTCGGCCCTGAATCTAACCTATGTACGTCAAATTGACCTAAATGCATTAACTTTTTTTACTCATAAAAGTTATTTTATCGACGTTATCAATATTGCGGATAGGTAAACTCTTATGATTAACACGTTCGGTCGGCGCCGGCAACGATCCACTAAGCTCTTACGCTATGCTTAGGCATATTCCACAGCAGTCGCTTCTATGCCAGTGACACGTATTTGTAAGAACTAAAAAGTCACAGACGTTGTGTCACTGGGGCCGAATGTGTTAAAAAATATATAAACAAAATATATTAGTATAAACAAGGTGTACCTATGATTAGTGATGTTATGAAACCCGAAGATTATGAGAGGTATTATGAGAAACATTTTCGGATGTCAGATAACAGACAGAACTTACAAAGTTATGCCAAAAAATACGCAATCTATGGCCACGCCGATTTCACGCCGATCACGCCGCCGCCGCCGATCAAAAAACCATCAGACGCCGCCGCCGACAATTTTTCGATCGGCGCACATGTCTAAGCAGGACCGATGAACGGTGGAGCATACGAGTCTTCGAATGAAGACCACGGCCTATGTCCAGCAGTGGACTGCTGTAGGCTACTGCTGTACATTATGAAGAAAAAAATATCAAAACGTTTGCACCAAACGGTATTCCTGAATAGCTTAGAATAGAGGACTCGAAGCATCCAAGATATCTATTTGACATGGAGGTATTACATTCATTTATTTTCTTATGAAAAATGCATTATAAATACATGTAAGCTAATTAAAAGAAATTCAAAAAGGATCGTCAAAGTGTATACAAAAAATAATAATAATAGTAATCGTAAGTAGCAAATTACAATAAAATGTCAGTTAAAAATTGAATTACAATGTAAAATTAGAATTAAATTTAAAAATAATAACAATAATTAAGGATAAAACATAAAAGTTAAAGTTACAATTACTATGTCAAATTTAAGAAATTGGAACAAACGATCTAATAAATAATAGGTATTCCCTTGACTTGTCTAAAAATTGTTTTGCCTAATTTCACTTTGTCTATCAACTTTTACTATAGTGAAGAGTTTGTCTAAAGTCAATTTGTATAATTTCATTATACCTACATAATTTATTGTGTCGAATTTTCATTTTTACTAAGTGATCATTTGCATAACTCTTGTTTTGTCGAATATTATTTTATCGAAAATTCACTTTGTCGATTCTTATTTTAACTAATCATCATATAGTCGAATAACGTTTTAACTAATATCATTTGCATAACTCTTGTTTTGCCGAATATTATTTTATCGAAAACTCACTTTGTCGATTCTCATTTTAACAAATCATCATATAGCCGAATAACGTTTTAACTAACATTGGATTGTCTAATATTGAATTATCATAATATTTGTTTTGCTTACTGACGTTATGCCTAATTTTGGTACCTAAATATTTCAAATTATTTTAAGGTCAATTAGGTAGGTTAAAATTGAAATTAATTATTCCATATATTCTACTATTTTTTTATTTGGTTCAGAAAATAACAATACTGAACATACAGGGAATAGGTACGACGACGACGAGCGAAGCGAGGAGGAGCGTTAGTAGGTAGACTGCAACCCTACAGTGCGAGCCGAGCGAGCGAAGCGAGCGTACCGCGGCAGCGGCGGCGAAGCGCCAGAACCGACTATGTTTATAATACTAAACTTTTAGAATTAACTAACGTTATCATTATGTATTCGGATTAACCGTGATTAGAATAAATAAAATTAACCGACATTTATGTTAGACAAAATAAAATTATGTCAGACAAACATTATACGAAATAAGTCTATACAAAATGAAATTATGCTAAATGTATGTTAGACAAAAATAATTATATCAATCAAACGTTAAACGAAATAAGTTTATACAAAATGAAATTATGTGACATGTACATATGTTAGGCAAATTATAATTATGTCAGTCAAACATTATATCAAATGAGTTTATACAAAATTAAATAAGGTATATAAAATTAGGCGAAACAAAATTATGTAAAGTAAGTTGTATGTAAAATGACTTTCACTAAAAT
>NC_133481.1:14538901-14539428 GCF_025370935.1 Choristoneura fumiferana | reverse complement strand
ACCTTAGAACCATCCCTTTGTATAACATCAAATAGTACATTGTGTCTTAACGGTAAATAGGGAATAACGAAACGAGAGTCTATTAGAAGCCCGAAGTCGAAGACTGAGGGCTTTAATGAGTCGATGCTCGTAATTATAGTACCGCCCGTGCGACATACAATGTTTTTCATCAACATTTGCAAGTAAAATTTTATATTTGTAAAAGAAAATATACATCCAAATATGGCGATACTCTTTAGGCTGTGCTCTTGGCAACGTCGCCCTCTACCTCCCTCGGCATGCGCCGCAACGTGCGTGTGCATGTGGTTCATGTAGTCCTGCAGCAAGAGCGCGCGCACGGCACGGCGCAGCAGCATCAGTACGGCACTGACTCATTTACCGCCTTGGGCTTCATGGCAAAAGAAATGTGTACGCGCAATGACTCATTTACCGACCACGGTTTTCATGACAAGCACATTAAGGTCGAGGGTTTATTTGGGGGGGTTGCAACTAAGGTAGCCTGCAATGTTACGACACTGTTTACGAGC
>NC_133481.1:14537039-14538801 GCF_025370935.1 Choristoneura fumiferana | reverse complement strand
GGCCGATATATCGTAGTTGGAACTGATGTGACATCTCGTCACTATCATTGCACGCAGAGATATAGCTCTAGCTAGAGTCGGGATAGCTGTGTATTTTAAACTTCAGCCAGATGTACCAATCTGTAAGCGTATGTAGTTACCTGCAGGATGACGTCTCCCCGCCGTAGTCGGCCGTCCCTGGCGGCGACGCTGTCGCTATACACAGCAGAGATATAGCTCTGGCCAGAGTCTGGATGGCTCTGCACACTGAACCCCAGCCGGCTGTTCCAGCCACGGTTCAGCTCCACTGTCACTATCTGGAAATATCAAACACAAATCTGGTGAATTGCACTGAGCAAAAGGTACCTAAGGACTTCTGCAATGAACGGTTGCAATCGGTTGAAATAATACTGATGCTCTTATAAATAATTTATTGAATCAGGCGTTACTTTGCGGAGGTCCATATCAATGAACTAAAAGAATTTCCTTGCTCACCCGCGACCTTACGATAGCTAAGCTTATGCAAAATATGCGCGTTCATGCAGTTCCTCCACCTCCACACTGTAAGAACACACACAAATCACACAAACCCATCTATCACCACCACCACACTACACTGACGCGTTTTGAACTCAACCAGAGCTCATCTTCAGAGTGACACAACCGTACACCAAAAAACGCGTCAGTGTAGTGTGGTGGTGGTGATAGATGGGTTTGTGTGATTTGTGTGTGTTCTTACAGTGTGGAGGTGGAGGAACTGCATGAACGCGCATATTTTGCATAAGCTTAGCTATCGTAAGGTCGCGGGTGAGCAAGGAAATTCTTTTAGTTCATTGATGCTCTTATAGTTGGGCCATGTGCTTTAGAGGAACCGTCTGGGTTGGTGTGTTTGATAACTTTCATAAGCGGGTAACGATTGACGCATCTCAAAATCCATTATTCGCTCTCAAATGTAAATATTACAGCTAAGTATGTCCATTGAATAATACAATTAAGTAGGATTTTATATTCAACCCAGAAGACGGATTTCCTAGGTAATCAGCTAAATATGTGGTCTACCACCCTAAAGTTGATAATCGTTTGCGTGTCATAAAACAATAACGCTAATTAGACGTGTCCGTCAACTTGAATGTTTTACTTTAGCGACATATGTATTCATTTGATAGGAACTTGTTTAAATATTGATAGACCACTTATTTGACTGATCTACGTACCCAGTGAAAATCATTTTTCAAATGAGAACTTAGGCACTATTATTGCTTCTGATAGGTTTTTAAATTACCGTAGGCTCCGAATCGGTTTCTTTAGGCGGTTCAGGTTTGATGTTTTCTTTTTGGACGGCTTCAGTCTCCTTTGGTTTGGTAGGCGCTTCCAGCTTGGCCTTCCGTTCGCTGTCCGGTGATAACGCCACTGCCTTCCACTTCTTCAGTCCATTACCTTTAAATTAACAATAAGAAACACGTTTGAATCTGACTTTTTCTGGTCACTTAGGGCCAGTATAGAAGGCAACCCAACTGTAACATAACCACAACTATTCCGCGACTATTGACTGCCCGTACATTTTAATCGCAGCCAGCATGCAGTTTGCGGGCAGTTGTGCTGACTGCAATGGAAACGCAATGAAATATGTATAGGTAGTTGCCAGTACGTTGCAGTTGGATGGCAATCCGTCAGTACATACGCCCTAAAAAAAGTACTCGTAAATTTTTAATAGCAGCTTGTCTTGCACAATAAGTAATTTGGAAGATTTTGAGTTATTTTTAAGTGAGATTAATTACCATGT
>NC_133481.1:14326381-14532471 GCF_025370935.1 Choristoneura fumiferana | reverse complement strand
CATTAGTGAACAGACTTTTTTTATGGTTACATATTTGAATATCGAAAGTTAAAATATCTACGGGTAAAATGTCGATGTTCAAAATATCGAAAATTAAAATATCGATTGTATCACAATATCGAAAGTTGTTATACCTATGGTCAAAATGTCTAAGATTGAAATGTCGATTGATTAAAATATCGAATGAGTAAAAATATCGATAGCCAATATATCTAAGTTGTAAATGTCAACATATTTGAATGTCGAAAATTAATATATCGTACATACAAATCGGCTTTATTTATTGCTCCTTTCTCTTAATAGCATTTATTTTACATAATCTAGTCATTTTTAGCACTCGCCGGCCGCTGCCGCGGCACGCTCGCTTCGCTCGCTCGGCTCGTGCGTTGTTGTGGTCACAGTTCTAACCTAACCGAACCAAATATTTTTGGTAATTCATGTTCACTAGGTTAGGTTAGGTTAGTATTGACGTCAAGGCGCGAAGCGCCTAAACTGAGCGGAATAGGAGCTTCCGTCGACCCCGTACCTTGATAGTTATACAAGTTATTTTCGCATACTCGTACTTTCGGATATTTTGGACTTCGATGTTTATATCTTTCGATGTCACTTTTGTCAGATAAATATATTTCGAAATATTGGACTTAGATTTTAACCATTCGACAAATAAAACTTTCGTTATTTTAATTTCGATATTTCGAAACAGTCGACATTTTTAATCGAATTTTGGCCATATGACATTTTAAACGAATCATTTGTAAAACTTTCGGTTATTCAAATATGTAACCTTTTTTTATATATGGCCAGTTATAACTGAAAGGTGATTTCTCCACTTTAATTATAAGTACGTAGGCAGCATAATCAAATGATGAGATTTAAGGTGGAAGGCAGTGTAGCGTCATGAAGCGATCGTGCCGTGAGCAGAGCGGCCTCACCTGCCAGGCTAAGTTTTTGTTTCCTACAAGTCGGTGGGGCAGTCGGGCTGGCCAGAGCTACCGTGTGCGACCGCCGCCGTTGCGTACTGGTTTCTGGCTCTGTGTGTGACTCTATTTCAGGTACCGATACATCTGCGTGGAATATTTAGCGCTTAGTGCATGTGTGAAGCCTGGGTGCTGGTGTTAGTAAGTGGTAACCAGCGGCCGTGCTTTTTAGCTAAACGTGGGTCATGTCTCTATGTCCTCGTGGGCGAATTTCCTAAAAAAATCTAACTAGTCAAGTGAAAAAAGTCTAACTAGTCTTTTTGTCAATTAAACAAAAAATTATGAAGACATAGTCAGTCAAAATTCCAGGTAACGTCACGTCGTTTGACGCGCTTCATCTTTGTATTTTTTCTTTAATTGACCAAGAAAAAAAACGTGTTCAATATTTTCTGTCAATCTAACTGATAAACTAAAATATATAGTAATATTTTGTTTTACCCAGGAAACTTCTAAATTTAAGGGTTTGCTTTAATATAGAGGTGTAAAGAAGTAGACTTTATTTGCAAACTATATATACTGAATGCATTTTTTTTTAAATCCGGATTGCTGACAAATGTTTTTGACATGTTTAATTAATTTTTTAGTTTTTATAATCATCATCATCCGGATTGCTGACTAATATGTTTTTGACAGTTAATTAATTTTAATACTTAAACAATAATTTTGAAGTATTTAATTTGACTTGTTATATAATTTGGACATGTATTGTTACTTCAAACACAATGTATATGCGAAATAAATTTTTAATTACTCACGCAAAAGAGGGGTGTATAAGTGTGTGTGTCAGTCTGTGGCATCATAGCTCCCAAACTGATGGGCCATAGAAAACTCGTTGGATGATTTTTCTTAGCTAAGTTTCATTAAAATTGGTTTTATTTTTTAAATATTAAACTTTGAAATCACAATTTGGGGTTTTTAAACTTTTCTAAGCTAGTTATAATTACAAGTATGTACATTACAAGTATAGTATTTAAGTCAAACGCTCTTATTAATATAGGAATAGTATCCTATCACATTTACTGCCTGTAACTCTACGTTAACTACCACCATCGCATTTAGCGGATACCAACAGTGTCATAAAGGCTTAAGTTAACATGACGACAGTGCGGGAACCGTCTAGTACGAGTAGGGCTACGAGTATAGTCAGCTCGTACTAACACAGGTATATTTTCTGTGTAATTTATGTCTAAATTAATTAAAATACCATACCCATTTAGTACATTAGCGTGTCCTCGCAAATACACGGGTACAAAGTATGTTTATCACGGAGGGATAAACATAATCACGCATATATTGCGCGATCCGCATTATGAGTTATGGTGCTGCCTTAATAAAACAACTGAAATTCACGCATTTAATGCTACGTTCTTGTGGCGTGTCGTTTGCTCGCCATGATCGTCTAATAGTGTGTGGAACACCATTTTATCACTTACAGTTTGGCAAAGGATCTTCTTAAATATACAGACGTGAGGCCGTATTGCCCAACGTTAATTACGCTCGCAATCGCAATCAAATGGCAGTTTCTGTATGCGAAATCGGTCATTTGATTGCGATCGCGAGCATCCGAAACTTTAGGCAATACGGCTTCTGAGGCCTTATTGTCCAACACATTCGGAATCATAATCGTTTTCGCCACTTTTTTCTATCACATGATGTAGGACGATGGTAGATGGTAATGCTGAATGCGATCGCGAAATTCAGAGCCTAACGCATGAACGCTTGTGAACGCATTCGGCCTCTCTTTCTACTCATACTCTACTGCAAGGATCGGCAATAGGCGGACCGCGGAAGGCCTGGCCTCGGACCGCCAAGTCAAGCCCAAGACCATCGATGTCACTTTTCACACTCATTGACCTACTTAGCTACTTATTTTGTATAGTGTTTACGGTACTGATTTGCATATAAATAATACTCTATCGGAAGAACAATTCTGGACCTTGATAACATTTTTAACAGCATTCTGGGACCCTACTTTAAACTAGTTGCCGACCCCTGCTCTACTATATTATTTCACAGACACAAGTGGTAAATACACGTACGACTGTGATTTCAAGCTTGTCTACGGTACGGCCACTGGTCTAGTTACGGTCTAGCAAAATGTATTAATGTCAGGCAAATGAAAACGTCGAAAGAAACGGATATAGACAAAGGAATTGTAAGTGAAGCGTTTACGAATAAAGGGACAAAAGGCCTGATGAGCACGGCTCAAAACAATTGACTGTTGATAGTTACACCTGCTTTTATTTGTTTCTTTCTTCTTTAGTCCTTTACGATAATGCTTTACGCGCTTAAATTAAACGCGTAATTTTTCTCAATTTTTTTGATGGTCAATACCTA
Organism: Choristoneura fumiferana; assembly: GCF_025370935.1. NCBI lineage: Eukaryota > Metazoa > Arthropoda > Insecta > Lepidoptera > Tortricidae > Choristoneura > Choristoneura fumiferana. Next base: position 14,529,157 of record NC_133481.1, on the reverse strand, counting down.
TTGAAGGTATACTGCTTACGGCGAACCTTGATTCCTATGACAGTTTCACTGACATTTCTGATAGTGATGCAACAATTTCGATTTTCTCATTTTTTTGCAGGCAAAGGTCTTGCATTCAGCCAAGTTATTTAACATAAATTATTTTAATAAAATAAGATGGATGCACTGGTAATGTTTCTCAAATTCTTATATTTATGCGTTCAGTACTTTATATAAATCCTACACACATCATTGCAGCTCAGAATCGGACTCCGAAAGTCAGACACATTTCACTATCAGATTCTGATTAAAATAGAAAAGGTAATCATAACTCAAAGCGTTTGTTTTATTTTTGCCTAGTCCAAGGACAATAGAAAGAAGAAGAAGAAAGAAGAACCCTTAGCCGATACAGCCTAACGAAGTAAATTTTGCAATAACGTCGCCGTGTAAGTTTGGAAAAGCTTATTTTCAATAATTACGAATAATAGGTACTTAATAATTTAATAATATTCTATTATAAATATTATAATTCTACAAATTATGATGTGCTAGACTTCCAAGCACTGCTTTGAAACAATTTCGCGTAACAGGACTCCATTACAAGTTTATATAAAGGTGGAGCTAATGAACTGTCACTGTCAGTGTCATAGGGATCAAGGTTCACCGTGAGTAGTATAATTAATAAATTGTCATTGTATTGTCAGTACTTTTCGAAGACACGTACCTGCCTCAAAATCGATAATTTTACTGAGTGAGTGAGGTAAAATTTCAGGGATAAAATTTTTAGACGTATTGATTTGAGATAAGATTTTTTTCCGAAGTAGTGACGATGTACTGTAGGTACGGTACTGATACTGTAACATAAGTGAGTTTTAAACCAAAGTTCCATCAGCATACTTTGAACAACAACGTTACATCAATGTCTAAAATAATCCATCGATTCCCCTGCACGCTTCGTCGTTTAGAATCTGAATAAAGTCTAAACTGACTGGCTTTAGTTTTCCGTCTAAAACAAACTGAATAAACCCTTTATTCAATTCGTTAAACTTGTACAGCGTGGGAAATAGCCATCTACTATTTAGATGATATGCAAACTTGCATAATAGGTATGCCTGCAACTGCTGGCTGCACTTCATACAATATCCATACAAATGCAAACTTACTGGCTTATACAGCGAACATGGACAAGTAATTAGCACGGCTCCGTTAATTAAACTAATATCTAGTGGATTCGCTATTTATACGATGTTATTTACATTACTTGTACTGGTAATTAATTTAATTAAGCTTTTAGCGTACTAACTTGTGCATAATTAGAAACGTCTTCTATTTAAGAACAAGCTACCTGTCTTTTATATTTATAATTAATCGAGTTGTTTCTAGTTACTCAGCATTTTTAGTTTTATGTATGTAAGCTCATTAAAAAAACGAAAGCGTTTAATAAACAGTTTTAAACGGCTGAAAGACTTATTTTCAACGAGATAATGACCGCAATTAAGTTTTGGTTTAGTGTTGAGTTTCCAATATAGAATTTATACCCTGCACATCTCTTCGTCATTTATTGAAAATTAAATACCACCTGTTAGGAAAGTCCTTGCTCTTTCTGGTTTTGCTAAGTATGCCATATTTTCTATTTTTTCTACTCCTATACTGTAATCTGTGATTTACTTAATCACGAACAGTAATATAACAGCATACATAACAAGATTCTGGAAAAATCTATATTGTCTATTCCCCATAACAGCATATCGTAATTTGCTAAAACAATACTGCAAGACTGCAACCACTTACTTTTTTTTTCTTAATTCGTTCGTTCGGACAGGCTAAGGTGCAGCCAGTTACATTATTTTATATGGTTTTTATACAGAATAAAAACTTTCCGAACATAATCCATAGCCTGCCAACATAAGTAATGCATATTTTTAACATCGTCACAGGCAAGTAAACTTTAATAAAAAACAAAATTTCACTTAGACAAATTTTGAAATTTTCATATTTCTCACTTGTTTATTGTTGTTTACCTTCTCTTTTCGTTTGCCATACTTTTTACTAAAGTATGAAACTTTTAAAGTTTACTTTTTCTCTGATCTTGTATTGTAATTAATAAGTACCCAGTCGAAGAAAAAGTATTGTATGCAACGTTGTATAAGTAAGTCAAAAAAGCTCGTGGCGTCTTTTTCTTATGATGTTCGCTAAAGCTCACATCGTAACGTAACTCACGCGACACCTTTACTTCTTATTTTAACATAATAATCAACTCGATTACTATACTTTCATATATAATAACTTGAAAATATTAATCATAACTTGTTTGTAGAAAAATTACATTGTGCCGAGTTTTTCTGCGCATTTTACTTGTCAGAGATGATCTTGCCGTCAGACTCAAATTTTTTATAATACATTTGCAAAATACACTTATTTTCATAATATTTCGACGCAGATGTAGGTCCTCCTTCTAATTTAATTGAGCACTTACGTATCTCTTGTTACCAGGCGAACATATCCCATCAGGCATCAAAGTAAACAGATTGTATTAGGAGCAATACATTTTCCTCGCATAAAACAGTAAGTTTCTATTTATATATAAGACACAGGCAATTTACTTGTTGTTTCAAATGTCTCGAAAAAAAAAAGAGTTGCCATAAATTGCTAGTCAATACACAAAAGGTTAGAGACAAGTCAATATTACCTCGGCTCGTCTATGTCTACTCATTATTTTTTTATGGTACCAAAGCTAAGGCCGTATTATCTAACGCGCTGACGTTTGCGATAGCATTCACCGTCTCTTTCTACCCTCGTCTTATGCCGTGTGACAGAAAGAAGCGGTGAAAACGGTTGTGATCCCAAGTGCGTTAGACAATAAGGTCGCTGATAAGTTACTCATTAATGGGTCATATTGGAGGCACATGGATAGATTAGTATAATTTTAACATTCACAAAGACCTGTACTGATCTGGAAGTAAGGTTGTACATACCATTCGGCTGTTCGTAGTGGTTGTTGTCTTTCGTGAGTTTCCGGAACTTTCGTGGTGAAAGACAGGGAGAGCGCGCCCCGTCGACGGCGTCTGGGGTGAGACGACGGGCTGCGAGGTCACACAGCATCGACACTGCTTCAGGCCTGGAGTTTTCAAGTAATTTACTCTCAAACATGGGCAATACTTTAACGAACTTTGGTAAAGACATATATCGGTGAGGTTCCGCCATTGGAATATCAGGGCAGGCAAGTTTCTAGAAGCAGATCCAAAGATATGCTGTTTTATCGAAACCTTCACTGGTTGAATATCTACAGACGACTGAATGGTCAGAATATTATTGTGATATGTCAACGCCTAGTTGACTGTGTGACCGAAGAATAGGTAAATATGTCAATAAATGCAGAATGCACGTGGAATGTTTACTTTTACCGAAATACAATGGTTTGTTAGGTACAGTCGTAAACATCGCTGCTGTCTAGGTCATAGCTGCTCAACCTCAGGCCCGAGGGACAGAAAGAAAGTGACTCGCAAGTATTAAATTTTAAATGGCCCTTGTGAGCAAGCTTGGAAAGTTCACGCCAAGTTAATAATCTCTCAAATTAAAAGAAAAAAATGGCTTAATTTGAAGAGGGTGAAATTAAATTATTAGAATCCATTGCAAACTTAGTTACTTAGAGATACAAATCGACATATTAAAGGCGTGTTTTAACTGCCAGTTTTTGCCGTCCATTTGGCCTGACTATCAAAAAAGTTAAGCAGCCTTACTCGATGGGGTCAAAAATATCTGAACACACATTACGCGTTTGGTAATATGCTCGTGTTTACTTGTCTATGAGCACCTAGACAACTCCAAATGTTTACGACACCGACTGGAGGTACAGTCACCAGCACCAATATCTGACACAACAAGCGTGCATAAATATCTGATACGACTCTATTTCTATACTCAACGCCGTATCTAGATTCCAAAAAAACTACTTATGTGTTGCCAATAAAATGAAAAAGTTATGCATCGGTAACTTTTAACTTTTCTTAATAATGTACATAAGTAATTTTCATTCATCCATCCCAGCCTATATACGTCCCACTGCTGGGCACAGGCCTCCTCTCAGAACAAGAGGGTTTGGGCCATAGTTCCCACGCGGGTCCAGTGCGGATTGGGAACTTCACAGGCACCATTGAATTGCTTCGCAGGTTTGTGCAGGTTTCCTCACGATGTTTTCCTTACCGCAAAGCTCGTGGTAAATATCAAACAAATTTATCAAATGTATTGCCGGGGTTTGAACCCCCGACCCTCTGCTTGAGAGGCGATAGGTCAAACCACTAGGCCACCAAGTAATTTATTTATATATAATTGTAAAGCTAAAATTAAATGCAACTGCGTAAATAAATAATTTAATGTACATATTAATTTCACCAACAAATATTTGGTTGAAACTATTTTGTAGAAGAAAAGTTTATATTACAGTGGTAATACTCAGGTTAAAACAACACTTCGGTACTATTAATCTCATAATTTGCGTTATATACGTATTATTATATATAAATATATTTGTTTATAAATATTTTTGATATGCACATAAAAATATTGACAACAAATCACGAATGGACAACTATGGTAAACTGGCGGCCACAGGGCCACCATGACATCTCCAATTATCACTTCATACGGCATCTGGGGAGCTACCACGAAATTCGAAAATCGAAGTTCGTATCGTATTGTCCCTCTGACTCTCTCTTTATAACTTATACTCCGTTTAATTTAATGTTTGAATTAACGGTCAAATTGTAACACACTTTTCTTGATATTTCGAACACAAATGGGCTAAAAATACCTACATGAACATTAATTAGCGTTATTTATTATTATTATTATGTTTTTATTATAGAAGTTCACACAATTTTCAATACTTCCGTTGTTTCATTTAAAACACCGGCCAAGAGCGTGTCGAACACGCCCAAAATAGGGTTCCGTAGCCATTACGAAAAAATTAAGTAATATTTTTCTAAGGATTTCGTATTTTATACGGAACTAGCTTATGCCCGCGACTACGTCTGCGAATCTAGGTTAGCCCTCTGCCGGAATGAAAACGGTATCCTATATTTGATCCTTGGGGTTCAAACTACCTATATACCAATTTCATCAAATCGGTTCAGTTTTCGACGTGAAATGTTACTTTCGCATTTATAATATTATATATACGGAATCTTCCAAGTTTAGGTATATTTTATACCTTAGGCTGCTATTTACTCATAAACTACTAATAATTCTCAAGCAAACTTAGCCGTGCCCAGCAGTGGGACGTATATAGGCTGGGATGATGATGATGAAACTTAGCCGTTATAGTTTTCCTTGAAAGTTTGATATACTTACTACCATCCTGAATTTTTCAAATTTTTCCACCCACTGGTTTACATTTTAGAGGGGGGGGGGGACGCTCGATTTTAATGCAAATTTGCAGTTTAAAATTGAATATTTCGCAAACAAATCACTAATGGTTTTAAAAGTCCTATCCAACGATACCCCACACTATAGGGCTGGATGAGAAAAAAAAATTACCCCCACTTTACGTCTATGGGAGGTACCCTTAAAAATTTAGAGTTAGAGAGCTAGGCTCTTAAATATAATGATGATTATGTGTAAAAACTTTTCACTAAAATACATCTATATCAATAGATGACTTGCCTCAAAGGGGGTTTAGGCCTCACAGGGCCGTCGGAGTCCGTCGGCTCCTCCTTCGGCGACATGGGCGACAGCGGCGTCGCGGCGTGGTCCCGGTACAGGCGCAGGCGCACCTCGACGCCGCACGCGCGGAGGAACGCCACCGCGTCCGCGTGGGACATGTTTGACATCGGCGTGTCGTTCACCTGAGAGCAAACATTAGGTTAGACACAGTGTTAACATCGCAGTAAAGATTTATTTTGCACATTTTTAATAGATTGTAGAAACTTACATATAGATACAGTCGAACAAACTGATTCATGTACCAGGGTGGCACCTTTTAATAATCAATTTGACTATGACTTCCTTGATATAAAGCTTGGGATGTCAACAAGATATTAAGTAGCACAAAGATTACACCTTAGTGTATGATTCAGTTTGTTCGATTGTAAGTACGAGTATAAAAAACGTGTCAATATTCATAAGTAGATGTTTTATTTGGTTTCAAATCACGTGTATGTAAATTAATCTCCAGGAATTTTGCTTGAACTAATCGTGAATGCTACCGAACACTATATCTGCTGGAGATGGATTATAAGAAGTACTAAATGAAGAAGGCATCGTTATTGAAACATAATAGGTACTTTATTACGATTAGAAGTATCTGAAGTAACTCTTAGACTATTAAAAAAATACACTTTTTTTGCTTTTCGTCCTGATTATAATATTTAAGTATGCCATATTTGAATAGTAAAAAGTGCATACTTGTTATTGCGATTGCTGAATCATATAATTTGGACAAAATACCACTTAATCTTTAGCAAGTTAGCGTGTGAGCTAACTTTGGGGGCGGCAGACGTGAACTTGCCTTCGAAATCCAAAAGCTTAATGGTTACTTGACCTGAAATGTATATTTCAGAACTAAATTATTGTTATTATTATTTTAAAATTTATGACGGTGGAAGCATTCTACACTTCCACTGAACGTAGATATAGTTTAGATATAGTTAGTGTTTAGTATTGTAACTATGGGACCCCATACATCCCTGTATTTTTATTATTATTATTTTTTGTATTTTTTTTCTTTAATTGTATAATATAGTTTTTAAGTATTTTATTTGTAATTATATTATTATGAAAAAATGACTTTCTGCCAAGTTTCTTGCGGCGCATTCTTCTTGGCAATGATGGTCTTTCCGAAAGCGCTGGTAGTTTAAAAAATGACGTGTAAAAGTGCCCATTGCGGCCTATTTACTGAATAAATCATTTGAATTTTGAATTTTTGAGCATTATCCGTTGTTGTTCTGTAGCGCTTTACTTCAAAATAAGCTGTTGATTTTAATAAATAAAACGCCACGAAGAGTTTTAATCATTGCCTATGGAGAAGTACATTGCGTACATCCATTTTGGTGTGGGGTGGTGTGGGCGTGGAGTCAAGTTGCACTACTGGCAGTATTTTATACTGTGGCGTTACGGTTCCGTGTTTGTTCTAAAATGAGCTCGTCGTATTTGTTTAAACAAGGAAAATAGCAGACTTTTCCCAATTTTATCGAACCCGATATTTAATACATCAAAAACTCTCGTCGAAACGTTTTCCTGTACAGTAATGATCGTGATCGCCAATTAACCCATGACGCCTTACAAATATCCTCATTTCTGTCATTTAATAACGCAAAATGTCCCAATATTTCTCAGATTGAAGCAATTAAATGTCGAATTCAGTGAATTGATTAATGTATTCAAACCGCAACCGACTGTAGGAAACAATCTGTTTTGAGCAAATTCTATTTACATATTTATCGCATCGGATCGCACTAATTAATCCGAAATTTTGTGTATACCTTCATAAGTTTTTTATAAACCCGTGGTGGCCTAGTGGTTTGAACTATGGCCTCTCAAGCAGAGGATCGCGGGTACACGAGCTCGTACCTCTAGGTTTTTCGAAATTCTTGTGTGACATTTGATATTTACCACAGGATTTACAGTCAAAGAAAATATCGTGAGGAAACATGCACTTCCTTCAAAATAATTCAATGATGTGTGTGAAGTTTTTTAAGCTCTTTTATTCTGATAGGAGGCCTGTGTCCAGCAGTAGGACGTATATAGGAAGGAATGACGATGATGATGACACAGGTTTAATTTGATGGTTTTGTGCACTAAGTCCAAAAGCAATTACTTTGACAAACAGTCAAGGCAAAATTGGATGACCAGTTATTTATTATCATAGCCCCTGTGTCAAGTGACATCGCTGGAAGTTGGGCGAGCCCTTAATAAATCTTGCACAGATGGAGGTCCCTCTTCCTACATATGGTTAATAGAAATCTGCTTATCATCATGAAGCTACAAATATTCTACGAAAGACAAATGGTCGAGCTCCATGAGCTTGTGTTGATTGTGTTTTGAGATTACTAAAAGGAAACAATGCCTCGTTGTTATGATACATTATTCGGATATTTCACTATTGACTGTCGCTTGCGGTTTTCATCTTTGATAAATTCAACTTTGAAGATTCATCATTAAACCTTTCTCTTGTGTTCTCGACCATCTTGGTGTAAGCGTCCTTTAAATTTCTCAATTTTTCTCTTGCCTGTGCTACTTGCATGCAATTCGTCTCAGCAACTTTCATGACGTCATCTTTCCATTGAAGTTGCCCGTCAGAAAAATAAGTACCTCGCACTACCGAGTTTTGCAATAGTTTATGCACGAAACAAGATTTATATTATAACTTACCACTACCTTTACGGTGCACGAAAGCAATTCTATAGCCGAGTTTAGACTTGCAAGAAAAATCGCAATGTACTCGTAATGCAACTTGCACGATTTTTCTTGCCATGATGTGTGTAGTGTAAGGTTCCCAATCCGCACTGGGCCCGTGTGGGAACAGTTCAAGCTCTCTTATTCTGAGAGGCCTAAGCTGTCTCCAAGAAGGAGACGTATAGTAGCCGAGATGAGATGATGATAATGATGAAAAGAAAAAGTACGTACAGCTACAATTCTGTCTCCTGGCTGTATCCGTCCATCACTGAGGGCCGGCTCCCGCACCAACGCTCTCACGTAATGCCCCAACGCGCTGTGGTCTTCCTTGCGAAGCGTGAACCCCAATGACCCATTCACCTTCGTCATCACAATGTCGAACTCCTGAAACAATCACCATCACCGTGACAACCGCATACAGACAAATACAGAGTAGTGTTCGCTAACTGTTGCACTTGATGTGAGACAGGAAGACCTACAAATTTATTAGAATTTATTCTATTTATATTTATATATTATATTTATATTTATGTTCTGGCAATAAACATATTTGATATTTGATTGTCAAATAGACCAAGTTTCAGATTAGTTCATTCCCGTCATTCATTCGTAGTATTTACAATTAAGTGAGCCTCTTGCTACATTGCACACCATGACATTTTTTGAACACCATTTTGTCACATCCCTAGCCCATTTTTTTTTGTTGCGTTTTCTAAAAGGAAGAAAGGGAGACAGCCTCAATTTTAGTACATACCGGTGTGACAATAAGGACTTATATAATATTAGTACCTGGGCGACCAAGCTTTGCTCGGGTTAAAACTCGATAATAAGCGTTTCCCAGAAATAAGACCAAGCTAGATCGATTTGTCATCCCCGAAAACCCCCACATACCAAATTTCATCGAAATCGTTGGAGCCGTTTCCGAGATCCGCGAAATATATACATATATACAAGAAGTGCTCGTTTAAAGGTATTACAGTAGAAACAATCAACAAATAATTAAGTTTATTTATTTCTAATCCCGATCGTGACATAGACGACTAAATTGAAAAACTAGGCTACTTTTTTGGCTCGAATATGTTTTATTTGCAATGTTATGCTGCGTTTATTTGATTGACTAATTATCACGCCCAATGGACCTGTACAAGGCCTGTGGCACGTGACAGCAAGGAAGGGCGACAAATTTATAGCCTGAACGTAATTAATTAACGAACAAAAATACCGCTTCCCCGTAAAGCAATCAAGCTGTTTACTTACCACCGATCCGTCATCCTTTGGAGCGTGAACAAAAAGGTTTATTAATAGCTACATGAAAATCGTAATGGCTCTCCATACGCCCAGTTTTAATAATAGACCACCGCCTTATCTATTACTCATTTTACGGCTCATAATAGGCGAGTTGGACCACTTATGGAAAAGGGGAACGAAATCACCTGATATCACTAAAGAGAAAACTCATCAAGTAAATCTATCCGCATATTAGTAATATGGAAACGGAAAGGTTAGGATGATTACCCCCATTACCTATTACGGCAGGATAGCAGTTTTGCGTGTCCGAGCTCGTGATAACACCAGCGTATGACGAAGCCGACCCACATTCCTATTACGAACTAAAACTAAAGGGATGGACTCGGCATTAAATTGAGTAGGTTCAATGAACACAAGATTGCGCTCAAATAGCACTATTGGTTTACTCAAAGCCAAATTAGCCCTAAGGTTCCATTAACATAATTACCTTTTATTTTTCTAATTACGGCTTTTAGTAACACCGAGCAGCTCATTTAATTATTTTGCCATTATTAGGATGTAAAAAGGAGCGACAAAATGAATGAAATTAGGAAGGCTTTGTGGAAACGTGAAATAAATGCTCGTCATCTTAATTATGAATAAGGGAGTTCATCAATTATTAAAAAAATACGTTAATTTTAATTATGTAACAGCAATACGTAAAAGTATGCAGTTAACGTGTACGTATATATATTTCTTATATTTAAACGTGCATTGTATGTATTTTTGTTACTGTACTCGGGGTATGCTGCGTAAATTGCACCACCTAAAGGTTTTTTTTTATTCGACTGGATGGAAAACGAGCAAGTGGGTCTCCTGATGGTAAGAGATCACCACCGCCCATAAACATCTGCAACACCAGGGGTATTTCAGATGCGTTGCCAACCTAGAGGCCTAAGATGGGATACCTCAAGTGCCAGTAATTTCACCGGCTGTCTTAAAAAAAATGGATTGCCTCGAAGAGATCGCCTTGAAGCTGTTGCTGTCGCCTGTTGCTTATCCTGTATTTTTATTCTCTATGTATCTGTTATATTGTTACTATGTAGTGTACAATAAAAAGTCATTCTCATTGTAAATAGTTTTTACAACATAAATTTTTTATTACTTTTGACGCACTAAACAGCGGCACCTCTATATAACGCCACCATCGCAATAGTTGAAATTCGGCTGGATTACACTAAAACAACGGTTATCTCAAACGCTCACTGTGCTAACTTCCGTGATACGACAAGGGATCATAGTGATTTCCTTACCCCGTATTGTATGTCATAAACGGGCAGGGGTCGGTCCAGGTCCGGAAGACGGAGCTCCCGCCGGTCGGGCTCGGGACTCGCCTCGCGCCGCCCGCGGCCTTCGGACGATGAGGTAGTGGCACTGCTTGTTGTTGCTGATAACCTAGTAACAGATGATGCAGATGTAGTCATTATCATCATCTCAGCCGTAGGACGTCCACTGTTGGACATAGACCTCCAGTTGCTTCGCAGTTGGTACAAATGTAATGAATGCATAATGGTTTACCATTATCATCTTATTTTATCGGACAAGTTCGTATACCTATTTCGTGCCCTCTTAATTAGCTTCAGTACTCATCGTACAGCCGTTTTGACATTTGACAATGAATAATAAAGTTCCATATGAATGGATATGAAATTAAATTGCTGAAATTAAAACAGACATCACTGAATCATCGTAATCCGTAGCATGCACCGCCACTGATGGTCAACGGTACCGACACGAATGATAACTTAACTTAAGCAGTGACATATGAAATATGGATATGAAATTGTTATCATTTAATACAACAATTGATTGACGCTTCGGGTGCCGATTAAGTTCAAACTTTTCTGTACTGATTTGTCATAGTTTTTATACAATAACTGTAAAGTAAATGAAGCACAAACAGAGTATAGAGGAAAAGTAAAAAAAATATTTACTAATTATAACTTGAAAACTCTAAAACGTTGTGTATTTAAATACCATCCATTACTTTTTGACACATAACACGTTTGTTTCTAATGTATCACTTTAACATTCGACGCTTTAACACGCACGCATAGAAGACGTTTGTTACTATCAAAACCAGAAAAATCTCTATCCCTCCCTTATTATTAGGCACTTGTCTAAAGCTACTGAATATCCTTGATAATAATTTGTTATAATACCCGTCTATTTGTGGATTTATTTATGTTTGATGGACCAGAAGTTGGATATTGCGTTATTAATTCTTACAAAAGTTAAGATAGGACGTTTTATTTATTCCTTGATGGTACTTGTGACTTATAAAAGTAAGGACAATAATATCTGTTTAGTTTCGAGGGTTTTTTCTTGTGATTCGTAAGGAGAGATGCTCTTATAATTCAATTGCGTTACTTTTCATGAAATTATTTGTACTTGTATACATACAATCATTATGCTAAGTCCTGGTTTTAATAGAAAAAACAAGAAAAAAATATTTATTTGTAACAACTTTGAAAAAAAAAGAAATGGTCCCGAATCAGTAAACTGCCGGTCAATAGCAGTTTCTCTTTGGTGTGAGAAATAGTTATTTGACATTTTTTTTATTCCACTGTAGGTCTCCTGATAGTAAGAGATCACCACCGCCCATAAACATCTGCAACACCAGGGGTATTGCAGATGCGTTGCCAACCTAGAGGCCTAAGATGATATACCTCAAGTGCCAGTAATTTCACCGGCAGTCTTACTCTCCACGCCGAAACTTAACAGTGCAAGCACTGCTGCTTCACGGCAGGATTAGCGAGCAAGATGATGGTAGCAATCCGGGCGAACGTTGCACAAGGTCCTACCACCTGCAAAAATTTCTCATAAAGTTGTCCATTGTCAGTTGTCCACTTATAAAAATAAAAATACATATTTCCTGACGCTAAATAAGTGATATTATGTTTAAATATATACAAAACCTTGTAGTAAAGGTGATAAAAAGTCAGACAATCTTTGTTGTATCCAATAGAAAGTTTCGATGTAGTTACAAAATTACGATTTTCTCCTCCGAAGATTTCGTGACGTTTTTCTGACGTCAAGAAATTTTGGATGTTTTATGCAGTTTATGCTTTATGATCTCGTCCTTAGAGTTAATAATTTCTTGACAAATCTGATTTATTGTCAATTTCGTGACGGGACAACTTTTTGAGAAATACTCATTTACCAGGCACTTTTCGGTTGTATAGTAATACCTAGATATTCACCTATTGCCTGTTCTAGTAATATTACCAAACAAAAACACTTTCTTTACTAATTAAAAGCATCAGTGGCAATACTACCTTGTTAGAGAAAATTGCTTATCATTGAACCCAGTCCGTGCCAAATTCGTACGTACCTTTCTATATTGAATGAAACCGCACTTCAGTTCAGGGCAAAATGAAAAATGTTACGTCGCCAAAGCGGACCAATTCTCCCGTTGTCAATGCCTGTGTTTTTGCTTCTATTCCACGATACAGAAGTCAATATTGATGTGTCAGCACAAAACTATGGCGGAGTTTTACAAAAGTTACCACTGTAACTAATGAGATATACCCCAAAATGTTAACAGGTTTAATTTAATTTCTTCGATATACGACGAAGAAGATACTTCTTTATGATTAAGTTCAAAAGTTAATTAAGAACATATCATAATATGAGCGCTTGAAATTACGTTTTCAGGTTCATGAACTAATGAGTTCTTTACGAAGAAAGTAAACCTATCTTCCATACCAGTCTAATAATATTAAACTTCTTACACTTTGCTTAGCTATCGGGTAAAATTAAAGGTTAAAATAATATTGTAAAGGTGCTAACATATTATTAGGTGCCAATATTTTAGGGCTAATATTACTCGGATCTTGGACTACATTTAAGTACTTATTAAACATTAAATACGTTATTTTTGAAGAGGTGTTAGATTTTGGAGAAGTTTTAGGAAAAAAAATGTTACGTAAAGTAAAACCAACCTTTTAATGAGGAACTTCTTAACTGTCATACCTACTGGCTTGTTTTTTTTTTAAACCACCGATAATTTGACATTAACCTATGATAAAAAACGATGTTTGACTGTTAGTATTAAACATCTTGCCAGTTAAATACACAGGATGATTATGTTTTGGAAATAATTTTAATTTATTTATTAAAGGAGATGTTAGTTTACATTGGTTAAATGTAAAATAACATCTCTTAAAGCATTGGTATCTAATGACATAATAAGGCCGTGTAATACAGCGACTCGTCACGAAAACAAGCTGATCTCACAGTTACACGTCTATGCAGCGGAATGAACGTCGTAAATACAAATGAGTGACATAAAAGTTTAGTGGCTGTTTGTAGTTGTCGAGCACGGGTAACAAGCGTAGTTCCGTCACTGCTACGAAATTCCGTTTTGGAAAGGGTCTGGAAGTGGAAATTTGCAGACTACCTATTCTAAATAGTATTCGCAGTTAGGAAAGGTGTGTTTGGATATAGTTTCGGTGGGTTTCTGTTACGTCATGAAGATAGGATTTACAATGGCAAATTATTCTTTATTCATGAGAATCCACGACACATTATTTCCTAGAGTAGAACATTGTTTTCTTTAATCATAGTTTTATGTACCCTTTACAAAATCCAAGTTCAGTCTACTGTTTGAATCCGGTGATGGAAAACATTGAAAATATTTTCTAGGAAAATGCTTCATAATGTTGTTTTTGCGTGATTGTGATGGTGACGTCAGAGTTCACTATTGCCATTGAAAGTTTACGGAACTCCTATGATGACAGCTCGTAAAAAGTACGCCGTTTGATTGGCATCAAATACCAATTTTTGCTCGCAACGTGTAACTTTATCGTAGTAGATCATTTAATCCATTATAACAAAATAAATATTACATTAAACCCCAATAAATTTTACTAATAAAATCAAAAATATGGACGTAGTATATGACTTATATAATGAAATTTGCTGAAGACCTTAGGAATATTTCATCAGGCTTGTAAGGGCTTGTGAAGGTTTTTAATCGAAGTTTTTGATTCAAGATGACATCGACCAATCAATGAAAAAAAAACCACATAAACATATAAAAAAATATTTTCAGGAATATTCAGTCCAATTAATTCAATTGTCTGCTGAAATACTGTCGTCTTAAAGCAAATAGCGGTATCTCAAACAAAATTACTTTCGAGTTATTTATTTACATAGATTACTATCTGACGCAGAAAGTCTTAAGCTAGACATCTTTTTGCCTTAAGAGGGCAGCATATTTCCGATTAGTTTTAGGATAAAGTGTATGAAACGATGGCAATCTTTACCTCGCATGCATGGGATGGCAGTTGAGCGGATCCAGCGGCAAGTGCTGTGTCGGCAGCGGCAAGTGCGGGGGGTGGGGGGTCCTCACGGGCGGCGTCGGGGGGTCAGGGGGGGTGACGCTCTCCAGCACGTCGTTAGGGGGTCGGCAGACCCGCAGCTCGACCCTCGCTGGCGCGGTCCGGAGCACCTCCAGGGCTTCCTGGTGTCAAATACAGGGATTAACGCGCCAGCTGTTGGTTTAGGGGATTAGTTATTGATAGGGACCTGCGGACCTTTGTCACGTGTCGGATAGTGACGTATCGAGTTGCGATTATAATGGATATTACCTTGTTCTACGGACTGTGGAACAGGAGCCCTGATAAATTTAATTTATTTTTCATTGTGGGCGTTTCCATTGTAATAAAAACTATCTTTTACTCGTCAATGCATCAAAAAGATAAAGTTAAATAAAAGCTTGTAATAAGTTTTTATAAAAAAAACTTTTTATACAAGCTTTTTTGCTCATTGTGTTTCTGTTGAGTGTTCTATCATTGTCATCCATTGTATACCGAATTTCAAATCAATCAGACTACTAGAAGTGGGTCAAATTATTAATATACAAAAATGAAACTTAAGAAAAATACATATTAGAGTCGAAAATAGAACCTCCTCTTTTTTTTAATTCGGTTAAAAAGTTAGAAAAATAAAGTAATAGTGTCGATATTTATAGTCGCAGCTTAGTTATAAAGGTAATACAGCCAAGAGCATTTAAATATTATGTACGTTACCTAGACGTCAAAAATATGTACCTATACACCTTTATGCCACTAACTATAAAGTCAGTATCTGAGGGTCAATGTATACCTACATATATTTGACGCTATAGTATAGATATTTATGTCCTTGACTGTACAGTACAGTTAATTAATCAAACTCTCCTTACAAGGGGTGTTAAGTAACGTACGCACATTGATATTTTTGAACACCTTAGGCCGGTTTCAGACTAGGGTTTTATTTTATATTTTATACAGAAGCGTCTGTACGCACTACACGCGTACAGATGCGGTTTTGTTTTCTTCGAGCGTTGAACATGCAGGAATGTGTGCATACACGCGCGTTCGGCGTCAAAAACGGATTATTCGCGGAAGTTCCTTTGGCTGTTCCTTCGAAGAAACTATCGCGTTTTTCTTTCGCACCAGTTCCTTCACAAAAGTTAAAGGAAGAACTGCGTTTATTTTTTTGTCCTTGTTCTTTGCAAGAACTGAATGTGCTACTGCGAAGGAACATATGCGGAGAAAGGGTATGTTTGTTTTTATGGCGTTAAATAAATGTATTTTCTTTCTTTCTTTTTAACAAAAGCGAAAAAATAAACGCAGTTCTTCCTTCATCTTTTGTGAAGGAACTAGTACGAAAAAGGCAATGGTTTCTTCGAAGGAACAACCAAAGGTACTACTGCATATAATTCCCAAAAACGACCATATACGCGCAGAAAATAGCTAGCTTGAAACCGTGCTTATCCCTTACTATGAATTGCCTCTACGTGCTATATAATTGCATACATTCAGCCCAAAAACCTTTAAAAAATCTTCATAACCAATTAAGCCCGTGATGTACTCTGACTCCATAAACAATTCGAAGTGACGCGAGGAGTTTTCCAATTGTTTACAAGATTTACACTGATGTCGTTCATGTATTGACGTCTCTAAGTTATTTATTGACTTCCAGTGCAATTGATGGAACGACGAAAACATCTGCGACTGTAGACGAATGTAAATACAGGACGTGAAAATATCAAGTAGTTGCAGAAAACCTTTCATGGTAACCTATAAGCGTAAACTTTACTTAAACTAAGTTGAGGGCAATTTTGTAAAACTGATACAAGTAGCGAAAGTTGTAATTTCTCCATTCTATTTTATTTGTACTATTTTGTAACATGCCATTAAAATCGTGACATTTTAACGACTTTACCTGAAGCATTTCCTTACCTTATCAGCTCATAAATGCATCGTGAAAGAAAACATTAGCACGTTTTTTTTTAATAACGCATTGCTAAAAGTAATAATAGTATTATGTGTTGAACAACATATCTCATTAACAGCTCATCATCAATCTAACTTAAAAGTAAATAAAAACAGCAGAATTAACTAGTCGTTGGCCTCTAAAATTTAGCTCGCCGGCGCCGTCTAGAAACCAATTAGCAAAATAGTCTCGAAACAAGAGAAGACGTAAATTTAACAAGCAGAAGTAAAGTTAAGTGCTGACCATGACCACGGCCCTTGATGCGGAGCGGTTGGAAGGAATTTCATATAGAGCTCGTTTGTCGAATTAGGTCCGGTTCGCTTCAGATGGAATTTTATTAGACCGAAAACGTATAAAATTTTATTTCCATTAGCTAGAGTGGAATTTATATGTATTTTTAGCCAGGCCATAAAAGAGATGATACGGATTTAGCCTAGATATTTTAACCGCCTATTTCCCAGTGCATCGGGTATAATTCAATAGGTCCATTGGGGCCGACAGTGGGTATTTTTCATACTGACACCGACAGCGATGGCCGCGCCGAGCCAAATCGCTAAAATAAATTGGTTCCTTATTTTACACTAGACTTAATGCCATGCTCATACTTATTGGATGCAAAAAGATGGAGCTATCTAGTTTTTTGATTAAAACATCATAAATAGCATTACATTTAATTACGAACAACTTAACAACAGGCGTATAGGTAAATTCTTAACAAAAAGTATGCAAAAGATCTTCACAATGATCCATAGTTACTGTATAAATTAGTCAGAATGGAAACAAAATAATACTTGATGAGCACATCGACACGTGTCAGTATGACATGACGGCGGACTATTGCAAAACAAGCTGTTTACAATCGAATCAAAACATTGCTGCCACTTAAAGATTATTCACATTACAAGTGAGTAGGTATAGAGCGGTAGACGAAATCATGGTTTAAGGCATTATACTTTGACAAGTGCGTACATACATGACACTCGGTAGAGCCCTGTCGCAGGGAGCATCTACTGTCTTTAACAAGATTTTTTTGAGAAGTGCGGCAAATGCTGACTGTGACAGGGTTCTACCGATTGTTACATGTAGGTAGGTATACATACGAACTTGCCAAGGTGGAAATATATTTATTTTGAATAAGTTCCCGATATTTTGACGCAGTTGTATGCAAGCATGAGTTGAGTAGACTGGGATTTGCGTGTGCATGCTAATGTTGTGTTGCCCGTGCTTGGCTTACCCTCATTCTGGCGGGTCCACTGCGTGCACTCTCACTACCATAGGACGCGTTTGACGTGTTCGCACTTATCCAAACACATCACATAACACTTACTTACTTTAGGAAGAGGTTTACTGAAGATTCAATGGATTCCAAATAATCGATATGCTTAAACCATATGCTTAATCAATGGATTCCAAAGAATCGATATGCTTAAACCATCCTCACTATTGAAATTTCTGTACTTCTGAATTTCAACTGCGTCAAAATACTGGGAACTAGTATTTTTTTACGGTCTACATCCCGTAACAAATATTTCTAATGGAATTAACCATGAATTATTATAAAAACTGTTATGCTTTAAGGCTTTGAGTAAAGTGCTAGGGTTGTTAATAGACATATCAAATTTAATAATCACCTCCATCGTCCTGACAGATTTGTTTATTTTATATAATTTAGTAAAACTATTGATGGAAAAAAATAGTAATGAATGATTGTGTATAGATTATTTTTTGTAAATTTCAAACCTTTAGGTTTGATAACTTTTTCTATTCAACAAAGTACCTATAACTAACTAAATAACTTTTTACCAGATCATTTTCCGTGGTTATAAGGCTTCTGAACTTTTCTTTAACAAAAAAAATACATTTCCGTTTTACGGGCTTAAAATAACCCCATAGAATTATCCTTACAGTGAATTTCTTTGAATTTTATTTCCATTCGAATTTTATGAAGCAGAAGCGTGGCCTGTACAAAGGAGGCTCTACAAATCACGCTATGTCATAAACAACGGGGAAACCATAGCGTTTCAGCCAGCACGATACAAAGAATAATAGCTAAATAATGTACTGAGGCTTTTAGGCAAAATCCAACTGATTTAAAACGAACTTGTCGTGTTCGCTGGGAATGTCGTTAAGCTCGCTTTTGCATTTAGCAACTTGGATTTATAGACATTTTTCAATATTGAAAGTAACGAGTGCACGAGTCACCCTGTACAAATCCGATTTAAATTTGCAGTTGAGTGGATTAAAAATGCGAATATACGAGTACAGACATTTTTGCGCGAATATTTCGAAACCCTTAGGACAAATTTAATTATCTGGTGCATCATGTACTGAAGTACTGATGTAGTTACCATCAGAAAGGATTTTAGTTTATTTTTAAAATAAACAAATAGCGGCGCTGCAGGGCAATAAATTGAAAATTTATTGAAATAGAAGCATAACATCAGTTCGGCACGGTCGCACCCCGCGGCGACGTGCTAACGGACGAATACGGAAATAATTGAATTTCCCAAACAAAATTGAGTTAAAATGGGTCATTCATATTTTATTATGTATTCTGAGGCTTGATGTTCGCGCGAATGAAAAGCGGAGCTTGCTGCCATTGACGCTCGTTGAGTTCTCGTTTTATTTTCACATTAGGATGGCGTCTGGGGGCGTCTCTTGGTGTTACGCTTTTAACACACGGGCACTAAACTGGATTGGCCTTTGGTATAATTACCTGAGACGAGCTGTTAGATGGCGCTTATTACAAAGGCAACTCAATCGCTGCAATCAAGAGAGTTGTTAGTAATTCTACGCTAAAATATCGATGGGTTCGCGCGCCCGTGCAAAGCTCAAGTTTCCCGCTACGCAGCAGTCAGCGGGTTAGCGTCGCAACAATACCGTGCTAACAATAAAAGCTCATAACGCTCCAACGCCAGCTGTAACTGAACTATACGTATACAACACTTATGCAAATTAAATTCGTTTCACTTTACCCACGTACGTACCTGTTACCGTGAAATGCTTTTAAAACACGTGTAAAAACAACATGCAATTTTATATAACTTTGTGGCGGACATTTTACAGTTTATTACGTTTTGTCCCGACCCGAGTCCGCGTCGGTGTTTTCATAAAAGTTTTTATGTTTATAACTTAGCCTTTGGACCACCGAAAGTGCTCGGGCAACAAATGACATTTTTAAGATGACTGCATGTCTATTTTGGTGGGTTCTACGTTTTACAACTTGCGCAGTAAAACATCGCACCGGTCAAATTGCGTTATTTATACACTTTAATGCGTTATGGACAGGGTGCTAAATTTGATCGACTTTATTTTTACCCCGCGACGTAGTAAGAGGGTGTTGTAAGTGTAACCTGTATGTCTGTGTGTCCATCCGTGTCATCGTAGTTTGTAAAAGGATGAACATTTTTTTATTTAACAAGCGTCACTCTTTTCGTAACTGCAATGGTATAAAAATTAGCGTCCTTCACGCAGCAGTCGAAAATTATATTTAGGAAAGACTTACCTTACTTGCTTAGTAGGTACAAAAAAAAACCACTGATTTATATTTATACACCGCGAATTGTAAATTGAATGGTATAATTCTGCTTAAAGTATGTTCATAGTCCCTAGTAGTGAGTCGTGTCATCATTATTATCTCAGCTGGAAGATGGTCTATGGTCAAATACATTTCCCAAACATTTCCGCAGCCACTGCTTTCTTGGCTTCCTACCCGCAGAAAACGTCTTCCCGAACGTCCGTCTGTCGTCCGTCCGTCTACCGTCCACCTTATCGGAAACCTACCAACACGTCATCCAGCACGCGGTAAAAATGGAAAATTTCGGGAATTTGCTCCAATAAATAATTTCGAACCGATATTTGGCCGGAGGCATCAGCGCTTGCTATACATACGTTGCGCAGACGTCAGTCCTAACGGATTTCCCGGCAACATCCGCCGCGGCGGATAATCCGCGCGCAGGTTTAGAGCCCGGCCTCCATTCCATAAACTTTTCATAGCTTTCGGAGTATTTTTATCTAATCTCCGTACCTATCAAATTTATAGCTATACAGAAAATCCACGTGAAATTAAATCATGAGATGAGACTAAAGGGCCCAGCAGAATAAACTTACTCATGAAGTAATATATATAATTATATATATATATATATTTATTTAAAATAGGTAACTATAAAAAGATCACTGTCTGCATTATGTAGAGAGAAATTCGCTGATAACCATTATATAATTTTTTAAATGGTATTGACACTGTCTGCATGTGTGTTGATCAGCCTATTATCTTAAATCTGTTTAAAGTAAGTATTATTCTTGGTACCTACTATTGTACGTCCGAGAGTCCTTCTGATCAGACTTATTTCAAGCTACTCATTGAACAAACACAGTTATACAATAAAGTTTATTTAATTTTCTATTTCATGAAGGGTTCCCTTGGCGACGCGAGGTTTCGTCTTTATTAACAGTCTGTGCTTTTAACACGCCTCTTCGAGAGCGATCGTAAGTGTGCATAATGCGCGTCCTAATTGTTGAACAAACACTGTGATTTAAGAGAAAATGAATGATAAAATACGAGAAGGCGTATTTGGAGGCCGGATTAAATATTAACGTGGGAGTACGTTTAATACGGTGGCCATTGGTCCCGATCTGTGCCCTTCCGTTTCCGCCATTGATCTTCAAGACGAGGAATGTTTTAATTATAAATGGACTTCTGAATACGGACTTGATTAAAAGGCATGATACTTTTGCGTACCTAACTTATAGTTTTTTTTATAAATTTTTTATCTGTTAACACGCCTTGGCATAGGTACGATTTGTGATCACCAACATAGCTGCTGAAATAAAATAACTTCAATGGTCTACTATTACATAATTTGGAAACTATTCCTATGTTTAAAGTTTTCGTAACGTTATTATCCATTTGACTTCATCGGAGTAGGTAGGTAGTAAGATTTTAGGTCTATCTACATTTCGGAAATTAATTAAAAAATCTATGGGCGGAAACACCAATCAGTGTCTTTAGTTGACAAGGAACCATCTTTACATTCCCTTTCTCTACGTTGTATAATCACCGTCACCCACTAATAATATCTGAGAAAAAGTCGATGCGCACCTAACCAGTTTTAGGAAATACTAGAAGAATGAGGTTCTATTTCTGCAGTCGAGCCGATCTATTCAACTCAAACCTATAGCGTTCAACAGGATATCATCTCCCATGGAAAGACTTAAACTTGAATTTAAACTTCGTATCTTACATTCCTTCTCACGCTAATAATACTATTTAATAGGAGAGTTAGAGGGACGGTACGATGCAAACTTCGAATTCCGGGGTACCCTGGTTACTTCCCATCCCATCCCAGCCTATATACGTCCCACTGCTGGGCACAGGCCTCCTCTCAGAACAAGAGGGCTTGGGCCATAGTTCCCACGCGGGCCCAGTGCGGATTGGGAACTTCACACGCACTATTGAATTGCTTCGCAGGTTTGTGCAGGTTTCCTCACGATGTTTTCCTTCACCGCAAAGCTCGTGGTAAATTTCAAATGTAATTCCGCACATGAATTTCGAAAAACTCAGAGGTGCGAGCCGGGGTTTGAACCCACGATCCACTGCTTGAGAGGCCATAGGTCAAACCACTCGGCCACCACGGCTCCCTAACCACTCGGCCACCACGGCTCCCAAACCACTCGGCCACCACGGCTCCCAAACCACTCGGCCACCACGGCTCCCCACTCGGCCACCACGGCTCCCTCCGACCCTGGTTACTTACATAGGTGCTAAGCCCAGCTAGTGGAACCCCGTTGGCAGCAAGCAGCAGGTCTCGTGGCGCGAGCTGGCCGGTCCGCCACGCGGGCTGGGGCGGGTACAGCCGCCGTATGCGCACCAACCCACCTCCCCCGCACACGGACATGCCCAGCCCCCGCCCGTCCTTTTCCACTACCACAGTGAACGTGTTTTCTGTAACAAGGAAAAAATCATTGATGAATCTATGGTTATGTTTCAGATAGGGGAAATGCCATGGCTGGTGTGGCGAAGCATGTGGGCACCCCCACCCCCGTCCTATATGTACTTCTGAATTTTTTTTTAACAAAAAATGGAACCGACTTCAAAAACCTTTAAATTAATTTTCTACTAGTTTGAAGTCGGTGACTCAGCACGAGCCAGCAGAAATGGAACTATTGTCGTCTACCTCACCTACATAATATGTACTATATATTGGGCTTCAATCACTCCTGCTGGCTCGTGCTGAGGCACCGACTTCAAACTAGTAGAAAATTAATTTAAAATTGGCGGAGTTATTACGAACAAACATACAAAAGAAAACATACACTCGAATTGAGAACCTCCTCTTTTTTTGAAGTCGATTAAAAAATGTCTAACTACAGGGACTAGAAATGCAAGTATGGACCGTGCCCCCATCTACATCGACCAAAGCGTCGCATTCAGTCATCCCGTTAGAATTTATTAAGATTTGTTGCACTTGGTGATGGAATATCAATTAATTGATTTAGGCATATTACTCGTATTATGTCTACTTGTAATCTTGTTTCATACCTAATAATTATCAGAGTCAGCGGAAAGGCGTCCACTGCTGGGCCTCCTCTAAAGGAACACCACAATGAATAGTTCGCCACCCGGGCTCCTGCAACCTTCGCTAGGTTATCATTGCAACTTGCCAAAGACCTACCCACTGCTATGCTGCGTCTTAAGGTAATGCTGTCTACACAGTTTTAATAATGGCGGTTTGCGTTTCATTCATGTTTATGGCATCTACTTCAATAATGTTACAGACAAATCGTTCTGAAAATTTTACTTACATTATCATGCTCATTGAATTAATAATAAATAATATACTTCGATAGTCAACTGATCCCTTTACAGTTTGGTACTCACCATTAAGTATCTGATAAATGCCAATTCAACGTCTAAAGACCCGATTAAGTGTGCTAAAGGATTCACAAAAGCTACTTCTTAAGATGTATCTGCTACAGAAAATAGATTAAGTGCAGAAGCCTTACTTAGACTTAGACTAATAGACAGGAGATTATACGCATTCATTGTGCTTAGATCCCAGAGTGCCTGTTTGATACCCATAGAATAAATTTGTTTGAGATAAATACCTTGACTACATAACATCTATTTTCAGATTAATCATGCCTAGTTTGTCAAAGAGACCCATTTTGTAATATAAGTTTGCAAACAGTACTGCCGCCATGAATACTTAATAAAACGAGACGCCAAAAGTTGCCCAATATAAGTTCTCGTATACGTTAGGTTTTTTTCGTTTAATCATCCCAGGTAATGGGTAAGTACGCAGGTTTGATGTTAGAAGCCTTAACAATAAAGCTTTTAGGGATCGCGGGAATTATTTAATGCTTTACTTGGACTGAATTTTGATGCGGCCGTGACAATGACACGGAACCGTTGATAGGAACACAAGGCTACGAAAGACTTGTGAACATTTCGAAAATACCGAATTTTTATATCAGAAATTCGATTTCGGGGTAAATTATTTTAGGGGAATTCGAAATTTTACATATTTTTCAATGAAGGTGCAAGTATGGATCTTGTGCGCCAAAGTATGATCAGTTACATTTCTTTGTAACAAGATGATGTTTTCAAGAAGAATAACTTTAAAAAAAAAAGTTTTAATAGTGTTACTTTTCAATGAACTACCTAGAACCTGTTAAAAATACTCCTCTGCTACCGAGAAACCAGTTTCAACTTGTATAAAAGACCAACTGCACTACATTGTTAAAGGATCGCATGTATTTTTAAGCCCGCGTAGTAGTAATGAATGTTTCTATAACGAGACCTTGTAAGTAGAATATTTAATATGGATTAGGAAGGACAGCTTTAGTGCTACAACCCACATGGGTCCCGTGTTTTCATAACAAGCCAGGTAAGGCATGTGTGGCCATTATGTCATTGTTTATACGACCTTCTTACATATATGTATATAGCATCGGGGGAATAATATCGGGTTATTTGGTTACAATGAAACGGATATTTGAAAAAAAAAAACATTAAGTTACTTAAATATTTAGTTCAACATTTCATTAAATCCTATATACTTATTTATATTTCAGACCAGAAAAAAAAACTACTTACAGAAAATCTTGTTTTTTTATCCAACATTTAATTGCGATCAAAACAAGCTCACTGCGGGTAGTTCAAAACCAGCATGTTACTTATTAACGGTACTGTAGTCTGTGACATCTGTGCTGTTTGTTATTTTTACCCGACTGCGAAGAAGGAGGATTATTCTTTCTCCAGTATCGAGTACAAAGGCAGACTTGTCTTGTTTGGGTTTGAGCCTGCAAATTTCAGTTGTGCCTTTTACGAATCGATAGTCTTCGGAAAAGAAGATTTAAGGAAGTAAACAATATTTAACTTGTGCTCGAGTTACGTTACAGCAATAACTCCGTATTAGGCGGCTCTTAATGTCAGCTTGATGCACCGTAATGGTAGGAAGTGGCAGTAAAGTTCAGGTGAGCAGTAAATCTAAGTGTAGGTTTATTTATTTTTTATGCACACTAGCTTTTTATCGTTGCGTCCGTACATACTAACCTCCCTTTTCCATTAACAAACTACTTTTCAATCTGGGCCATTCACGCATCCCTTGTTTCAGTAATGAAGCAGTATCTGTGTTAAAGAATTCTTTTGGCAACAAAGAATTCCTTTATGGTCGGAAATTGGGTACAAAATGACTAAAATCACTCTCGACGTCGAATGGCCAAGGCTGCTCTAATGTATAATTCATGTTCCTCGCGCCCGACGTCCGTTTTTGGCTGAAAAGGGACTTAAATTGACCGTGAATCGACACTCATCCTCCTTTCATTTGCAATATTGAAACCTGATTAATTACAGGGAAACATTTTCAGCTTTTGTTTTTGTGTTGTTACTTGGGATAAATTGAGATTAATCAATTTGATCTCCCGCCTCCTAATTGAAATGGACGCATTGTTTCTTTTGTTTTAGTAGATACTGTCTATGACAGAATTTCCCAAACTTTGTGTTGCGATTGTAACCCACGGGTGGGTCACGCGGATATCAAATGGGTCCCATAAATCAATATTGTGCATGACAGTCTGTCTAATAAAGCCGCTTAAGTAGCTACGCCAGTAACGCCAGGTAAGCTGCAGACTACTACAAAATTCTAAAATCGAAGTTCGTATCGTACCGTCCCTCTCACTCTCGTATTAAATAATATAAGCCTCAGCGGGACGGCATGAAACGAAGTTTGAATTTTGCATTTTCCTGGACCTGAACATTGTAATTTATTTAGACGAGTCGCGGTCCGGAAAACTATGGGAGCCGTTGTAGTCTTATTCACGGACTACTTTTATATATTTTTCTATAGAATCAACGCCATTTCGTTATGATACGGAATGATACAAGATAGACAAAAACTTCATCGCTAAAACTAAATTCATTTGGCCCCTTCGAAAGACAACAAAAAGCACATTGCTAAATAGTTTAGTGAAGGACAACAGCTGAGTGCAGCAGCTGGTATAGCCGGGATATTAGCGAAGTTGACCGGTCACGACCAACTTCTATAACTTGCATTTAATCAAATCCGTAATAGCTGTCCCATAATATTTTACTGACTACAAAGAGTTCGTGTGGTTCATATCTGGTGGGATGATGTAACGTTACTCTTAGAGATATTACGAGAACATAATAATAATGTGCCAATATTGTTACTAATTTACTTTGTTTGCTTTTACTTATGGACTCTTGCAGTTTGCTGTGTTTATTCTTATTCGATCGACTATTATTATTATTAGTACCAGGGTGACCGAGACTTGCTCGGAATCTATTTTTTTGTTAAATCGTGTTTTTTGGAGAAGATATTATTATTATTATTATATATAGATGCTTGCAGGTGGTAGGACCTTGTGCAAGGTCAACCCGGATTGCTACCACCATCTTGGTCGCTAATCCTGCCGTGAAGCAGCAGTGCTTGCACTGTTGTGTTTCGGCGTGGAGAGCAACACAGCTGGTGAAATTACTGGCACATGACGTCCCATCTTAGGTTGCAGCGCATCTGCAGTCCCCCTGGTGTTGTAGGTGTCTATAGGCGATGGTGATCTCTTACCATCAGGAAACCCACATGCTCATTCGCCATCCAGTCGAATAAAAAAAATATAGATCTATCTGGCTAGCCCAACACTATACCACTGAATCACTACACCGTGCGTCAAATATTCGCTAAAAGTACATTGTCACTCGAAAACACGAGTTTTCCCAGAGATAGCACCAAGCTAGATCGATTCGGTCGAATCGAGCAAATTTCGTCGAATTCTTTAGAGACGTGTCCTGTGTAGGTACTTACAGAGGTATTTTGTCAAATTAACCTTATTTAAGCACGACAGATTCAGAGTAATGTAAAGGATATTACATGATGTCTCAAAAACTCCTGTTCTTTGGCAAGGTAAATAGTCCAAACACAAGCACAGCAGAGATTGTTTATGGAACAAGTTAGCGTCAGTTGATTATTATGCTCTGAGGTGAGAATGTAGAGAGGAACTTGTTTAATTACTTGTAGTTTGTACATTTGGGTAATTAGTGGGGTTATAACGAGTTATTTAGGCCGGTATTGCCCGATTATTCAATTACTCTGTTTGCCAGTGGACTTAGAAGTGCGTGTTCATTAAGACTTTAGTTTATAGCATTCAAGTTTATATATAGTTAGGGTTTAAATTACTATTCTCTTCTTTCTGTGGGTTGCAATGGGCCTGTCTCTTTCCAATAGGTGTATGTTAAATATGAGTCCAAAGCATTGATTTTCACGACCGTATAGTCCAGTGGTTAGAGAACCTGACTACGAAGCTTGTGGTCCCAGGTTCGATCACCTGTCGGGGCAGATATTCGTATGAAAAATGGGTGTCTTGTGTGTTTAATATGTATTTGAGTACATAATGTATTTATCTATTTAAGTATAGTAGGTATAGTATGTAGACGACCAGATGGCCTAGTGGTTAGAGAACCTGACTACGAAGCTTGAGGTCCCGGGTTCGATTCCCGTGTCGGGGCAGATATTTGTATGAAAAATACGAATGTTTGTTCTCGGGTCTTGGGTGTTTACTATGTATTTAAGTATGTATCTATCAATAAAATTATATTTATCCGTTGCTTAGTACCCATAACACAAGCTTTGCTAAGCTTACTTTGGGACTAGGTCAATTGGTGTGAATTGTCCCGTGATATTTATTTATTTATTTATTTAAGTATGTGTATCCGTTGCACAGTGGGGTATTTTAACATTCTAGCCGGTCAAATTTTATTATTCCTTATGGGTTCCAGTAGAGTTATAAGGTGTTTTCAAGCACTATTAGGGTATATTCTTTAAATATAGCAAAAAAAAGTATTAATCCAAGCCAGATGATGACGGTGAATGCCAAGGGTCTTCGTCAGACTCTTGTATGGCATCGTACGTCGCGTTGTCATCTGAATCTTCGAAATCAGACTATAAAAAGTAAAACAACAAAAAATCTTCATTTGTAATGACAACTAATTGCCATGCTGGCATAAGGAAACGAGCAAATTATAGCACCCATTTTCTTCATATTTACACAACAACAAGAAAGCTTCAGTACATCATGGCATAATAATAATCGCCCGATATCACCCGACAGAAGAACTTAAACTACTATCAATGTTGACAAAGCAACAAAAATAATAACTCAAAAGGTCCTCTCTTTAGTAACCCAATTTGTTAATATATGTAAGAATAAATCACACAAAGGTATAAGGGTCTTCATTCTCCATTATTGCTTTGTCTTCTTCAGTTACCTTTTTTATATTAAATATCAAAAGAATTCCAGGCTTTAATATAATACAGGCTTTGCTTACTTTGGGACTAGGTCCATTGGTGTGAAGTGTCCCGTGATATTTATTTATTTATTTATTTATTAAAAGAGCACTTGGACGTGAGTTGCCTTTGCCTTATCATTGCACTATATTTTTACCACCATTTTTCGTGGGAAGCAAAGAGATGTCTATGTCAAAACTTGTGACTCCATACCTAAACAAAACTGTCACACTAATGTAAAGCACGTGCTCAAATACGAGTATACCTCATGGTCAGGGTAAGTTAGGTTAGGTGAGAGACCATGAGAAAGACATAGGATAGTTTTATCCTGGAAAATTGTATAGATCGATAGAGGTTGTGCGATAAACGAATTGGTAGCAGACAAAATCGCAGGCAACAGCTCTGCACAATCGGAGACATGCTTGACAAAAATTAATACTAATTGTCAAATTAGTAAGCACCTTTCATTTCAATTTCTAAAGCACTTATGAGACACAAAACGCCACTAAAACTCTAACATCTAGGACTTATTCGATGTTTTATTGTATTTGTTATTTCAAATTAAAATGGTGTTACAAAACAGCAACAGATTGAGTTATGGCAGCCGCCAAACAAATAATATTCTATGTTTGTAAAACGCGGATGTCTTCCATATTTTCAATCCAATCGTTCGTTCAAACATTTTCAACCTTTTTCAATTTTGCCAGTTTAGTTACAGTGTGTGTATGTTTCGGTGTTTGATCAAATTGTTTTACCAAATATTGGCTAGTGTTCTTTGTAAAAGTAGCTTTACACACGGAATATGGGCTTTTTATTACTAAAAAATAATAAATTTGTTAAAAAACTAAAGACATGTTTCAGTGGTAAACCTGCCTGACTATTTTATCATCAGACCTTTGTTGTCTTATCACGCTGGTCAAAGTACACTCTAAAACTATTCTAAAAAGCCTCTATTTTTTTTAAATCAATTAGTCGCAATTTAATTATTCAGATGTAACTTAGGGAAAAATTACACATAAGTATCTATGTACTTTGAGAAAGAATAGGCGAATACAGTTGGGCTGGGCTGCTTTCGGGAAACTTCGGCATATCTTGTTGTTGGACATCCCTCAGTGCCTAAAAACGAAAGTCTTCAACCAGTGCGTCCTACCAGTTTTAACCTACGGAGCCGAAACGTGGACCTTGACTGCGGGACTAATTCACAAATTCAAGGTCGCTCAGCGGGCTATGGAAAGAGCAATGCTAGGGGTTTCTTTGAAGGATTAAATTCGAAATCACATTATTCGATAAAGAACGAAAGTCACTGACATTGCTCAGAGAATTAGTTCGTTGAAGTGGCGTTGGGCTGGCCACGTCTGTCGCAGGACCGATGAACGGTGGAGCAGACGAGTCCTCGAATGGAGACCACGGACGGGAAAACGTAGTGTAGGGCGTCCTGAGGCACGGTGGACGGATGACCTTAAGAGGATCGCTGGCGACGGATGGATGCGAGGGGCTGAAGACAGAGTGTTGTGGCACGCCATGGAAGAGGCCTATGTCCAGCAGTGGACTGCTGTAGGCTGACGATGATGGATCTATGTTACTGTGCAGTACAAAAAAACTATGTTTCTAATTACCTAACAGTTTATATTCTCGTCTCGATATAACATACTATTGGACCAAGTGAAGCATGACTCAATGTGGAACCTTTTCTCAGAAAATATCTGAGTAATATTGCATTGCCTGAAAAGGAAAATCACTATGGCACTTACTGTGAGTGTGAGATCGTTCTACAAACTACGTTCTACAGCTGGACTGTTGCGATGTGTTCCAAAAAATCTAACCACCATTGCACTATTTCAAAGAACCTGTAGGCAAATTGAGTCCATGCGTTATTATTGGTTGGACTGAGCTTAGTTGGTTGCTTTAGATGAATGTAGAGCGAGCGTAGATCCGGGTTGAACAATGGCTGCCAGGGCTGTGGCTGTGAAATCAAAATCATTTTTGAATCGAGCAATGTTTTTGTTAGGAAAAGTTTGTATTTGGCTATTGAATTTGTTTCGAATTCTGCTTGCGGCTATCTTCTAAAGTTGATATTTGTTATGATAACAAAAACGAGCGTGTATTTTTGATACTACTTCAAACTTTAAGGGTAGTAAGTGAAGCCCCTGATAATCACATTTTATTGTTTTAGTAAAAATGTTGACTTATTATTTTCCTTACAAAATTAATTATCACGCAATGTATCAATACGTGATACTGCTTTGTTTTTATTCAAAACGTCGCACTTGTTGACGTGACAGCTGTCACAGAACGTTTCTCTCTCATATCAAATTATTGTACGCATTACATTGCTGCTTGAAAATATTGCAAAAATCACAGCACTGAAATCTTCGCCTGGTTACAGTTTGAGGTAGTATCAAAAATACACGCTGTATATTTAATAAGGACTGATTATTACGACACTAATTCGGAATTTATAATTATTACTTACACTGATAATGGTGCCCGGTTCCATAAACACCAGATTTTCCACAACTATCGAAAATGCAGAAATTTTTTGTTTTGTTTTGTTTTCAAGTTTCAAATGCTATTTTTTGGCAGAGAAAAAATAGCGCATTGCCTTGTTTTGTTTTAAGTAGTTTGTAAAAGCATCCTATTATTTTCTGTTTCAGTGCTACTGTTTTACGATGCCTAAAGAGATCTACTTAAAATCCTGCATGTAAGAAAGTGTATGTCCTTTTTTAGTATATAGGTATAAAAATTGATTGGTATTTCCTCTCAGTTGCAATAACTCCCTTCCCCTTACCTTACTCCTAATTATTAGGATTAGGTCTTGACACGATTTTTTCTGGGGGTTGATGCGCCTTGAGGGTCAAAGACACTGTCCTTGCTTTTGTTTACTTGTCTTTATTTTATTTTTTTAATTTTAAGAGATGAGGACGAGCAGTCGGGATAAATCTAATATGGATAACTGGGAAGGCAGGGCTCAAACACGACAATATAGTTTACTGACAGTGCAGTTGGAACGAACGGTGGGCAGATTATGTATATGGCACCCAGCCTCATGACCAATACAATTATAACGTATTAAGATTTATTGACAACAGCATTTGCTATAATTGTTATTAGGACCACTAGTCAGTGAAGGCTGGAAAAATCTACATTTTATGATGAAATATTTAAGTTCTTACAGAACTTGTAAGCTCATATATCGAGGGTATTCTGGCAAAACAGAAAAAGTGCAAAATTAAAAAAAAATACATAGGCATACTCAATTTTTTCTGCTTTATTTATCTAGCAAAACCGTATAAGTAAATAAATATTGTGAACTTATCCGGTTCTGCCAGAATACCCTCGATATATAAGGACTCGCTTCTCAGGGGCTTTTGAAGTTTGTCCCCTTATTAGAAAATTAAGCTTATGTAACTAGCTTTCACGTGATATGCATGAGATTTGTATTGAATATGGAGGCCAATTTGCTCATCATTATTTAATGGTGATATTTTGAAAATTTGATTTTGTTCTCAAGAAGTTTGTCCGTGGCTTAAAGTGATTTGGCAGCCCTACTGCTCCGCGACTCGGTAGCGCACGCGCATGGGTTCAACGATCGACCCCCCCAACCCCCCTCGTCGGCTAACTTCTGCCGTCGCGGTTTAATCCAACTGCCGAAACCAAAAGGATGTTTATGTGTTTTTTGCAACATAATATGGATGTGTACAGCCAAGTGCATAAAAATCTATACGTCCATAGCACTAACCTTACCGATCTTATGGTTAATGGCATTAAGGTGTATTATACAGGTGTATTGCACAGATATTTTTGACGTCTTGATAACTTAAGTACATATATTTGCACCAAGAGACTATAGTTTAAGACCAATATCAAGCCAGTATTTAAAACTCCGGTTTAGTAAACTGCTGTAACCTAAAATTTACCTGACTGGAGATTTGATGACTGATTTGACATCGGTTATCATTATACCAACTTAGTGCATCTCAATTTAGGTTCATTTTGCATTCTTTGCACATCCGTTTGTGTGCAATGCTGTGTGTAGGGTCTGTGACTTAAAGTCGCGTACCATGCACACGGCAAAATCTATAGTGAAAAAATGATTAGCCACTCTCTCGTACAACGATACCGAAGACATTTTATGTTCATGTAATTAGTGGGAACGTAAGTAGTACCTAATCCACTAGTTCTCGCACACTAACTGCCCAGAAAACGTACCTTGTCGCCAAACTCATACACACACACACACTGACTGCTGCATGTTGCATTTGCTATTTTATTTATATTCATTAATAATATCATTTTTGTAAGTAAGTTTAAAACCTATAAGCCATAGTGTAATAAAGAAAATTGACATATTTGTAAACCGACTCAGTTGAGTGCCAAGATAGTTTGGTACTCACCAGATACATCTGGGATATTGTAATATTCTTATTCTTATTTATTTCCTTACCATGGTTGGACTATGCTATATGGTGTAACAAAGTCGACAAAGCATAGTCCAATCATATTCTAGTTGTTGCCTTGATTAAAACGCAAAAGTTTTACAAAACATACTATTAAATATTGTGAAAAATATGCAAATATCGTGATCGTCGCTAGCTGCCAAAACGTAGATAAATGGCTCTACGGGTATACTGCTCAAAATATTGAAGTGGCTCCACTACTCCACTACTCCACTACTCCACTCTCAAACTCAGAATTTGACACAACAATGATTATCGTCATCACCAGTCAGAAGACGTCCACTGCTGAAGGCCTGTCCCTTAGAACGCCACAATGAACGACAACTCGCCACTTCCATCCACCGGCTCTGGCATTAACCATGACAATAATGAGAAATCCAAATAACATACAAATACAAATATTCTTTATTGATCACCAAAAGCAGTACAGAGACATTACAAAAATAAAAAACTACTAAAACTACTACTAAGTACTAAACTACTACTACATACTATGTTGGTTTGTAGAAAGTAGACACTAGGTAAACAACAGGAGCAGGAAATCTTATCGCATCTAAATAATCTCGCGGATAATAGAACTACTGTGATTTACACACAAAGTTGAGGATACCGAATTTCCTAACAAATTCTCTTCTATTACCATTGTGATACCTTGTTAACTTTTGGGAGCAAGTAGAAGGGTTGTTCAGAAAATACCTGTTAAGAGTTCCTTAGTTGAGATTGCTTTTCCATACAAGAGTGATACTATTGTACCGATGCTTAAATAAGCGACTGGGAGTATTTACTTTTGAATGCTGAATATTATGAGAATGTTGACGGTTTTCTAATTAAACCTCGTATAAGAAATTCTATGAAATTGGAATAATTATTTACTTTAGGATGTGAATCTAAAATGGTTATTCATTTTTTTTTAATTTCATCATCATCATCATCATCCCAGCCTATATATGTCCCACTGCTGGGCACAGGCCTCCTCTCAGAACAAGAGGGCTTGGGCCATAGTTCCCGCGCGGGCCCAGTGCGGATTGGGAACTTCACACGCACCATTGAATTGCTTCGCAGGTTTGTGCAGGTTTCCTCACGATGTTTTCCTTTACCGCATAGCTCGTGGTAAATTTCAAATGTAATTCCGCACATGAATTTCGAAAAACTCAGAGGTGCGAGCCGGGGTTTGAACCCACGACCCTCTGCTTGAGAGGCGATAGGTCAAACCACTAGGCCACCACGGCTCACTAATTAATTTAATTTATTTTAATTTCATGTACGTAGTTAATTCAGAGACCCGTAGATAATATTATGTAACTACATAGACGACTTTTCTTATAAAACATTTGGTAAGCCATGAATGAGAGACACAAGCAATAAAGAAATTCCGTTTTATTTATGTTTTAGTGTTTTTACATAAAATTCATTTCGATTACTATTCTAACTTCTGTTTCACTTTCACACTTAAAGTACTCAATCGATCGTAATGAAATTTGGAATGGTGATAATTTTTGGAACACTGAAAAACATAATTTTTATCCCAGAATACTACAGTTCTCGCATGCATGCGCTACAAATGAATCCTTCGCAGACGGAGTCGCAATAGCTAGTCTGTTTACTCTTATAACTATATAGCTTGAACCCAGCATCGCTTGGAATTATAAAGTTTCCCATCCCCATTTCGCAACTCAAGTCTTTTCAATCTAAGAGACATCGCAGACAGACGTTTTAAGGCTGGAGGGAATGGTACTAATAGTAAAAGCTGTCATCATCATCATCATCATATCAGCCATAGGACGTCCACTGTTGGACATAGGTCTCCCCCATAGACCTCCAGTTGGAAGTGGCTTGCATCCACCGCGAACCCGCGACTTTAACCAGGCCATCCGTCCATCTCGTTGGTGGACGTCCTACGCTGCGCTTGCCGATCCGCGGTCTCCACTCGAGAACCTTTTCGAGGCTGATCGGTAAAGGCTGTAATAGGGTAAAACTGCAGCGAGCGGGCTCACATGAACAATAGCTTTATGTCATGCTTGAATTCCCTCCGGTGAGTGTACCTAGTTAGTATGATTGTTATTCCCTTAGATTTATCATAGCGTAACGATTAATTGTTCCCAGTAATACAATATACAGCTGGGGAATAATATAACAATGGGTTGATTATGTATCGAACTTTGGCTGGCCACTAAACAGTGCATTCAAAGAAACTGAATCGCATGCCGGGGTAGAACATTTTCACTCCAAATGCCAGGTTGACATTACATAAATCTGTCAAAGAAGTAATCGGGAAATTGACTGTGGAAGAAACTGAAAGGTGTACCAGGGTGGAACCTTGTCGCGATCAATTTCACTATGTCTCCTTTGGCAGATATCTGGAATATCAGTCACACTGTACCTACTCGAGGTTCTTTCGTAAAGAGATTAATCCTTATATTCCTCATAGTATGTAAAGTAACAAAGTTAGTCACAATACGACTTCTTGAGGTATCCCATCTCAGCCCTCTAGGTTGGCAACGCATCTGCAATTACCCCTTTATCTTTATTTGTCAACATAGGTGGTTACAATATACACAAGGTGCCGATTATGTAAAAAATATAGTGCTAGTCTTACATCCTACCATATCCGATTTAGATTTAGTTTAATGCCTAGATATACGTACCTATAGCATCTAGTTATGCGAGTACAATTTACAAGTCAGTCTAAATGGCAGTCAAAGTAGTGCAACAAATTGTTGGTTTAAATAAAATATGTTTTCATTTTCCAAAGTGTTATTAAGTTACTTGCGCTAAATTGAGTGTAGAGACAGGGTGCTGTTTGACCCAGGAGTTTCAAACTTTTAGCTTCTAGACGCCCTTTTTAAGGCACTACGCACTAGGCACTAGGCACTTCGTTACAAAGCTTTGAATATCTATCACCCTTCACTGATCTGATCACACACAAACCCCCGAGAACACAGACGGGGTTATGGAATAGCGCAACCAAATAATGTGTAAGGGAACCCTAGAAAAAATTATAATATCCAATTTTTGGAAACACCCTCTTAAATTTTTTAAAAAGGTCAATAACCTACATTTTCCAATAGTCCAGCGCACACACGCCTTGAAATCGCAAACCCAGATCGAACGTGAAGGTTCAACAAATCATGAAAGCCCGTAAACACTGTCCCATTTACATATAAAGCACCTAACACAGTTTGTAGCACTTTGTGGTGCCGGAATTTGCAATAATTAACCTTATGGCTGTGGTTACAGGTGTTGTAATGTCGTGAACCGGTGAACCTATCGCGTGTTCTGGATCACTACTCAGCGTGCAGTGACGTGTGTGGCTCGTTATATGCACGGTGCACACGCGGACTAATATATTGATAGCGAAATAACTTACAAAACAGGTAAGTCCTTCTAATGCTGAAAGTTTACATCAACTACAACCTTTTTAACCCCTGACGCAAAAACAGTGTCATATGTTTGACCGCTATGTGTGTTTGTCTCTCTCTCTCTGTGTGTGTGTGTGTGTGTGTGTGTGTGTGTGTGTGTGTCTGTCTGTGGCACCCTAGCTCTTAAACGGATGGACCGATTTGAATGCGGTTTTTTATTTGTAATCAAGTTTTCTAGCAATGTTTCGTAGACCTGTTTCATTAAAATTGGTTCAGCTGTTTTTGAGATATTGAACTTTGAAGTGACAAAGTCGGGGGTTTGCCAACTTTTTATTGGTTAGGTTATTACCTTGTACTGTCAAAAGATTTTGTTGTGTGGGAATAACTTAATTAAAAAGCAGATAGGGCCTGGACACATGTCGCCGGTACGGTGCCGTCTACGGTGTCACGGCGCGGCGCCGTCAAACGGCGTCGTGCCGAAACACGGTGCCGCGTACGGTGCCGTACACGGCGCCGCGAACGGCGTCGTACCACGGCGCGGTGCCGTGTACAGTCACGTCTAAAAATATGTATACAAAACAAGGTTGCATAAATATGTAGTCATACATTGTATCAAAAATATTTATCTATTACTGACACCAAAAAATTGTATTCATTAAACTTTTTCAGTATTATGTAATCACAAAATGCTTCAGAAAGTTGCATACTTAAATAAATTCCATTTAAATGTATCAACCTCGTAGGCAAAAATAAGTATACATGAATGGGTTCCATATACATATAACCACACCAATTTGGCAAATATTTGTATACGCCGTTTGATTCATAAATATGTAAACACGATTTGATATTTTGATTCGTTTTGAAGAATTACTGTTTTGTTAAGATTACATGTCTGTCTCTTTCGTAACCTGCATGCGGGCAGGGACATACATACTACGAATCCATACTCCATTAAAATAATATTATATACTGGTGACCCGTTCCGGCACAACACGGTTACTATTTATTTGTGAAAACCGCATCAAAATCCGTTGCGTAGTTTGAAAGATCTAAGCGTACAGACAAAAAAAGCGACTTTGTTTTATACTATGGAGTGATGAATTGAAAGTAACTCTGTCTGTTCCGGTATCACGTCGAAACCGACTGGTTTCGACTGTCAAGGGGCTGAACATAGGGTACTTAGTTTTTATCTCCAAAAGCAACCCTTAAGGGGAGAAAATGGGGGATGAACTGACTGGAGTGAGCTGGATGAGATTTGGTATGGATATATTTAATTTTTTATACACTATCAAGATCACCAAATACTTGGAAACGTCCAGAGTGGTCATTAAAGCGATCAAGTTGTTCGGGTCATCCACTGAGGACAGATCCACTGAAGCATCTATAATTTGCAATCTTTAATCATTGTAATTTTAATTATAGAAGACAGCTTCTGAATGACGATGACAGAATGGCGATCTTGCACTTGACAGTATAAGTATATGTAAGTAATTGATTTTAAAATGAAGTTCTTCCATGAAGCCAGTGACTTTCTTTTATAATATATAACCTATCTGAAGTTACAAATAGGTAGTGTTTTCTATCTTTAGTCTATACATCTTTATCTATTCACTTTAATGTGAAGTGTTGGAAGTGTGGACAAGTGCAAATGATGTCTCTTGTTGTCAATTCTTTATATTCATTGTGTTTTAAAAAAATTACAGCTATCGTAATCGATGATACCCAAGTTATATCACGGAACCTTATCAAAACATGGAAAACAAAGATTTTTCAGCTGCCTCTGCCCAAATGTGTACTCGTATTACGAGATGTTTTCCTGGATGTACTTGAACACTTAACATTTATGTTAAACTTTGAAAAAGAAATGGTATTGTTTATTGGAATATGCACTAGTGCACCTTTCTGAGAATGACCCTAAACTGAAATACTCAATATTTACAAGTCAATTCAATCTAAGGACTGTCAAGTGCGTCATAGAATAATCGTGAGATAGACGTATGCAGTGACAAGTCCGCACTGTTTTCGTGAATTGTCAAATTAGTTAAATATACAACTTACGATTCTATGCCAGTCAGACAAGGTTTGTTGTTGCAGTCTGGATACATATTTATAAATCAAACGGCGTATACAAATATTTGCCAAATTGGTGTGGTTATATGTATATGGAACCCATTCATGTATACTTATTTTTGCCTACGAGGTGGATACATTTAAATGGAATTTATTTAAGTATGCAACTTTCTGAAGCATTTTGTGATTACATAATACTGAAAAAGTTTAATGAATACAATTTTTTGGTGTCAGTAATAGATACATATTTATGATGAAAATGTGTGGCTACATATTTTTCAAATTTTTTTGTGTATACATACTTTTAGACGTGACTGTACGACGCCGTGCACGGTGCATCGCTTGGTAGTTTAATTTTATTTCTTACCTTATAGTTAATCCAAGCATTTCCAAAGGCTCAACAGGTTTTCCGAATACGTATTGCTTTTGTATACGACTCGCTATCTTGGATAACAGTTCTTCAAAAGTTGATATGGAAATTCTAAAATAATCGTAAAATTTGTCATCCCCACATATTTTCAGTGCTTCATATTTTCTCTTAAAATGACCTCCATCATGGTTCATTAAAGACATGTATGGATTCACCCAATATCTTCGTTTCTGTTTTTTCTTCATTCGTCGTCTTAGCAGTAGGAGCAGGAGAATACGTTTTTCTTGGTCCATGTCAAGGCAAAAACCGTATACTTGTATATATTTAAAACGACAATTGTTTTGTATATTTGAACCGATGGTTGTACTTGCGTGTTATGCGTTCAGCAGCAAAACGAAAACTAGTTAAACTACCAAGCGATGCACCGTGCACGGCGTCGTACCACGGCACCGCGCCGTGGTACGACGCCGTTCGCGGCGCCGTGTACGGCACCGTACGCGGCACCGTGTTTAGGCACGACGCCGTTTGACGGCGCCGCGCCGTGACACCGTAGACGGCACCGTACCGGCGACATGTGCCCAGGCCCTTATTCGGCAGTTCATCGATCTGGAATCAATCAATTACTGAATATTTTACTGTGAAACAATTTTGGAGTATGTTTACAATGGCTGCTTAGTATTTGTTTTCATTAATCATCACAACTCAGCCGTAGGACGTCTACTGTTGGACATATGCCTCCCCCATAGACCTCCAGTTGCTTCGGTTGGCAGCGGCTTGCATCTCCGTGAACTCGCGGCTTTAATCAGAGGCCGTATTGCCTAACGCTAACGTTTCTGACGCTCTCAACCGCAATCAAATAACAGATTTCGCATATAAAAACTGTCATTTGATTGCAATCTTAGGCAATACGGCCTCTGGTCATCCGTCCATCGTGTTGCTGGACGTCCTACGCTGCGCTTGCCGACCCGCGGTGTTTCCATTACTTGTGCATTATTTTTGGCAGTAAAATATTCGAATTAAACTTTGTATGTTACCGATTTGTTATTACTTGTTTGATTCAAATATCAAGTTTAAAGTAATTGCGCAGTACAAAAATTTAGACTTCTCTAAGGGTTTCCATCGCAGCACTACCTACTTAATTTGCGATCGACAAATACTAACGAAGGGCAGAAAAATAAAACCTCTTGGGACTAACAACTATTTAATCAAGAAATGAGAGTGCTAGAAACTAAAAACTAACAACGACACGTCCTGGTATAAAGCAATTATATTCCGAACTAGGAGTAAAACAACTTCGCGTAGCTTTTACAGCTATATAAATCTCCGTTTGATTACAGTAATTTGGCAGTAATCGGCTCTTTGCTGACTACGAAGACAAATATTCATAACGTAACAATTGTAACTTACGTTGCTAAAAGAGCTCTTATTATTTGAGTTATAGAGTCAGCATACAGTTCACAAATTAAGCATGTTACCTAAAGTACGGTGACGCACCTGCTACACGCTTGTTTTAATCTCTTGCGTACACCACCTTATATTAAACGCAGGCGGGTGTGTGAGGCAACATGGAGGAAACTAAGTTTTGTTTCGGATGGGGCGACCCTTTCCAGCGAAATTTAGAACAGATGTGATGCTCAAACGATAAGGAAAATGTGAAGTTGAGAGGATTACCTAACGTGTTGAAATTGAGGTGATAAATCAGAGGGATAATGCTTTATTAAATTAAATTTAAGTTACACAATCTATACATATATAATAAAACTGTAATAGACCGATGTCCCGATTACAAAGACATGACATCCCTAATCTTATCAAAAGAATCCAGCATTGAGTTGAAGAAAGTCTTTGACTCCCTCTTCTGGTAAGAAATTTTCCAACGATCTATGGCTCTCGTGAATAACATTTTAACTTACATCAGTCAGCAGTTACATTGTCGAATAAGGAAGTGGAACAAAATATTTGGGTACACGTAATGAATCGACTGGGCCGACTAAATTGTGATTCACACGTGCATTGTAACGTAAATACATTAATTTGAACATAAAGATTCACTATTACAAAGTTGGAAACTGTTTTTTATGTAGAAAGGTACCTGAGTAGGTATGTATTTCTGTAGGGTTTCCCCTGTTAAAAGTCAACGTTTCCTATTTTTTCATTTCATTACCTCGAATGAATAAAATAAGTATTAAAATCACCGATTTTTAATTTCTGGAAATATTATTTAATAGATAGTTTATTTGGCAGAACTTCATTTCATATTTTATTATTTCATACTTTTCTTAATGAAATTTATTTATTTCTTTATTTTTGTAGCGATTTATTTTTGTTGGGGTCGCAGTTCCAACTTAACCTAACCTACTTTTCTGGTAGCGATTTATTTTTGTTGGGATCGTAGTTCTAACCTAACCTAATTTACTGGTAGCGATTTATTTTTGATCGGGTCGCAGCTCTAACCTAACCTACTTTTTTGGTAGTGATTTATTTTTGTTGGGGTCGCAGTTTTAACCTAACCTAACTTACTTTTCTGGCTGCGATTTATTTTGTTGGGGTCGCGTATCTAACCCAGCCTAACCTATCTTTCTGGTACTGGTTTATTTTTTGAGGTCGTAGTTCTAACCTAACCTATTTTCTGGCGTTTTGTAATAATACGTCGAAGAAATAAACAGCGATATTTAGTTGCTCTGTCTCATGAATAGTTGATGAAATGTATTTTAAGCAAATAATCATCCTTGTACTGTTGTTGTAATAATTGTTTTAATATGTAATGAGTAGTCGATGAAGTGAAATTACTCCAAGAGAAAATATTATTATTGAAAATTCTATGAATTGTTTTCGATGAAATGAAATTCGATAAATAGTTTGTCGACATTTCAAGAGGCACCCATTTCTGTAGTCAAAACAAAAAATGTCCTTAGAAAGATTTAGATTTAAGTATTTTTTGGATAAAATCAATATTTACCTAATGAGTCTTAAAAATTGTACCGTCCAAAAATATAAGGATAAACGAACAGACAAATAAGGCACGCCGCGCTTTATAACTGGGTGAGATAATCTAAGTCTTTGCGGGTACAGCTAGTTCTATAATATATTTAAGTTAATAAAATAGTTGATATTGTAGTGCAGATGAAGTATTGTATGCATTGTAAATACAGATAGCAAAGGATCAAAGGTCTTTTATTTCACAAGGATACACCTACTCAATAAGGGTAACAAATAAAATTACCCTAAAATCTTGCATCTTGCTGGATAGTTCGCCCGTTTCAAATTCCCAAGAGGGTGTCCTTTCCCTTTAAAATCTTGCGTTCAAACAGAGAGTGTCACCTTCCTGAGAGTTTCCGTCTCTCTTGCTAGTCGGACAAAATCTCAGGGGAAATTCAAAGGCAAGCGAAGCTGCAGGGCGGAAGGCTTACGGAACAAGACGTACCTTACAAAGCATTATTAATACAGCTTGCTTACAAGAGGAAGTAAATTATAATTTAACACTCGAGTGACTTTTACTCAGAGAACAATTTCCATTGTGTACCGTTTCACACGTCTTATTTACACAAAATGCGATTAGTGGGTTAAAAAAGCTTGATCCCGAGGGTAATTTGCTTGCACAGGTACAATTTGCATTAAAAATGCAAACCGTTATTATCTGGTCTAAGAGCAAGTGTTATTTTGTGTTCTCATATAAATTTAAAATTATCTTTGAACGAACATTCTTGTATATATTTATTAATCTCGGAAACGTTTCTAGTTTTCCGGTTTTGGCTATCGGGGACTAACAATTTTTTTAGCATGGTCTTATGTCTGAAAAAGACGCGCGTTTGAATGTTTTTTTTTGTGTAATTATCAAACGCATTAAGATAGGTTATTATGATAGATCAGCGTGGTGGATATACGTATCTTTTTCAAAAAAACTCTTTCAGGTATCTTAAATTTAATGGAAATAAACCTACAAAATATGACTCTACTGTGTGAGAAACTAAATAACTAACTGTATCGGATTCGTACAGAAAAGAGGAATTACACGTTATATTTTTGACAGATGATGTGTTACCGTTTGAGCAAGCATTTTATTAACACAACACAAACGTCATCACATAGCGTGAACAAACAAACAACATTCATATTTTTCATATGATACTCAGTAGAGATATTGTACAAACAGCCGTTCTCCGGGTCATCAATAAATAACTGTCCGAATGTCCGATAAACACGCAAAATAACAAGCCAACCCAATACGAGTACTAGGATACTAGCAGTGCTAGAAGGTTCGACAAACGAGCTGGCGTGAGTGTCGATCAATTCGGGGTGATGTACGCGCACGTCACTGTGACAAATCCGCGGTCCCCGAACTGAGGATGTCAAATTTGAAGTGGATATTCCCAAATTATCCCGCGGGACGATGTGTTGTGAAACAAATTTTTACGTTTGGTATTTTGGAGTATTTTTGTATTTTTTATTGAGACATGGATGCACAGAAAAACCAGAAAAAGAGACCAACGCTGGGAATCGAACCCAGGTCCTCAGCATTCCGTGCTGCGTGCTATAACCCATGCGTGCATTTGATTTACCTACTATACATTTAGGTTGAATGACAATGCGAATACGTCAACAAAAAGCACAGTCAGCAATAAAATTTTGCATTAGGTATGCATGAAATAACTGTATCAGGCATAACCTAACCACCAAAAAGTTGGAAAACCCCAACTTTGTCACTTCAAAGTTCAATATCTCAATAACGGCTGAACCGATTTTAATAAACATCGCTAGAAAACCTGATTTCAAATAAAAAAACCGCATTCAAATTGGTCCACCTGTTTAAGAGCTACGGTGCCACAGACTGACAGACACACACATACACACACACACACACACACACACACACACACACACACACATAGCGGTCAAACTTATAACACCCCTCTTTTTGCGTTGGGGGTTAAAAAGAAAATAATATCCTGACAAATACTTCCATAGCTAGACTTAGCGGCACGTATGAGACACCTGCCTGTTTCCTGTCCTACATAACGGTTGAGTAGAGCTAAATGTCTATTATTATTACTATCGGGATCACGTCGGGTCGCGTAAATTTAACCCATAATGCTAATATTAATTGTTGCAGTGGCATGACATGGATTACAGGGAATTACATGCTTTGACTAGCAATTGAAGCATAGGCCCTCTGCACACGTCAACTTTTTACCCCCGATGCAAAAAGAGGGGAGTTAGTTTGGCGCCAATGTCTGTGAGTCTGTTTGTGGCATTGTAGCTCTCAAACGGATGGACTGATTTCAATGTGGTTTTTCACGTGAAAACAAGTTTCTTTGTGGTAGTTCTTTTTTATATTCCGTTAAAATTGGTTCAACAGTTTTTGAGATATTTTACTTTGAAACGACAATTTTGGGCGTTTTTCAACTTTCCAAGCTGAACATGAAACATGTTGAGGGTTTTTCTTAGTTGGTTAGGTTATTACAGCAATCGTATCCTATCCTATTAATTTTATAAACTAGCTTTTGCACGCGAATGCGCCCGCGCAGAATTAGTTTGTAGT
This sequence comes from Choristoneura fumiferana, assembly GCF_025370935.1. Lineage (NCBI taxonomy): Eukaryota > Metazoa > Arthropoda > Insecta > Lepidoptera > Tortricidae > Choristoneura > Choristoneura fumiferana. Next base: position 14,484,629 of record NC_133481.1, on the reverse strand, counting down.
TTTAAACTTTTTGATTCCACAGGAACCATACATTATTTCGAGATAAAAAGTAGCTTTTCTATATGTCAATCCAGAGCATATATTTACCTGTCTGCCAAATTTGCAAATCCGTTCAGTAGTTTTTGCGTGAAAGAGTAATAAACATCCATCCCCCCAAACAAACTTTCGCGTTTATAATGTTATTAAGATAGGAAGAGGATTAAAGTACAGTCAAAGTCACCTTGACATTTCATACATTTGCTAAAGAAATCAAAGTGAAATGAATTATGAAAACTTTCCACCCTGGTACGTGACTCAGTTTCTCCGATTGTAAGTACATGAGTAAATTATTTTTACTGGTCCTGTTAGAAACTGCTTGTGTCTTGTCCAGGCAGATTCCCATAAAGAACATATCAACTTTACAGAACACCCAATACGTAATTTATATCGCAAATGTGACCGCGAAGCAAATTGCGCAATATCACAACCCTTCCACAGACCGCAATGGCTTAACATAACCCTAATAATATAAACAGTAAATTTTGTTATCAAGCTTTGTAAGATTCTCGATCACTCGCTCATAAATTATGGACGAAGGTACTTCTTGTAGGTACACATATTATTAAAGTTCGTACTTACATAGGTACCTACATACCCAAAAGAAAATAGGGGTCAGGTGAGTTTATTGATGAAATTCCTTGTCTAAAGATGGTCTTATAAATTCTAGACAACACAATACAAATACTTTTTATTCGGTAAAAACTTAAACGTATTTTTGATTTCATTGTAGGTACTGATGAAATTTGAGTGGCCCCAATTTTCGTTTGACTAGTCACTAGTATAATATTTATATTTTATACCAAAACTTATTTATATTTCAAAGCTTACGTGCAAATAAGAAAACCCAAATTTACAAATTCCATCCTACTTATAAACAATTTAATACTAATTAATTAATTAACTCAAATTTGAAACAAAAACAAAACCCAAAAGAGTTTTTACCGACAAAGTTATGTTAAAACTAAAAACAGATACTTGTATAGTATTACGTAGGTAAATAATAATCTAACCGTCCTATAGCACTCAAGTTCTTACTGGAGCTTAAATTGAAATAAATACAATTTCTATCCCGACCTGACTGAAGGAACGAAAACCATTTTAAATTCAGCTCAGCTCAAAGTACAATCGCTTTCTTGCAATGAGATCAAACAGTATTGAATTCAAGTTTCCTTTATTTTAAAGGGGATCGGGCAGTCTGTTGATCTAAAAATAAGGTTCAAAGTAACTTTTCCTTTATTTCCTTTAACGTGTGGAAAGTTTTTCTTAGTCAAGGGATGATCCGTCCATTAGAGGCAGGCTGCTGGGTTTTAAACATGGCCTAATCCGGGGCGGCGGCGGAGTGCGGCCTTGGAACAATGTTGCTGATCTCTTGTCGAAGCACGAGTCACTGGACCAAAATTTACACTCGAGTGGGCATTAGTCTTTTGTTTTTGTATTTGCGGCTCGCTGTGTGTCTTCAAAATGAAAAGTGTGAGCGTAGGATCGCCTATGTACTTGTATGTGTTGGAATACAAAATATCTCTATGTAGGACACTTCTCCTATCAAATAAACATATAACTCTGTCATATTTTTTGTTTTGTAGATTTTTCATAAAAAGATCTCAAAAAATCTCATTTAATTTATACGGATATGGCAACCCGTTATCTAATCAAAATTAATTAATAGCAGGGTAGGCGATAAAACTAGCGACATAGGTTTTCGAAATAAATATGGAGAATGATATTTCTTATTATTAGTTATGTTATGTATACCTACGGGATTGAACTCTGTCTCATAGCCAGTTATTGTAATGTTGATTAAAGCAAAAAATGATACACCGTGTTCCTTTTTAGGGTTCCGGAGCCAAAATGGCAAAAACGGAACCCTTATAGTTTCGCCATGTCTGTCTGTCTGTCCGTCCGCGGCTTTGCTCAGGGACTATCAATGCTAGAAAGCTGCAATTTTGCACGGATATGTAGGTAAATTATGCCGACAAAATGGTACAATTAAAAATTCAAAAACAATTTTTTTTAGGGTACCTCCCATAGACGTAAAGTAGGGGTGATTTTTTTTTCTCATCCAACCCTATAGTGTGGGGTATCGTTGGATAGGTCTTTTAAAACCATTAGGGGTTTGCGGAGACGATTTTTCGATTCAGTGATTTGTTTGCTAAATATTCAACTTTAAAGTGCAAATTTTCATTAAAATCGAGCGTCCCCCCTCTAAAATCTAAACCGGTTGGTGGAAAAATTTGAAAAAATTCAGGATGGTAGTAAGTATATCAAACTTTCAAGGAAAACTATAACGGCTAAGTTTGATTGAGAATTATTAGTAGTTTATGAGTAAATAGCAGCCTAAGGTATAAAATATACCTAAACTTGGAAGATTCCGTATTAAATACGAAATCCTTAGAAAAATATTACTTAATGTTTTCGTAATGGCTACGGAACCCTATTTTGGGCGTGTCCGACACGCTCTTGGCCGGTTTTATTTCCTCTCTTCGTGTTTCTTTTTATTGTTACCTAACTTCCAATGGAGCATTTTATAGGTCAATGAAGTTAAAATCTTTAAGATATTAGTGGCCTGTATAGGATAATGAAGAATATCTTGAAAGAAGATAATTTATTCTGCGCGATAAAACAGTGTCCGTAGTTTATGACGTACCCACCACTTTTTAAAGTTTGTAATTAAAGTGTTTTTAATACATACAAATTGGGAAAAGATGGTTAAAAAATGAGTTTTTTGGACATTTAACTATTCGTACGCATCACGTCATTGCGTGTTAAGTTGGTGGATTTGACTGCGAGCTTAAGTTTTACTTTTTTTTTTAATTTATCCAATTCTTGGCCTATATTAGTTCACTGCCTGACATACGCCTCACCACTGGGCACGATCGTCGGCCACTCACATCCAGTTCAGGCCAGCCACCTTGCCAAGATCATCGCTCCACCTAGTCTGACGGCATCCTCCACGCTTGTCGATTCGCGGTCTCCACTCCAGAACTCGTTTATCCCAGCGGTTACAGGTTCTTTGGCTGATACCGACTTATTTACCATATTTTAATTCTTATAAATGAACTGAGCCTGTCAATGTTAACGGAAACAAAACAACCACGATGTATAATCAGATGAGTGTAATAAAAGATCTGACGAGTCTTCAATTTAAATTGCGCCCATACTTCTCTAACGAGGACCTTGCCCTGATCATCAATCACTCCAGCCACAGTCGCTATGCGGAATTGGGATCGTAAATAAGTTGGTCGCACGCCACCAGATCCGAAACGCTTTAAGCGAACGCGACTCAATAATTTACCAGCTTTTGTAAATCGACTTGCTTCACCGATACTGATCGCGAACTCGGCTTGCAATGCGTTTGTGGTGAATCGATAATGTGTTAAATAAAAGATATCGGCAACTGTTGCGTGGTAAATGTGGTTATGATCGAGCATGTAGTTACATTTTAGAGTTATTTGTTTGCATAATGGGTTAAGTTTTTTCTGCATGCGTGCTCATTTTCTAATTTAATTCAGTCGAGTTTGATTTTAAGTATTGTTGTAATCTGACGAGGTTTCTATTATAAGACTTAAAAACAGTTTTATCGGAGTCCACGGGGTATCGGGGTAAATGTATGTATGAGATACACAAATGTTTGTTTCCGAGTCTAGATGTTTACATATATTTAAATGTGTTTATTATATACTTACCTTGATCCGCAGCTAAGTACGCACAATACAAGCTTTGATTGATTTAGAACTGCTATCAATTATCTCATGACATACTATGATGTAAGTTGTTTTGCTTTTCCAACAATATCAGGCAATTCTTTCCCGATTATTCCTAGACGTGTGCTCATACATTTCAATAAAACGCCTAATTCGATTAGCAAACTGAGCCATTGTCGCTAATGTCCGCAGTAATTATCAAGATCGATGGGCGGGGTGAGGATCAATCATGCGTGTCCCACGCTCGCCGCACGCGTGGTCGCCGCTAACCATTAACATAAAGAGAACCTCTAACGTAGCTCGTTTGGTTGCGTCGGACGTAGAGTTCACTAGAATACGCATACAAAAGCGTATCAAATCAAAATGAAAATTGCATTAGAAATGGACCGACAAGACCGACAGTTTGCTGATTTCGGACCGTTTTTTGACATACGCATTTATATTTTACTTTGGATACTCCTATATATATCTCGGCGGCCGATCGTAAAATCCGCCAGATCACGAAATTCCTAGGCATATCATGAAACGCCGCCATATCGGTTCTGGCACTTCGCCGGCCGCTGCCGCGGCACGCTGGCTTCGCTCGCTCGGCTCGTGCGTTGTGATCACAATGAATACTAACCACTCCTCGCTTCGCTCGTCGTACCTAAATTTTCCTTTTTTTCGGCATAGCTCGATGTGCCCGGTATAGAGCTAAAAATATCGACGAATGCGTTGCTCTAATGATTGGAGTCTAATCGATCTGCCGTATTGTTTCTCAAGCACATCGTGATATGCCTGGCCAACTTTTAGGCATATCATGCCTGGGAATTTCGTGATCTGGCGGATTTTACGATCAGCCGCCGACATATACATACTAGGAAATAAATGTTTTTTTTTTTGTAGCTACGATGTGGACAGATACACCGATCAAACTTTAAACACCCCTCTTTTAAAATAAAGGTCGATAATAACTACAGAGATAACTTAAAATTATCCCTTGCTCCCTTACATCGCTTTCTAGCGATTTATATGTGCGAAAGGGATATATGCTTTATGTCGGATAAATGTTAGTATGCCACGGTCTCTGTATTAGTGAACTGTGTCAGACGTTTCTGAAATGTGTTTTGAATATTCTAGGCACTATTGGTGAAATGGTTAATATTATAATTCAATTCAAATATTTGTTAAACTAATTCGCCAATTTCGCGTGTTAGCTATTTAACAAAGTTTTGTTGATTCCATATTATAGTATAAAACAATTTGAGTTTAATTTTTTTTCTCATTGATTATAATCTTCTATTCCATAAAATATTCAATTGATATTCTAAGCCGAAAATATACATTGTCACCGTTGTTGTTTTTCCTAATGTAACGTATACGTATAACCATTACTTTATCTAATATTAACGCATTCACTGCCACCTGACTTGACACTGACCACAGGTGCCACCGACGCACATGTGCGTTCAAAATGTATGAATAATTATGACAGCGACTGGGAGGAAGTTCCAAAAACGCATATATGCTTCGGTGGCAGTGAATCCAAACACAAACTTCTATTACGTCTACCTCTGCTTGATTTTCTCAGAAACTACTTACCCGGATCCTATTCCAGTTTTCCTAATGGATAGAATGTTTATGAGCAAACTTCAGATGTAGAACTTAGAGATATTTTGTAAGTTAGTTTTATTTATAAGTCTTAAAGATAAGTAGCAGCGTAGACCCTTTTATACTTTATGGCTTACTTTACTGAGAAAACTATTTAACGTTATGATATTTGCTGACTAACTAGTCGGTAAAGTTCAGTTCTTCATTTACCTAATGGAGAGCCGAACCCTAAGCTAACTCTGAATTAGCCAGTGAATGAATGATTTCTTTGTATAGCATAGGTAAGTTACAGAGATTTTTAAGATTTAAAGGTTTCTCTATGTTTTCCCGTTACAGTACTACATTATACTGTTCCCTCACGACGTAATACTAGAGGTCATCTTGGCGATCTACCATTGTAAAAGGCATCAAATTATTCGAGGAAGAGCTTCTCACATGTAAAACGCCAATTACGTAGAGAAAGACCGTATAGCCCTTTTACACGTTATAAATGTACAATTCAGCTGGACAACTGCACTGTCATGCGTGTAGGAGAGTATGTTAAAGTAAATTCGGCCTAGCCAGCCATATCAGAGACTCAGAGCCCATAATAGACGTCTCCTATAGAAAAGTTTTTAGGGTTACCATCATTGAAATCAATGAGGTGGACTACATATAAATTACTCTAGGTGACAGGTACTTAATTGCTTCGAGCATTAAATTTCTGGGCTCCAATAGATATCAATAAACTACAATGTTTTTAATAGCGAATCTGCTCACAAAATTTCACGAGAAAAAATGAAGAGAAGAACATCCGGACAGACTCTGAAATATTTTTTGTCCAAGCTGAAACGGAGACTCTTCGCTCACGATTCGTGCTCACTCTGTCAATAGTTTAGATCGGGTTCTCTAAGGCCGAGTTCGGTACACTCTTGGACTGTTGTTTATACTGAAAGTCGACTTTGTTGTTTTACTTTGGTGTTTGAACATTGAATTGAAAGCTTGTGTACAGTTGAGTTCATAAACTTGTGAGCAAAAATTTGATCAATAATATCTGAACACGACTCCATTTAACGGTGTTGAAGCATGTTCAGATATTTTTGATCAAATTTTTGCTCATTAGTTTATGAACCCGACTGTACACTCGAACCAACTGAATTGTCACCCACTGTGGAACCTTTTCGTAGAAAGAGTCATGGTGATATCGCATTGCTTGACAAGGGAATCCATTATGAGACTTACTGTGAGAACGTTCTACGGTGGGTCAGGAATTAAATGGTTTTAGGATTTCGTACGCAAGAAACATTTATCAGTTTGTTTGCCAAAGTAACACAAATTCTAGAAAAAAATAATTAGCAAGACAAAAACGTCTATTTATACACAAACGTTCATAATTTGCTTGTGTGGGAGCGACATCTAAAGCCCTTCAAAGAGGTCTGTGCCCAGCCAGTAGGAGGTAAGTAGGCTGGATTATTACATAACTTAACACAAACAAAATTAATTTCATTCATCTCATTCATTCATTTTTCTCATTTTTATTTGTTAATTTTTTTGAATTTAATTCAATCTTATTTCATTTCATTTATAATTTAATATTATATTTTCGATATAGGATTTACGGGATGACCGTAAAAGTAACAAAAAATATGGAATTGAAATAAAAAAAATACGAAAAGATTCCAAAAAACCAATCTTAATTTGATTGCTTAATAACGATATCTTTTGTCCGGGTGAGCGGTTAGTTCCGATGAAGTGCCGAAAAGTTTCTCGATGAGGGCTACGGCATAGATGTCGCTAGTGTCGCTGCTTGAGTGGCTAAATAAGAAACAACACAAGCTGAGATATGAGGTGCATAGGAGAAATTCGTGTCTGTATCGTTGTCCAGCGGTGGTGTAGCGGTATAGCACACGGCACGGAATGCCGAGGACCTGGGTTCGATTCCCAGCGCTGGTCTTATTTTTCTGGTTTTTTTGTGCATCTATATTTCAGTTTGTTTTTTCGATATACGTTTTACGGGATGACCGTAAAAGTAACAAAAAATATGGAATTGAAATAAAAAAAATACTAAAAGATTCCAAATAACCAATCTTAATTTAATATTAATTTTATTTTATTTCATTTCTAATTAATTGTTATTGATTGTTTGATGGTTTTTATGGACTTACGTCTGGAATAATAATATCATTCATTTCAAAATCATATTTAGTGTAGGCTTTTATAGATCCCTTTTGCATATGGAGCCCTTTAAACAAGCAGAGGGTTAGTAAGCACTCAACTTTTGTTTCGAAATCATTTCATACCCTTGACTCTCTAGATTTCGCTAGAGTAAAGAGAACGAAAACTATTGCGGTATTAAAACAGCAAAACGAGGTAAAAGTTGCCCCTTTAGAACCGAAGCGAGCCCAAGTTTTGACGCTTACAATAGCATTTTTACCCGACTGTAAGCAGAGGTATTGTTTACATAACTATTCAGCACTTATGAGGTGCAACGTGGTTGGCAATTACGTGCGAGTTGCCAAAATACTTCTCAAAAATACAGGCAAGTTTTACGAAGTTTTCGGAAACTTTTCAAGCTAAGGCTACGTTTTTTTATTTTTTACCCACTCACAAGTTAACCAGAGCTTCTAGTGTTACGAAAACCAAGCCACGACAAAAGTAGGAAAAAAGCGCTATTGTTTTATTTTTTCGTCATCCTATTTAAAAAACGTAGCTGTTAAAGCTCAAGGAAACATTTCTCATTCAACTTTTAACTTCTTTCTGACTTGATTCACGTAACAATCCTGTAACTTTTTCGAGGAAGCCGTATTTAATGATCACACTCAAATATAGCAGCATACTCAATCAAACGAATTGAGCTTCAAATGCGAGATAGGCTCAGCTCTTCTTAAAAATTATATATGAATACGGCACTTGTTCCCCGCCGACGAGTAGTGCGAACTACTTAGTGCGAAACGAGTCTTTTTTAGTGCGAAAGTTTCATCTTTTTTGTCTCCTAGCACGGAGAAAGATGGCCGTTCGGGTCGAAAAGTTCTCGAGTGGAGACCGCGGATTGGCGAGCGCAGCGTAGGACGTCCACTAACGAGATGGACGGATGACCTGGTTAAAGTCGTGGGTTCACGGTGGATGCAGGCCGCTGCCAACCGAAGCGACTGGAGGTCTATGGTGGAGGCTTATGTCCAACAGTGGACGTCCTACGGCCGAGATGACGACGACGATGATGATGATGATGTTTAGGAATTAATCGCGTGATGTAATCCTTACTGTTATTTTATTTAAAATGCGCAAGTGAGCAGGTATGTTTGTTTGTTATACTTATCGAGTTTTTTCAAACTACTCGCATTTGTTTTTACCCGACTGCGAAGAAGGAGGGTTATGTGTTTGACGCGTATGTACGTAAGTAGTATGTATGTATGTTTATTCCTATGTTCTCTCGTAACTACTCAACGGCTGAACCGATTTTGATAAATGATACGTCATTGGATTTGTCTTAACGACGCGAGTGACAGTGGTTACATGAAATACTTAAAAAATCAAAGTGGCGGATTTTTGGCCCCAAATTGTAAGTTTTCAAAAAATGTTTTTTATTGAAACCTACATATCGAGTGGGGTATCAAATGAAAGCTAATAATTAGCCCATTCTAAAAATATATGGGTTATAACCGTTTTAATATAACTTTTTCACAGAAAAGAGTGAAATAAAACAATAAATTAAAAAAAAACCCGACTGCCTTAAAAATACTAAAAAGAAGAAAACAAGTCTAGTGGGCTAGAACTTTTTTAAGTAGCTAACTTAAAGTTCAACAGTCGGGACTCATATAAATCGTGACGCTCAAAAATTCTTACCTAATGGGAATTTTAAGTTAGCTACTTAAAAATGTTCTAGCCCACTAGACTTGTTTTCTTCTTTTTAGTATTTTTTAAGTCAGTCGGGTTTTTGATTTTTTAGATTTTTTACTTTTTTACCGTCACCCTATCCTATCATACAGAATATAATTGGCAAACACAAATTAGTCTTCTCACAATATCCCTGCGGAATTCTAAAAACGATATAGTGCCGAGTCATAAACGCCGCACGTTTGCTTAGGAAGGTAAACACCAGCCGATATCATAACTATCGGGAAATGGAGCGCCAGCGTTTGTTGTTTCAAGGGGGTGCATTGGGAAAGCGCTGGGTTTTATTTTATGGGGGTAGAAAGACTTTACGGGGGTCCCACTGCTGGGCACAGGCAGATCAAGAGGGCTTTAGTTTGCGGATTTTCGCACGCACCATTATCGCTTCGCAGGTTTGTTGGGATTTTTCTTCTCGCAAAGCCGTGGTAAATTTCAAATGTAATTCCGCACATGAATTTCGAAAAACTCAGAGGTGCGAGCCGGGGTTCGAACCCACGACCCTCTGCTTGAGAGGCGATAGGTCAAACCACTAGGCCACCACGGCTCACGGCTTTACGGGTCGCGTGATGGTAATTTAGGGTTCTTTACCAACGAAACCCTATTGCTAAAATTTCACTGCATGTCCGTCCGGCCATCCGTACCTCATTAGGGATGTATATTCTGAGTCCTTACAGGCTGATACTTAAAACTGCGTGTAAATAATTTACTATAGCCGCTACAGCCTTTTTTATATATAAAGAGGGGGAAAACGAGCATGCGGTCACCTGATGGGAAGCAATCACCGCCGCCCTGATAGGCTCGTTTTTTAAAGATCCCTTAGTTGTACCGCTCCGGAAACACTGTCCCAAGAAGCTGGTTCCACAAACACATTACGGTTATTAACATTATAAACGCGAAAGAGAGTTTGTTTGTTCCGATTTCACGCCTAACTACTGAACTAATAGGCATGCAATTTTGCATTAATCATTAGCAGACTAAAATAAATGATACTATATCTTTTATCATGAAGAAAGGAGTTGAACCAAGTGCGCGCGATAAACGAATTCTTCGCCGACGATGTCGCAAACATCAGATATGAATAAAAATAACTTGAATATATTTGTCAAAAATTCAATTTTTCGCGGGAATCTACAATTTTCCGGGATTAGAACTATCCTGCGTCCTTCTCAGTAGGTATCTCAAATTATCTCCATGTCAAATTTCATTACAATGTAAATGTATTTTAGACGTGCAAGCGTAACAATAAATCTACTAACATTCGCATGAGGTTGTCTAAACCAGCAAGGTCTAATAAAGGGTTAATTCTCCTTACGATCTTCTCAATCTTCTCAGCAGCCACTTGTGTTCTTCTCGCATCTAACCCAGCACTCCTCGAGTACATAAAAGTTCATTATAAAATCCCTAATTGCAGGTTGTACAAACAACCTTTAAATAGCCTCGCGGCCGGGTCAACCGTTTGTCGTGATTGCGCCAAGTGTGCGAACAAAGAAACGACCGCGTGTTTATAAGTCAACGCTATTAATTATGGCCACTAGATGTTTAATTAAGGGTCGTTGGTGCTAACAACTTTTTGCTGTAAGAAAAAATATGGGGTGAAATTGTACCCTGTAGGGGTGCTGCGCATTCTAAGGTGCAACCGTCCTGGCAGAAATGCAACAAATGATCAAAACTTGCAAAAATTTTGTTTATGTAATGGTAATACTTGAACATTGAAAGTTAGCATCAAATGTCGGCGATATTATAATGAACATTGTTGAAAAGAAAATCAAGTTACAGTAAACATGTCATAACTTTACATTAGGCACACCAAAGAAGCCTACGAGTAAGTCTTAGTCATTCCTAGCCGCTAAGATATAAAATTTGCTTGAATTACACTGGGATACATATAGCACAAGGTCTTGATATCGTTTGTTGAACACACTTAATGCGAGTATGCAAAACATGACAAAAAAGAACGCAAAATATTTAGTATTCAACTGCTCGAGTCCAATTTTTTTACAGCGTAACCCTGAAAACAGGGGGCTGTTAAGTTAAAAAAGAAATAATATCAAAGGATGTTTTAGCAGCGAAGCGGCGGTCGAGTTTTCTGCAAAGGGAAATTTAAAAATAAAGAATTCTTTTCTTCGGCATTAAGTTCTAGCACGTCCGATAATTCGTCCAAAGAAAATTATTTGCCAACCGAAATACGAAATGAAAAACAACGTTATCTTCAAAAATAATCCAGTGGCGGACGATAAAATATGCTAGAACACGCTAACGCTATGACAGTGGTATTCAGTATTTTTACTAAAATAACATTGCTAAGCGAATGGATCGTGTGCTACGTTGGTAGCACAAAAAATCCGTTGCTTGCTTTCTCTCTGTAGCGTCAAAGGACGAGGGCACTTTGGCATGCTAAGTAAAATATCTACAGTTTTGCATCTCTCTCCGGTATGTTGTAAAAGTCAAAAAGCTAAAAGAGTAAAGTGAAAAAGTGTGCTGTCCAATATTCTTGATGCTTAAGTGCTCCTACTGCATAGGTATTTACAAGAATGGCAAAAATGCAACGTTTAACAGAACCCGCACAATTTTGTGTTATAACTTCTACTCTTTTATACAAATGTGCAAGCTATTTACATAAAATTGTTCATCACATAAATTTACTCCCTATTCACGGGTGGCAGAGTAATTCCTAGAATGGCTCAGTTAACAAGACACTTAGAGGATAAAGACGACGTATTTTGTAAAAGATGTTATCGTCTGTACATACATTTATACAGGGTGTACTTGACAATCCGAAATATTTCAGCAGATAATAAGATCAGTTCGATTGAGTTCGAGTGCAAAGGTTTTGCATTTGTTTTTTTATTCAAAGTCACGCTTTCGAAGCAGTACACTTTGAACATCGATCGATTTATGGAAACATATGCCACATATCATATCACAATAAAAAAATCCTAAAAATATTTATGTTTATATGGCCACCCCGTCAACCTAATTGCTGATGAAATATTCCACAATAATTTGAAGAGACCCTGTAAAAATGTATGTAGAGACAGACGATAACATCTTTTACAAAATACATTGTCTTTATCCTTAAAGTCTATTGTGAAGTGAGCCATTCTATGAATTACTTTGTCACCCGTGAATACGAGTAGAGTGTAAATTCACATGATGTCCATTTTTATGCTCATACGTGTAAGTACGTACTTACTTTTCTAAATACGAACGCGAAGAAAAACCATAATTTACAAGCTGATAAACAAGTTAAGATTATCCTCTTCTACATGAAAATGGGCTTCAGAAAACTGATGAAGCGATAGCGGCGTCTGCTGTCTTCCTATTGTTCAGTGAACAAAACTTTGGAGCGACCTGTATATTTCACTTCAATTAAAGTAGTGGCTCTCAGTGAGTCTTTGGATAGCTTAAAACTTAATAAATATCCCCCGCCTACCTTAAAACCTGCATAGCTCCACCATTTTGGGACAAACCCAAAAATTGTATGAATTAAAAAAACGGCCAAGTGCGAATCGGACTCGCGCACGAAGGGCCGTACCATTATCTATAAAACATTAAAATTAAGCAAAAAACGGCAAAAAAATCAAGTTTGCTGTATGGGCCCTTTAAATATCTATTTTATTCTGTTTTTAGTTTATAGCGGCCACAGTAATATATAATCTGTGAAAATTTTAAGTGTCTAACTACCTATTACGTCTCAAGAGATAGAGCCCTGTGACAGACGGACAGACAGACAGACAGACAGACAGACAGACAGCGGAGTCTCAGTAATAGGGTTCCGTTGGCACCCTTTGGGTACGGAACTCTAAAAACATATTAAGTAACACACCTACATAAATATACTGAGCGGCAAAAAATCTGGCCCTCAAATGTATGCAGAATAAGTAATTTTGTATGAAACGTGGGCCAAATTTTGTGCCGCTGAGTATATATTCAGTAGATAAGGTAATTGGCCAATCTTGCGGTTCCACATTACGCATTCTCCGTCACGCCAGCCATTGAGAGTAGTATTGACCGCAGGAATGGCGCTTACTGAAGCCGAGTAAGCTATTCAATTGTTTAAGATTTCCTGGGGTCTCCAGTCCAGAGGCCTTATTGTTATTGTCGTTTTTGGGTAGCGACGAAGACGACGTTAAAAATCTCTAATTAGCTTTTTTTGTTTTTTTTTGTATGTTTTTCTTATATATTTTTGTATTTTTTGTGTATGATTTGAATTTTACAGTGCATTAGTTTTGTAACTGTCATTCTATAATTTTTATTGATAAATAAATAAATAAATTACACTCTTGGAATCACAATCGTTTTTACCACTTTTTCCTGTCACTTTATCTGTTTTAGCACTATATACACACGACTTTGTGAACTAACTAGAAGTATCTGCTTTCTTGTCGCTTTATGAGTTTATTTACATTCTTTAATTAAATATTTTAGGGTTAATATTAACATGCTTAACATGTCATATTACTTTATCTACTACTGAGCTACTATATCACCTCTAGTGTGGAGTTGTAAGGTAATACTTGGCTCAAATGGAATAAGGCAATGAACTTAAAGAATTTCTTTGCTCACCCGAGACCTTAATATGATAGGTAAGTTAACTTAGAATTATGAATTATTTGAATAGCAAAGTTATTAATATGATAGCTATAAGTTAACTTAAAATTATTTAAAGGATTAGGGCAAACTGTTGTACCAGATATAAACCTGACAATGATTTAAGAGGCATATATTTGGTGCTTAAAGCAAGTAGTTATTTGATTTGGGGCGACAGGGACCCCACACGTTTGAAACTATGCGAAAAATTTGGTATACCAACCAACCATGTTAACTTTTGAAGTCATTGTGTTTTTACAGACTTAAAACGTTGTTTTTATTCCGTTAGAGAAGTTTTGAAATCCTATGGTACGTAGAAAAAATGTATTTATGTTTTACAAGTTAATTTTAAATACTAGTACCTGTTCTAGTCTAGTAAGCGTTTAATCGTTGTCATACTGAAAGTCCTTACTAACCCAAATATAACCCGATCTCACGTATTTTCTATCGGCCGTTTCTGCAAACGACGGGGCCGGGCCGGCAGGGGAACCCTAGGGCTTGCATACAAATGGAAGCTGTAAATGTGATAACACTCTAACCGCAGGTGGCCCGGGCTACCTATAAAACTTGGATGGAGACACTCTGATGTTTTTGTAGTGGTAAACGATGTGGCGCAGGTATCACACCGCAATTGTAATGCGTTTATGGTTATGGTAACGACACCACAAAAGAAAAAAACCGGCCAAGAGCGTGTCGTACACGCCCAGGATAGGGTTCCGTAGTCATTACGAAAAAAACAAATAATATTTTTCTAAGGATTTCGTATTGTGTACTGAATCTTCCAAGTTTAGGTATATTTTATACCTTAGGCTGCTATTTACTCTTAAACTTCTAATAATTCTCAAGAAATCTTAGCCGCTATAATTTTCCTCGTAAATTTTATATATTTACTACCATTCTGAATTTTTTCAAATTTTTCCACCCAATACTTTAGATTTTAGAGGGGGGGACGCTCGATTTTAATGAAGATTTGCACTTTAAAGTTGAATATTTCGCAAACAGGTCACTGAATATAAAAATTGTGTGTTGTATTATGTGTTGTGTGTTGTTGTAGACCTATCCAACGATAACCCACAATATAGGGTTAGTCGAGAAAAAAAAATCACCCCCACTTTACGTCTATGGGAGGTACCCTAAAAAAAATATTTTTACTTTTTTTTATTGTACCACTGTCGGCGTGACTGATATGTATATTCATGTCAAATTACAGCTTTCTAGTACTAACGGTCTCTGAGCTTACCCGCGGAGAGACAGACGGACAGACAGATGGACAGATGGCGAAACTATAATGGTTCCTATAATGGTTCCTAGTTGACTACGGAGCCCTAAAAATGACGATTTTTTGTAAGGACAAAAATTAGGAGCCATTGCACTTCATTAAAGTATGTACATAATTTATAAGTATGTTCTATTGTGTAAGTAAGCAATGTTTTTTTTGTTGCCTGTACTTTTTGTTGATTTTTCTTGCATTGTCATCCAAACTACATTTCCGTACCAAATTTCAAGTTGATGCCACTACCAATTGCGGAGTTAACTCTTGCAGAGATGATCCTATGGCTCGACCATCAGAATTTCACTACCAGATTAACGTACCTATTGTCACCGGACTTACCTAAGCATGCCAAATTTCAAGTAGATCCGACCACTGGAAGTGGGTCTAATTTAATTTGCAAGATTTGTCCCGTAGTTGCAAACATACATTGCAAGATAAATAAAAGCTTTTTATACGAGTAGTCTCAAAGTGCAGAAAAAAAATCTGACCACGCAACACACACTCGCAAATTTTCGCATTTATAATAAACCTACTATTATTAACCTCCGTTTTGGCTTACATTTTCAATCTACATAACGCCAATACGATTTATTAAATGTAAAAATTGACTTGGGGACAGGCACGGGCAGAAGTCGGTCAGTCGTACTAAGTCGCTTATCCGAGACATCTTTGTATCGTCCGAGCAATTTTCCGCTACATTAAGTTTCGTATCAGTGTTCTTTTCTGATGTTTCTAAGTATAGCAAGCCTTAGTAGGTGGTAATAGAAAAATGCTATCGTCAAATGTGGCAACTTTACCTTCTGTAAGCAACTTTGCCCGTAAACCATTTATTGACAACTGAAATCTTTTTGTTGCGAATTACTATCGGCTAATTTCATTTAGTAATAAATAACACATCATCACAAAAGTGTATACATTAGGCTGAGAGAAAGTCCCAATGAAACTTTTATATTTGGAGTAGCTATTAGCCATTTTTTCAAAGTAATAACACACTTTATCGCTAAAAGTAGACTATGGCAAAGTTGCCACGTTTGACGGTAACATGATGCGGGTAATCGAGCCGTTACCGCAACAGTAATCCGGTTATTATGTTACAGCTTAGGAGTGGAGACTTTGTACGTTTACCTAGCTTGAAAAATAAAATTAGCTGTTATTTTTATTAAAAGTAGTGTTCTTGACAGGTTTTTAGTTTATGTGTAAATGTGGGGTAGCACCTGCTCTGATACTGGCGATTCTACTTTTACTTTAACAAAGGTTGATAGTCAAAATGATTAAATCTATAATATAATTTGCATCTTTTTGTGATGCTGTCAAAAGCAGCAACGCCTTTTTTATAAACTTACTAGCCATTACATGTTATTCATTCATGTGAACACCAATATTGAAATTCATGTATTTTACTAAATGCTCATGGTAATCCTATAGAAATATCGGAATAAAAAAATAGCCTATAATGTTATTCTAGATGTCCAACTATCAACATAATTATCATACTTCATTTAATCCATTAACCAGTTTTAGCGTGAAAGAGTAACAAACACACAAAATTTTCACTTTAGGAAAACTGCTTGAAAAATATTCTATAATATCATTGTCAAGACGCAAATCTGTATCGTCCTGAGCATTATAATTACGCGTTGTATCGAATTTGGATCCCAGGAATTATGGAAATGAAGGGTCATTCGGCAGCCTAACGTACAGACTTAATTAAAAAGGCTCACAACGGCCCCCACCCATGCCCAAATGTGCTGTTAAATATGGCGTCAGGCATTTCGTCGCCATTCGATTTGATACTGATATTGCCAATATGCCCTTAGAGAATTCAATTATCGATGTTCAGAAATAAGTGTAAATTATTTTGCGAAAGCCAATATGGCAAGTATGAATTTATTATACTTGGTTTCAATTGAATCCTACTAACATTACCTATAAATGTGACAATTTGAAAGCGTGTGCTTGCTCTTTTACGGTAAAACGTCTGGAAGGTCTTGGAAATTTGGTACACGTAGATATATGAATCTCTGGATTAATACATATGCTACTTTTTATTCCGATTTTTTCC
Organism: Choristoneura fumiferana; assembly: GCF_025370935.1. Lineage (NCBI taxonomy): Eukaryota > Metazoa > Arthropoda > Insecta > Lepidoptera > Tortricidae > Choristoneura > Choristoneura fumiferana. The sequence goes on along the minus strand of NC_133481.1, from coordinate 14,467,504 downwards.
ACAGGATCAGAACGTACCCACGCATTTTTTAAGCCCCAAAATCTCAACTCCCGTATCTAAAAACTTGAAATTTTCACAGGCATTTCGAATACAGGGAATTTAGTGTAAAAATTGAATTTCACTTCTACCGTCAGACAAAATGCTTTATGCCAGGAAATCCGCGGTAAAATGCTAGCAACGTTTTATAATATTTTTTAATGCCGTGTATAATGAAATAAATGCCTCAATGCTTCAGTGACGTCATTAGGTACTACAAATATTTACTAAAAAATAAAGCATTTATGTACTTTCTAAAGCAATAAAGAATAGTTTCGAAGTTTTATATTTAGACAAGCTGTAACCCGCGATTTGGACTGCGAACAATTCAGTTATCGCTATCCCACGAGAAAAGTGCAATTTTGCAAGGTTAAAAGTATTTCACGTGTTAACTATTACACGACGCAGGTTTATTAACAAGAGTTTTTTTTAAATAATAAGTACCATGAGATAGATCATGCCCCTTGGCTCTTACAATGCCATAGACAAACCAACAGATGTTTAAAAGCAGCATACCAAGCAATTTTCATATTTCGTGAAAAATTAAGCGTTCAGTCGATACATAAATTTCCCCGGGCAAAGTTGACACTTAATTTAATCTCGTGATGTGCAATTACCCCGATGACGTCACTGCGTCATTGTTTACTCGCACAATATGTTAAATATGGAGGATTAGCACGTTAAACCGTGTATTTGTTTAATGAAGCCTATTGAATTAATAAACGTTATTAACTGAGGTTTTAAATTAAGTATTTACACAGTTTATATTATATAGGTACTATCTGTATAGTCACGTGATAAACATATTCTTCGCCTGTGCGAAGAACGCGGGAACTATTCCATTTTTCGGGATAGAACCTATCCTATGTACAGTCAGCAACAAAAACATATCTACATACGTTTGAAGTGCCAAAAAATGTATACAGGAATTTATTGCCAGAACATTAAGGTCGTGTATATATATTTTTTGCAATTTGGCTGTATTCGTATCTTTGTTGCTGACTGTACTCTTCTGGGTCTCAAAATATCTCCATACCAATTTTAATCACTATCAGTTAATTACTTTAAACTGGAAAGCGTAAAAACAAAAACACATCTTTAAAAAAAATATTTTCATATAATTTTCTAGACGTCGTCCCGAATTGAATCACTCATTGCTCATATTTTGAGAACCACTCTACATCGAACTTGTCAAGTAGACATGACAATCAATCAAACGGATTGTTGGCCTTAATTTTTTTTTCTAAGGCTCAGCATAAAAAAGCAAGTGCCTAAATCAACCCCGTTCTTTTACAGGGTGACAGAAGTGGTAGAATCAATTTGAGCAAAACGTCTAGATTCAAATCGTATTTTATCGCACCCTTCCTTATCACGGTACTTGATGCCCAAACCAAACCTTGGCGCCCAAGTAAAACGCTAGCTTTTTAAGCGCACTTTGTAAAAAAGACTTCAAGATCTTACTTACGCGGAATAGTTAACAACTGTGTTATTTTTTTTTAATATTATTTAAGTCATCCCAGCCTATATACGTTCGACTACTGGGCATAGACAGATCTCTTAGAATAAGACGGCATGGGCCATAGTTTCCATGCGGGCCCAATGCGGATTGGGAACTTCAAACACATTGAATTGTTTCGCAGGTTTGTACAGCTTTCTTCACGATGTTTTCCTTCAACGTAAAGCACGTGGTAAATTTCAATCTAATTTTGCAAGCCCATGTTTGAACCCATGATCCTCTGCTTGAGAGGCGAACCTCTAGGCCACTACTCTATACGGCTTTTTTTGTATATAGCAATTTTTTATTATTATAAGAATCGGCAAAATAACAAAATATATTACAAAGCTACAACTTCACGAAAACACATGCATTACATACATACATTACACATTACATTATATACATATATTACACTTGCACACACGGTACATATTTTCTAGTGCATTAATAATAAGAAACTTATGCATTAAATAAATAATCTAGAAAACTTCACATCAAATCTTCAAAAGTATGAATGATACTTAGATACTTATACCAAGTACTTCAATTGAACTCGTAGGCGAAGAAGTCAACTCTCTGCTCGTTAGTACCTACATGTGTCCGAACTTGACGTGGGATACGAGGGTGCCTGACCTCTTAACAAAACTGTTTTCTGCAGGTACATGCAATAGAAAACTAATGATGAGGTGAATTTTTGAGGCTTGTTAAAATTCATGAGCGTAATGTAAACCAATGCCAACCAATGCAACCAAAATTCTGACTTTTTGTAAGCGTAACCTACCCGACGGACAAGAAAGATAGTCAGAATTGATTTTTTAACTGTTTTAGTACGTAGCCTAAAATATTCAGTCATGTAACAGACGGACAGATGACGGAGGCTTAGCCATGGCGTCCCATTTACTTTGCACAGTCGGTACAAAACCTTAAAAAAAACGTCTGAGCAACAAAATCTCACTTAACCACAAAAAAGTCTACAGGTACACTTTTGTGTTGCTCAAACAGAACTACCGTCGAAAGTCCACATCATTTTATTACAAGCATGTCTGTAAAAGGTAAATATCTATTGACAGTCGCAAAATTACTTCTATTGATAGTCAAGTTTATCGGCATCACTAAATATTTTATTCATTTCCAAAGGGTTGAAAGGCTGAAATATAGGGGTCCTGTTAAATATTTATGTAGACATTTGCGTTGTTTTTAGGCATGTCTATTTTTTTATAGTTTACACATAATGAAAACAGAATTATGTGAGTCTTTTAGGGCTCTCATTTCAGCCTTTAGTGAGCATAGTGCTACATTTCCCACGCCCAGTTCCCAATCTTTCCACAATTGACGACTAGCCGTCGGTTAGAAAACTTGACTATAAAGCTTATCGTCCTGGGTTCGACCACCGGTCGATGCAGACTTTATGTATGAAAGTATTCATATGTGAGGACCCGTTCAAATTGTGACCAGCTCAAAAATTCTTAGTGAGTCCCGACTGTTGAACTTCATGTTACCTTTGAGAAGAAGAGTTGTAGAGCTCTAGACTTGTTTTCTTCTTTTTAGTTTTTTTGACAAGAAAGTTTTTTGAATTTATGATTTTATTTTGACTAATATAATTATAATATATGTACGTAACTTTAAATAACAACTAAGGTAGAGCTCTCTACATTTTAGAAAGTAATTTTAATCTAATCAGGTATTAAAATTATAAAGTGTAACACTATTCTAAGAGCGTAATTAGTCCTTACTTGGAGTGGAATGCTTTAGCAACAACAGTTATTAGCACTCCATTAAAACTTAATTTGATCGATGGCTTATCACAGATATTAATCAAATCCATCGGGGATTCACTACGATTGAAATTCGCTATGATGGTGACGTAACTATGTCAACGCGCGTTGAATGTCATGGAAGTTTTTAAGGCAATAGTGATAGAGCTTGACAGTTGAGTTACTCAATCAGGTTAATTACTAACAGCTCGAGCGCGAACTATGTCTAGGCTGACTACGATGTCGTGATTGAATAATGTTTAGGGGATGGTATCAATAAGTACTCTTAGTGTTTCAATGTTAATATAATACTAAATCTATACTAAAATACTAAATACTTAAATATTTACTAAATCCATTTATTTCGGGCAACTTGGCCCATACAATAAAATACCTTACAGACTAAAATACATATATAATCAATGATATTTAAAACTAAGTTAAGGCAAGCAGTAATAATATTAAGGTTTAAAAAAAGATAACGCGGTGAAAACCCTTTTGAGCCTTCTTCTAAGTCGCTACTCTATTCTCAGAGCGGGTTATGCTTGAAAAAAAAAAATAGTGTGAGCTTTTTCTTTACATTCCATAGCTCTCTGCTCCAAGTCTCACTTAGTTAATAAAATGATTCCGATAATTAAAACCAGCATGGAACTGTAGTCCGAAACGCATGTATATTAAAATCAATGAATACGTTAAATTGGTCGTTAGTGTATTTTCGTTATACGGAAATTTTCATTTTACATTCAACAGGAGGCAGTTACCGTGAACATCAACGTACAAAAGACAAATAAGATTTACTTTTTGTGAATATGCAAATTCAGTATCAATATAATAATATGTATGAAAAGGTTAGAATGCGACACGAAGGGTTCCGTACAATTAATATTTATTAAGAGCGAGCAGAAACGCTGAGTAAAATATATACATTTATAGGAGTCCGTACAAGGTTACAAGACCTAAAATTTAAAAAAATGTATACAGGAATTATGTACTTCTACCTATATCTAAAGATTACAGGAAAAATTACGTATAAGAATTCTATGATAGGTACTTAAAGAACCTAACATAGGGAATTTGCTTAACGTCTAAATACGTAAACCGCACTAGTCCGGCTTTTTAGTATGAAAACCGTCTTTAATTTTCAACGGTTTTTACCATTAAATATGATGTTACAGCCACGACACACCCTGTGAAAATATAAAATGTCTACCTCAATCAAGGTTTAAAAGGTATAGCTCTGTGACAGACCGAAAGATATCATACCGCCCGCCTTAGTATCTAATAGGGTCCTATTGGTACCTTTGTACACAGGACCCTAAAACTGTAAAGTAATATTTCAACTTGTGTAAAGTTGCTAATCAGCGTTGGACCCAGGACCGCGAGAGGATTAATGGCCAGCACCACCCTTCTCTGTGCCCACACGTGGGATGTAAATTCTCCCACGCATACAACACAGTAATATACTACAGGAGCATGATTTGTATACTTGAATATACCTAATAACTCTACCGTGTTTTTTACAGATTTCTGTTAACTTTGACAGACTGCTCAGTTCATTAATAAAAAGTACCCGTAACTTTTTTCGGCCCAAAGTAAAAACAAAAGTTTTGTACACAATATAAGTTCACAGTTATTGTTAAAGATCAAGTTGTAAATTTCATCATCAGACGAGTCATTATAGACACCAAAAAAACTCATTCTAAATTATCATCACTCATTTAAAAAAACTTACGAACTTCAAAAGTTCGTCATAAGTTCTCGTCTCGTCAGGTTCTATAACCATTTACAATATTTTATACTGTTCTTGAATTCTTGAATCCGCATTGGGACCGCGTGGTGGACCCAACAAAAAAACAAACACCCAAGCCCTCTCATTTTGAGAGGAGGCCTGTGCCCAGCAGTGGGTTACTTAAAAAGGGGACACCAGAACATTGTAAAATTAGTACTATGTAAGTACTTTTTTTTAAGTAGGTACCTAATTTTTAGTTTTATGTAACTTTTATAGAATAATTTTGTTTTTCATAAAAAATATTGTCAGCTGGCATTTATCTTACTCTCCATTATATTGGAACAACATCAACAAAATGAGAACCATGTATTTCCACCCGCTCTAACGTATAACCGCGTCCCTCAAGTTGGCCGTTGTTGGTCCAACATGCAGAACTAAATGCCAATTGACTAGTTCAGATCGTCCGTGAACTAGTATGTACCTACCTTCCTATAGAATACAAATGTAGGTACGTATGTATGTACACGAAATACAGGATTATTTTAAGCCAAGTCGAACCAACCGAGTTTCTGATGATAAAGTGTTATTAAGAACCGCTTGGTTTAGGTACTGTTAGAATTACTTTGCAGTTAAATGCGTTCTTGTGTAAATTTTGTCCCGTACGCCTGGAATTAGGACTTTGGTAGTTTAACTGATGGTGGTGATAATTAATTAACTTAAATTAATGAAACTTAAATAAAATTAAACTAACCTTTAAAATTACCTTGTTTCTTCGTGACCACAGTAACTAGATATTTCTAGATAGTTCTATCATGTAAGACAGTCAAGACTGTGCAACATTGTATGTATGACAATAAAATACAATACAGTAGGTCTTCATTGAACACTGCTACTATAGTAAGCGATGCAGAAACAGGTACATATACAGAAAGAAAACAGACAGACAAAATAATAAAGTGGCATTTAAAAACAAACGAATGTTAACAAGCATTTACGAATAAGGAGGTTATAAAGAGAAACAAAGCAGTGAAAATACTAGCGAAGTGTGGACGCTCTGACAATATTACAAAGTCCGAGTGACCTATCGTAAAGCTGCAAAATTGTAGCGTCCCACTAAAAAGCTGGAAAGTTATTGCATTCGAATGTTCGGCGCAATTTTGCTATAACGCTTTTCAGTGTATTGCTATTGATGCTACGAGTATTTATCATGTGTCTGTTACATGAATTCTTTACAGTGAAGCAGACAGCGTCCTCTGGATATAGTGTTCGAAATAAAATTGTTGGAAATTGCTCAATAAAATCATATTTAGTACGTATAATACCATAAAGTATGATATAGTACGTGATTATTTGTGTTTGTTACATATGATAACATTTGGTATGTATATTATTTAGTTGGATCTCGACAATAATGCATAAGGTTTTTGGTTAGCTAGGATACATTGACAAGGGAATACGGATTGGTCCGAAACATGTCTAACATAGCTTGACTAAGTACGAGTACATAATACTAAATATAATTATGGACTCTTATATTCTATTTAAATAGTTAAAAAGTAATCTATTTAATTAATGTACAAGGGTACATTTCCGCCGCAACTTACATACTAATAAACCGAGCGAGTGTGAAGCGCGAGCGAAGCGACTCCATTTTAGCTTGGGCAATGTTTTCGTATGTCTGTCCAGATGTCCAGCGGATATCTGAATTTATTGTTTACAAATCGTCTTTCCCAACAACTTTTTTTTATCAAAATGGCGGTGCTATGTTGGTTGAGAACGTAAAGACGGGCTTCCGAGCTCTACAACTCTTAGAGCCACTAGTGACAAGCCTAGCAGTTCTGTCGAACCATTCAATAGTAAATGGGTAAGGCTCACAAGCGGTTTGCCCGCCCGTTCCAGTGTGTTATGAATATTGACGCATACGAACGATGGCCCGTTTCTACTAATATAAGGATGAATACTTCACTTCAAAGAAAAACTACTTGTATCAGAAGTTGACGCCAATAGTTATTGTATGCACCAATATTCATAACACACTGGAACAGGCGGGCAAAGCGCTCGTGAGCCTTACCCACATCCCAAGCGAAAAATACGTGTGTAAATAAGGAACGTAAATTTATAAAATCACTTGTTATAAGGGTATTACTCGTATCCATTGACAAAGAAGATTACCCAGAGTGGTTGCTACTAACTCAGCGTAAATAGGTAAATCCTTTGGTTACAACGTTGAATATAATTATATTTAGTTGAAAAAGCAAAAAAAACATGCTTTCATGATGATCCGAATGGTAAACAAGCATGTTTGCTCCATCGTTGGTCTTTTAGGTCCGGTTTCCAGCTTTTGGCTGCATCATCAGACCAGCTCGATGGTACCATATTATTAAATTGTCATCAGAAATAAACAGCTAAGTTTCGTGTCAACACCACAATAAGAATTGGGCGAAACTCAAGTTGAAAGATTAGACAAGTGAGCATAATAATAAAAGCGTGTTAAAAAGTAAAATATATGTAATCTGCTAACGGAAAATTCTGTTCACGCGCCAATCACAGGCATTTCACAATGCTTAATGAGTTATTTTCAGCGTAAACAATTTCGTTCAATGATTTTAACGAGAAAGTTGTGCTTGTGTCAAACGGTTCAATAATTCCGGAATCACGCGAGAGTTGCTGCCACGAGTTCACGAAGTTGGAAAATTATAAGTTTGAGATCGTATTCATTGTGAATTTCCTGTATCAGTGGGAGAGTAGCTATCTCGTCATCATCACCATATCAGCCGTAGGACGGCCTCCCCCACGGAGGGCCTACTCCGAAGTTCGAAAATTGAAGTTCCTATCGTACCGTCCCTCTCGCTCTCTTATTAAATAGTATAAGTGTCAGAGGGACCAAACCACACGAACTTCGACTTTCTAATTTCGTAGTAGCCCTGCAGACCTCCAGTTGCTTTCGTTGAACACGGCCTGCATCCACCATGAACCTCCGGTTTTAACCAGATCATCTATCCATATCGTTGGTGGGTATCCTACGCTGCGCTTGCCGATCCACAGTCTCCATTCAAGAACTTTTCGGCTCCAAGGGCCGTCTATTCTCTGTACTATATGGCCTGCCTATTGGCAATACAACGCCACTGGTTCACGATGGATGCAGGCCGCGGCCAACCGAAGCAACTGCAGGTTATGGGGGAGGCCTACGTCCATATGTGCCTAGGGCATATTTAGGATCTCTGGTATATGTAAACTTAATTTTCTTACATTTAGACAAAGTGAATGTTACGTACGCTTGTGTTGTAGTAATTAATTTACTCAGAATTATTTAATTAATTTAATAGTAACATAATTTCACTAACTGCATGGTCAATCAAGTCAATAAGCTCATAAGTCTAAGTTTATTTCCGGAATTAGTTTTAAATAGATAACTAACTTCTTAGGCGTAGGGTGACAGTAACTTTGCTTCAAACTTAAATTTTAGATAAAAATAAAATTACTTAATTAAATACAAAATAAGACAAAAGCCACCCAGAGGCCGTGTATTGTCTAACGCGCTGACGTTCGCGATCGCATTCATCATCTCTTTCTACCTTTGTCTTATACCGTGTGATAGAAAGAAGTGGTGAAAATGATTGTGATTCCAACTATGTTAGACAATAAGGCCTCAGTATGTCGCAATATCCAGCACGATGATATTGGATATATTAAAAACTCTAAACCGAACTATTGAACGGACAACAAACACTTACCATCATTGATGAAAGGGTACACGGTCCGCAGTTCCGCCTCGTACTCCTCGATGGAGACAGCCGCCGGGACGATGGGAGGCACGTAGTCATCCTCTGGAGACCGCTCCGACCCGTAACCCTGGTCAAAGCCAGGGTCCTGCAACTTCCACACTGGCTCCGCGTCAGAACCTAAGAACAAAATTGACTATATTAGATTTATTTGTGTTTTTATAAAATAGTAAAGTAACCTTTATAGCTTTGTTCGCTTAAACCAAGAACTAATTGAAATTTAGGGATTTTTTGGGAACTACCTACTGGTAAAGCTCGCACTCCGAGAAGAGACCTGTACTCAGGAGTTGGACTCGTATAGACCAGAAATAAGTTACCTCTGAATACTCCAGTCAAGTTTATTGTGGTGATAATATGAAATACTTGAACCTCTTCCTTTAAAAGTGTATTTTGCTCAGACAATGGCCCTGAAAACGTTGGTTGTATAAATCACACATGAAAATGTACAAAGTTACGCAGCGGATGTTACCAAAGTAAAATATCGGTTTGCGTGCCTTGACTTAGTTAGCCCGCAGAATACGTATAACGTTACTCTTGTTGATTTACGTTGGTTAGCTGTGTGCTTTGGTGGCAGAGCAGATTTATGAAAATATGTAGATTAAGTACGTATGTGTTAAACGAACCGCAGTCCCGGCTGAAGCTTAGCGCTCGGTGCGAGACAATCCTCATAGCAATGAGATGGTTATTTGTTTAAATAGTTCGTAGCTTTTCTTGCTTGCTTTGCATTAACTGCGCTTTATATGTCGCAAGTTTCACACTTATACTATCAAACTCAGAAATTTTACTTCTATATCTTTTTAAATGTGTTTTAGTAATTTAATAGGTATAATTAAGTTAAAAAGTTTAACGCTTGTCTGTGCTGCATACTTGTTTTTTATTATTTATTTACTCAAATAATAAACAAAAGAAGTACAGAAATACTTATAACTATAAACCTCTGCCAACAAAACATAGAGATCCAGGAGCTGGTGGCTGAAACCAACATAAATAAATAAATAAATCATCGGCGTAACAAAATCACACAGACTTCGCTGGTTCGGCCACCTACTTCGAATGGGAGAGGATCGGGCTGCCAAGAGAGCGTACGTGGGACGACCGACTGGTCGCCGCCCGGTTGGGCGACCCAGGTACCGCTGGGAGGACAGTGTCCAGGCGGATCTGCGACGTCTTCAAGTCGACGACTGGCAAGAGGCTGCGCACGATCGGGACAGATGGCATGCTCTCGTTTCGGAGGCCAAGACCCTCTTTGGGTCCCTGAGTTAAATTAGTTAGTTAGTTATAAACCTCTGCCAAACTGTTTCACTATTTTTGTCAATTCACTATTTTAATACTTTTCATCACACTAGCTCGTAAACAGTGTCGTAACATGCAGGCTACCTTGGTTGCAACCCCCCAAATAAAACCCTCGACCTTAATGTGCTTGTCATGAAACCCGTGGTCGGTAAATGAGTCATTGCGCGTACTAATTTTCTTGTCATGAAGCCCAAGGTCGGTAAATACTACTGCGAGGTGTTGCATTTGAATAAAAAAACTGTATCATTCTCCGGGTCTAAAGATAATGGTCATTACTCGTCGCTGCTGTCAAATAGGTATTTACTACCATCACCGTGTAGAAGATTATGTATTATGATTATGTAAATCACATAAAAAAATTACACAAAAAAATCCTACGGAAACCATATAAAAGTAATATTTTTATAGCCGAAAGTTGGCCACGGCCTGAAAACTATTATTTATTATAGTAGGTAGTAAATAATCTGTAGAACTTTCTCACGGCGCGACGGTGATTCCAGATGAATTCCTTTTCCTTTGTGTCGAACTGTTGACTACACAGGAATTGGGACATAAAGATTAGGCATCGGAAGCATCGATTTATTTTATTGACCTTTGGACCATTCACGTAATATATACTTATTGTTTTCCAGGGAACGTTTTTTATTCTTTTGCTTTTGAATAATTTAAAGTAGAACATTCGCTGGGAACGTGTTGACTATCCGTTCGGTTAGAAGATTCTTGATAAAACTTAGTAATTGAATGCGTCTAATCTATTAACTATAGAAAACTAGCTGTTGCCCGCGACTCTGTCCGCGTAGAATTTTTCGCTATCCCGCAGGAACTATGCAATGTTCCGGGATAAATAAGTAAATAAATACTTATCATAGGACACTCGACACCAATTGACACAGTCCCAAAAAAAAAACAATCCTACCTGCTATACCGAACTATCTGTAAATCTGAATGTCATCTAAATCGGTTCGGCTGTTTAGACATGATGAAGTAACAAACAAACAATCAGACTTACAAACTTTCGCATTCATAATAAAGTGGGATGGATAGGGAAGCGTGTTAAAATTACAGTAGTGTCAAATTGTCTCACATCCAAGAAAAAGGAGGAAGGGCCATTTGTAGTTTTCCGTATAAATATGCACCAAAGAGAGCGTGTCGATTATTCCCACCGGCTACGCAATTCTGCGGAGATTCTTTGCTCACGAAAATAGGAAAAACAAAACAAGGGCCACAATAAGCATCATGCTAGCCGGCTGTTCGGGCGAAAGCTTTCCTTATGCTCAAATATTTAAGATATATCGAGCACCGTTACGAGCGTAACATAGAAGTATGTCGGCTTATCGTTATGGCTCACCAGTCTTGCTTTTACAGATTTGATTTACACCTGCACAGCTTTTGCGAATGCTGAGTAATGGTCGTTGCTACGGAGCTTTTATAAAACCCGCTTCGGATGTAAAGAACAAAAGAAAATAAATGTCCAGCAAATACCGGCTGGCTAAAAACAGACCTATTTACCTGGGTTCCTAGTTTCTCCGGTTTTGGACCTTGAGTGTTGAGAGATAGAGCTCGAGTTGAACTGGCTGGCAATGCAAAGAACGAAAGTGAAAATTTAAATGTAAAAGGGGAAAAAGGAAGGTGAAATATAGCGTTAAAACATCGGAGGTAATTAGTTTCGTGAGAGGACTTAAGGGGACAGCATATTATATTTAACTGGCTTGAAGTGACAGCAAAACATCCCGAAACGGTTTAGAGAAGCGTTAATACCACCGGAAAATGACAAGAATTTAAGTTGGACTAACTAGAGAATTACTTCTTGTTTATACTTAGATACTAGATACGAAGTCGGTTGCCAACAATAATTTTGTTTTAAACAGTTGTAAACTATTTTCAACGAAGTGAAATGAATGAAATCATGTTTGTTTAATGATATGACAAGTACAAATGGGACAAGAATTCACTCTCTCTTTTTCACTCTCTCTTATTGCATTATAGAAAATATCTTTTTTGCCGTATCTGGTACCTATTCTTGGGTATAAATATGAAAAAAGCGTGACCAACCAACAATTGGGTCGTCTGATCGTAAGTGACACAACTACACCACCCATGCACACTGGGGGATCTGAAACACCACAAGACGCCGATGTTACTAGCCCAGAGGGCTAAGATAGAGACCTTGACGTTCCAAGTTATTTTCACTAGCTGTCATATTCTCCACACTGGAAAACAGTGACTGTTTGATGGCTGTATTAAAAATGAGAATGGAATTTTTAGCCATATGCGCGGCCGTGGCTTAAGTGCGCGAGAAAGTTCTGTTCTTATTATAAGTTTTTGACATATCAGTTTAACTAACAACCTTTGTTTGACATCTCTGAGTACCTATTGCAAGACGCCCAGATACAGTTCTTTGTTGTAAGACTGATAAAATGCTATTTAGTATACCGAAACACGGTAAAATGTAAACAAAAATTGTCCTTTATTAAGACCTTTCTGGTGATATGATTCCGCTGCGTCACCTTCCGCGAATAAAATTGCTACCGCAAAATTCATCGTATTCCCACCATTATTCTTCTAAGCGCCCTAAGCAACATTAGGCTTATCGCTGCAACAAAGGGGATGAGCGGAACGCCTCACGACTTTGAGGGGATTTGTCTCGATTTTTCATAAACGCCCACCGACAGTAAGCACGTCATTAGCCGGTATTATTGGGAAAAGAACTGCCTCTAATAAGCAGTCTATTGAAAATGAAAAAAAAAACGGCAAGTGCGGGTCTGACTCTCGCACCAAAATATCTATCCTTCTTTCTACATAACGCACATAATCATTATCAGCGAAGCGTCCACTGTTGAGTTGAACAAAGGCCTTAAAGCGCCACAATGAACGACAACTCGCTACTTGCATCCACCGGTTGCCCGCAACTCTCACGCGTCAATCCATCAAGTAGGAGGCCTGCCAATGCTTGTCTTCCGGTTCGTGATCGCCACTCGAGGTCTTTTCTTCCCCAATATTTTGATACCGAGCGCGCTTTTAAAAACCATAAGAATTTTAATATAAGAAGATACTTAACAATAAATGGAATATCAATATATTGCAATATATTGTAACATGGACCTCCGCAAAGTAACGCCTGAATCTATACAGTATATAAGGCGATAAGTCTTTCTGAACTAGAATTTAAGAACCATTTTCTGTATTTTTCTTCAAAATATTAGGCGAATTAATTTTGAATTTAAAGGGGGGGGCTTAGCTGGATTGCAACCAGTAATCTTATAGGGGTTCCGTTATTCCAATGAAGCAAATTTTATTGACCGCATAATTTAAAGTGTTTATCCTCAAAAATTTCTGAACTGTAGATATTTCAGAGGTAGTTAAAAACCAATATTGATAATGACAGCAATAAAAATAAAGTATTCTGCAATTTGATTTCATTGAAGAAAATAAGACATTATTACAGGTGTGACTACGTGCTCACAAAAGGCGGTCACCACAGTCACCTTTTTCAATAGACAAATGAATAATCAAAGGCTACCAGCACGTTTTATTCAATTGAAATGAAAATAAAAACGTTCCGACCCAAACATTTCTACGTGGTGAGACTCGCGAGTCAAAGGCGACGACTTTGGCTAGAGGATTTTACGCGTAAGGTTAGGAATTGATGCTCCAGATTTGTCATTTTCTTCTACGAGTTTCGCTCCGAAATTTCGATAAGCAATTTCATATTACGCGACTAGGTAACACTGCGACAAGATTGACTTGAATGTAAATATATCCCTTTCCGAAGCGTTCGTTCCAATTTGTTTTTATGTAAATTCTCGCAAATTTTCTTACCCACTGTTTGATGCTCTCAATAACTCCAAGTGTCTTTTCCGCGTCATAAAATTCATGATAAATGTTGTAACTTGGCGCAAATTTTGTTTACACTCATCAATCAAAATGTTTGCAAAAACGCTGTAAAGTAATTAACATTGATATTATATAAAATGTTGAATAGGAGTTGTTGAATAGACTTGTCGAGATTAATTCTCGGCGTGCAGGCGCCGGTGCCGAGGGGCAGATTAAAGTGCTCAAAGGTTGTAAAGGCAGCGAAGAGCCGTGTGTCTGCCGCTGCTGCATTCAATATGACGTCGAAATATTTTTATTACGCCCAAGATTTTCCTTTGCGAGAAACTAACGTAGACGCTTTGATGAGTTCATTCTTCAAGAAAACTCGAGCTCATTTTCCTATCGTCTTTGATTATTGCCCCGAATTTTTATTAATTATATGATTATTTCTACATTAAGTACATTATTATTCAATCTAACGAAATAATGCATTTTTTTGATTAGATTTCAAAGCTTTACCAACTAATAAGACGCTAACTTATTTATTGTATTTGCATTACAATGTTTTAATAAAAGTAATAAAATCATTTAAACTTCCATGATAAATGAATTTTCTTTTAAACTTTCATGATTCTCACTCATAACCGGGATGCTGTGCAAGATCTATTTTGCATGAAAACCGGTGATAGGAAGATGTGGGAATCGAGATATATTTTTGGATAAATCGAAGGATATCATGAGTGCTGTGTGTCAAAGTGATTATGTGCCAGTACTGGAAAATCAGGTGCGGGTAGTTCGAACAATTCGCGCGGCTAAACGAACATTATATTATAATATTATCGATGCTGCAATCAACTCGTGACCACGGCCGCTGTGATGTGGTCGAAACATCGAGGTAATTTTACCAATAAATAGTAGTCGTGATTAAGGCCCGAAATATAGTTGTTATTCTTGCATTGCCATTCAAACTACAAATCTGTACCCAATTCAATGTTGACTCAATCTCCAGATGTCGGTTAAATTCAACTTGCAAGATTTGACCTGAACACACAAACATTGCAAGATAGCTAAAAGCTCGTAAAATAGAAAATATATGTAGTTCGCCAGTACGTGCATGACTGCATGACCTCGATGAATATGCAAGTAGAAGTGGCAATGGCATTTGTTTTGCAGTGGATGTGTTCCGGCTTATGATGATGATGACGATGATGATGATTAATAAACCTCTTTTATTTCTAAATCTGGGTAAAAAATATAATTCGTGTCAGTCAGCTTGTTTCTCCTGCTCGGGCTCCGGTAATCAATAGGCTTGTCTGACCTGACACGCACGTAATTCAGCATGAAACGGAATGTTAATATCAAATAACACGCGTAGTCTGTCTAGTCAGAATTCAGTAATTACTACAGGTTGATACTAGGCGGTTAATTAAAGTTGGATTAGATGGTACTGCTTAGAAATGATGAACGAATTAATACCTTGCAATTATTTACATCCGTCTACTCACATTTTTAACCCCCGACGCAAAAAGAGGGGTATTGTAAGTTTGACCGCTATGTGTGTCTGTCTGTGGCACCGTAGCTCTTAAACGGGTGAACCAATTTGAATGCGGTTTTTTTATTTGAAAGCAGGTTTTCTAGCGATGGTTCTTAGGCATGTTTATCAAAATCGGTTCAGCCGTTTTTGAGATATTGAACTTTGAAGTGACAATGTCGAGGGTTTTCCAACTTTTTTTTGGTTAGGTTATGTTCTAATCAGAAAAGCGAATAAAAACCAATACCAAATGCAAGTAAAAAAATATATATTCAATCTCAGACCGTCAAACGCTGCGCGTGTGTTCGTTTTTGTATGCAGATATTTACCCATCTAGAAATTTATCTATTAATATCAAAAAGTAGGCGATAGTATCTCGTTGAGTTTTTTGCGAAATTCCTCTCAACAGAGGTTTTTCCGAACCGGTGATAGATTTTTTTTGACATTCAAAATCATAAGTGGTTGTTATAGCTTAATTCGAATAATTTATATTTTGACTTTGACTTAAATACTGGACCAATTCTTTAAATTCTTTCAGCAGTGCAAAGCAATACTATTCTTATTAACAAAATTCAAAATTCCCGTGGGACAAAGATGCGGGCAACAGCTAGTCTTTAATAATCTGTAATCTACTGCAACTGCTAACTCTGTACATGGCATATTTCATATTTTATGACAGCTGAAATCCTTTTAGTCCCATCGAATATCTACTGCTGTTATTAAAAAAGTAATAAAAAAATCCGTTTCCATTGGCAGCAGACACTTTCATCTTTCGAGCTTCCATTACACGTCGCTTCAATATAACTGGATAGAGGCGTCGGCCTAACACAAAACTTATCATCTCTGAAAAATATTTTTCACTTCTCATGCTCGTAAAGTTCGTGTTTATGCTGGATCTAGGCGATATATAAAATGACATTTTATGCTCTAGTGCATAAAGTAAAATCTTCGTCTAAGACCAAGGCAATCAGGCATAAACAGTCATAAGCAAAGAAGTTTCTAAATATTTTTTAAATTATTTTAAATTTATATAAAACTAAACATCAATCAAATCAGTCAAAATAGTTCAATAAAACTAAAAAAATAAGATTATAGTAATGCGTGAACAATAAAAGGTACATAGTAAGTGAACAATTGTTTCCACTGTTGCTATTTCATTTCCTCGCCATCGAAGTGAAAAGCAGTGTAAAAATCGAGCATTAAACCCACTTTCCCCTCGATGTGTCTATCCACCCTCGCCGTACCGGCGCTTTATGCTCTTGTTGTACAATCTACTATTAGAATCTTCTATCTGTACTTTTATTGAGCTTTATAAAGACTCAGTAAATTGGAGATTCCAATTTCACTATGATTTTTACTAGGGTGAGGATACAATATACTTACTGAAAAGTGGTAAATGTATTAACGGAATTATTATTTTTGTTTTATAAAATTGTAACAGCGTGTTGAACCACTTGAACCGTACTAATCATTTGTTTTATATGTATAGGCCAACTATAATAATCCGGACAACTTAGCCATAAAAGTAGTGGTCAAATTACAAAAATTTCGACAAAGCTGAATTTTGGTGAAAACTTTGGGTACACCATTAGGAAAGAACTAAAATAATTTCCTTGTGCGCAATAGCTAAGCTTATGTATGCGTGTTCATGCAGTTCCTCCACCTCCACCTGTAAGTGATTTCGAAAAACAGAGCTCATCTTAGAGTGACACAACCGACAACATGCTACCAGTTGTGTAACCCTTACACTGCATGAAACGCATATTTTGCATAAGGCTATTGTAAAGCAAGGAAATTATTTTAGTTTATTGATAAAACCTCCGCAAAGTAACGCCTGATTCAATAAATTATTTACACCATTAGGAATAAAGTGTCAAAAGTCCCCATTGATCCCATGTGTTAAAAATGTTATTCGTGGTCAAAGTTCAAAATTTCAGGTTTTCTGTTTTTTTTTTCAAAAAAGGTAAGTTTTATCAAAAAGTAGCCTGAGCAAAAATTATAGATCTTAAAATTATCTACAAAAAAGGTTGTTATGTTTTTTTTTTCTAAGAATCACCATACTTGTGATGGTGGTGTTTTTTCGAAAAAACTTAAATTTCGATCCCTAGTTTACTGGACCAGAAACATTGCAAATAAGTTCTAGAATAACCCCTTTCAAGGAATTGGTCAAATTACCAGTCACCCTGTATACGTGGCATAAATGTGCTATCATGTAGAACGTATGACTCCTGCAACTCTTAGTAATCGCGATATCTCAGGAATAGTAATTCTTAAAAAAAAGTATGAGGACTATTTTTGTGGATAATTTTAAGATCTGTAATTTTTGTCTAGGCTACTTTTTGATAAAACGTACCGTTTAAAAAAAGACAAAAAACCTCAAATTTTGACCTTTGATCCCGAATAACTTTTTTTTACACACATGGGATCAATGGGAACTCTTGATACTTTATCTCTAATGGTGTATTCAAGGTCTCCACCAAAATCCAGCTTTGTCGGGATTTATGCAAATTGAAATGTATATTGACCGGAGTATAATGGTCTTTCCACAGTACTATAAGTAGAGCATTAAGAAACTTCGTCAGCGTGTAAGTTTGTCAAGTATTAATCTTAAAAACCACCGTTAAAATAAGAATAATTAATGAACAGGAAAAACCTATACTTAATCAATACCAAAAGATTGATACGGACATATCTTTGGTAAACACAATATTTGTTCTATTCATTGATGTGTACCAGAAGCTAACCTGAATTTAAAAACCGGCCAAGAGCGTGTCGGACACGCCCGAAATAGGGTTCCGTAGCCATTATGAAAAAATGAAGTAATATTTTTCTAAGGGTTTCGTATTTTGTACGGAATATTCCAAGTTTAGGTAATATTTTATACCTTAGGCTGCTATTTACTCTTAAACTACAATAATTGTCAAGAAAACTTAACTGTTATAGTTTTCCTTGTACTAAGTTTGATATACTTACTACCATCCTGATTTTTTTTAATTTTCAAACCACCGGCTGAGATTTTAGAGAGGGGGGAACGCTCGATTTTAATGAAAATTTGCTTTTTAAAGTTGAATATTTTGCAAACAAATCACTGAATCGAAAAATCGTTTTAGCAACTTCCTAACTAACGATACCCACTACAAGATTGGATGAGAAAAAAAATCACCCGCACTTTACGTCTATGGGAAGTAGTTTAAAAAAAATTGTGTTTTTTATTGTACCATTTTGTCGGCATAGTTTACATATATATTCGTGCAAAATAACAGCTTTCTAGCATTGATAGTCCCTGAGCAAAGCCGCGGACGGGCAGACAGACAGACAGACATGGCGAAACTATAAGGGTTCCGTTTTGCCATTTTGGCTACGGAACCCTAAAACTAACAAGAGTATTTGTTTTATACTAACACAGAACCCATCTCAGTAACAGAAGCCTCTGTTTTTAATGCTCACTTTGCAGATTAGCCATACATCAACGTCGGAAACGCCTTTGACCGCTTCAATTGGGATTAATAAAGGTCTTACAACCGCCCCATTTCTTAACTGATTACGAAAGACTAATCGCTTTGGATGGGGAAAGGGAGCCATCGAGAGCCTCTACAACATAGACTATCTTAGTGATGGGAATGCTGTGTGGAACCAAGATCATGTATCTTCCTCTAGCGCTTTACGTATCATGTGTAAGAGTGAGATGTAAAATCTCGTACCGCTTCACAGTACGAGTGAAGAGCAAAGACTAAAATCACCTCGCAAGATACGAAAGGACTTGATGATAATATATTCAAAGGGCGTGTTAACTGAAGATTGGATAAAACTCTACTCCCTTTTAATATTTTTTTTTTTTCAGCCACCATTAATGAATTTTTTTAAATATTTTCTGCGATTTCACGAAACAATCCCGGTAAATGTTTAAATATGCTGTAAATTTGAAGATGTTGCTATACCAAACCTTGAAGAACCATGGCAGGCGTAAGTATCTTAGCAGAGCCGGATTAAGTCAGCGCGGGGCCGGTAGCAAATTTGGGGCCCTTGATTTGCTTCAAGTTTATAGTATAAGTAAAATATTATAGTCGAATCTCTTTCTTTGACGGCGGTTTAGTGTTGGTTTCGTGGTAGCAGTATTGTACTTACACATTGATTTAAAACAAAACATGCTTCTATAAAACATTACATTTTTACGATCGAAAAGCATTGGTCCGCGGGGCCCCTAGACGCGCGGGGCCCGTAGCATTTGCTACTCTTGCTACGTGACTAATCCGCCCCTGTATCTCAGTTTTTGAGCATTACACGTTTGTTATACATATTAGATTCTGGAAATAGTTTTATACTCTAATGAAAGTACATACATTATTTTGAGCACTTTACTTAAAGCATGTCTTAAACTATTATCTTGTTAAAATCAAAACACCAGCGAAACACAAGGAACACTACTCTACTTGAGACTAAAGCATACTGAACATTCTTTAACAAAACCTCCAACAATGTGACACTGGGTCCCGCACTCCCGCACTATGAAAATGGCCCCTACTAACCTTGACCCAAGCCGTGACGTCATTGGCTCGTCTAGTGAAAACAACCCACTGCGGCTGCGTGCCACAGGCACTGCAGATTTGTTTCACACAACGTGGTCAATTTAATTGCGAACTTTGCCATTTACTTAGATGCAGAACGGAACGTGTTTTGCTTTTAGAAGCGTTTTGACTGACTTAAAAAAAAGGCTTTTGGAAATGGATTTTTTCTTCTAAATAACTATATTATCTTCGCGAGTCCTCGGGTACTTTATAAAGCACAAATTGTTAACTGAATAAGGAGTTTTAAGAATGTTGAAATGGTACCCAAAATAATAAAACTGCTGACCCACGTCTAGGTTTTAAGTACCTACTACATCTATTTAAAAAGTTAGGACTCGGGAGGTTAAAATAGCAATGAAATTAACG
Organism: Choristoneura fumiferana; assembly: GCF_025370935.1. Taxonomy (NCBI): domain Eukaryota; kingdom Metazoa; phylum Arthropoda; class Insecta; order Lepidoptera; family Tortricidae; genus Choristoneura; species Choristoneura fumiferana. The sequence continues at coordinate 14,447,137 of NC_133481.1, read as the reverse complement.
AATTTATGCCATAAAAAAAATGAAAATATTATCCCGTATATAAAATTGTAAAATAATGAATTGATTGATTTAGGCGTTAAGTACTTTGCGGAGGTCCATACTAATAAACCTATTACTTTATAGGTTGTTCCTTGTTGAAAAAGGAGGAAATGGGTCACATGATGGTAAGTTAGAGGCGACCAAAAGTGTCACTGTAACCCAAAACGTACTCATTCACTCCGACTTCGAAGAACGACGAACGGTTACCGTATAAATCCTAAAGATTATAGCAATCTTAGCGATTTGCTAATAAATCTAGAAATGGCGTTAGCTGATACATAATACCTACTGCAAGATTTATGAAGCCTATAACAGTGACGGGAAATCGATGTTCGCACGCGGTCTATATTTAGCCGGACGGTTATAGGCAGAGCTTTTACCAAGTGACGTCACCTTAATGGCTTGATGTTTCTTCAAGGATAGACACGATATACTCGTACTTAACGCCTTTTCATAACAAAGCCAGGAATTAGGCCGCTGGAGGTCGGCGCGGGCGGGAGCGCAGGCCGGCTGCGAATCAACTGAATTTATTTAACCGCCTTCTCGTTATTTAAGGATACGTTTACATTGTTGCGTAGAAGGGATTGCGGATTTTTGAGACTTATTTACTAAGGAATAGGTACTTTTTGTGCTTAGAAATGCTTCCCCAGAAGGACTTTTTTTAATTTACGTTTGTACCAAATTCACCGAAAGTTCGTTTCGTTTCGTTGGAATGATTAATCATTAAGAATACCCTAATTATTTTGGGAACACGGAACATTTTGTTCCAATTGCGTATTTTAACTTAACGTTGACTAGCTAATATCTAACCTGATTAGACCCTGGTGATTATAGGTCAACCGTACCAGCTCTATTCTATTCAAATGGTAAATACGGTCCCTATTGAGAATATCTCTCACCGCCTCGTCCGGAAAATACGCGTTATTGCACATTCATCCCAGGCAAGGGATATTAACTATCCCATGTCCGAGATGGACGTGAATCAGGCATGTGTGTACGCCATGGAGTTCGGAATGATTATGGGATAAAAGAACAGGAATCGCACTCAGGACTGGAAATTAATAAGATAATTATGTTTATTGATGGTTATGCGATAATTATTCGGTTGTTGTCCAACAACATGGCTTGTAATAAAAAGTAAATTTAAATGTTTAGTACATTCACCTTGTTCGGATACACTTAACAGACGCGACGCCCAAAAACTGACGTAATATTACCCGCGTTCGGATATACACAATACAATACAGTTTACCGATATTTATCACAATTAGGTTTAAACGTTAGTACGTACGTAACGGTCGTAATTATATTAATACTAGCTTTAGCCCGCGGCTTCGCCCGCGTGGAATTTGGTTATCGCGCCCTGTTCCCTCGGGAACTGTGCATTTTTCCAGGATAAAAAGTAGCCTATGTCACTCTGGCCCATAAACTATCTCTATGCCAAAAAATAAAATACTCCGTTTCCGATGCGTCACGTGAAAGACGGTCAAACATACAAACACACAAAAACACACACTTTCTCATTTATAATATCAGTATGAATGTTAAGTTTGAATATTGTTCAAAAATAAAAGAAGAAATACATGCACCCACTGTCTCTTAAAAAGTTAATTACGTTTGAAACAGATGGATCATTGTGTCTAAAAATACGCCCGGAAATATCTTTTTTTTTTAAACGAAATAACCGTTAGGTACTTCAATAAGTTCTTTACAATGAAGGTAGGTAACTAACACGCTTAAGCCAACAGACAGACGCAGTCCTGGGAGCTAATGATTTTGATTGTTTGAAATCCCAGCCAGCCAGTCCGTCCAGGAAAGGAAAATTAAGTAATCCTATTCGTGGTTTTATCTCGCACACTGAGCCGTAACGTGTCTGCTCCCCGGACGTTATATCAGTTCCTCACTCATTTTTGTTTGTGTACATATAGCAGAGAGATTTATAGTTTTTAGGGTTCCATACCTCAAAAGGAAAAAACGGAACCCTTATATTTAATATCACTTTGTTGTCTGTCCGTCCGTCCATTCGTCCGTTCGTCCGTCGGCCTGCCAAGACCCTTTCTCTCGGGATGTAAGTCTACCGTCCCTTGAAGCTGCGAAGGAATCAAATTTCTAAGCTACCTAACGTAAAAAAAAGATACGGCTGTTTATGCCGCGAAAAACGTATGTTTCGACACGCTCAAGGGAATCAAAATTTGTAAGGTATTTTTCGTTGACCTAAAACTATTAAGTAAATTTAGACTGGATATTCATAAATATTACCTACAAATTTGTACGAAACCCTCGGTGAGCGAGTTTTAATCGGACTTGGCTGGTTTTTCTTAAAAGGGGAGGGCCGCGGATTGAACATTTTCGTTAGGCAACCTGGAGAGCGAGATAAAAGTGAATTATATCTTTATCATGCTTGATACTTGCAATCACTGACGTCACAACAAAATTTTTTGAAACCCTGTGAAAATTGGCATAGTTTCCTGGGTGAAAAACACATTCTAAATAACCTAACCAACAAAAAGTTGGAAAGCGTCCGACTTTGTCACTTCAAAGTTCAATATCTCAAAAATGGCTAAACCGATTTTGATGAAACATGTCTAAGAACCATCTCTAGGAACCCTGCTTTCAAATAAAAAAACCGCATTCAAATCGTTTTACCTGTTTAAGAGCTACGGTGCCACAGACAGACATACAAATTCGTAAGTACAGTCACTGTAATATCTGATAAGACTCTATTTCTACTGTCGGCAGGACGTCAGATATTTTTACACGCTCTGCTGTGGCAGATATTAATGCAGGTGACTGTACGGTCGTATAAATTGAATCATGACCCAAGGTGGAACCTTTTAATAATCAATTTCACTACTGATTTCCTTGACAAAAGTATGAGATGTGAACATTTTCAACATGACATAAGTAGCGTAGCGTAGCGTTCGATTGTACGTTCTTTCCGCTTATTGGAATACTTCACTTTAATTCCACCTTAAAGTTCGCAACAGACACTTAAACTTAGTTCCAACATTCGACGGAGACTAATAGTATACATTTTCATTTGATTATTCGCTCGCGCACAAAAGCGTGTTGAGGTGGGATGATCGATGGTGGAAGCATTAGGGGCTTCGCACTCAAGGTGCCCGGAATACCGGCCGAACCTATTAAAAATAAATTTGTGAGTCTCAACCGATATATACGAATTTAGGGCACAGGCGATACTTTTTATGCTCGCGGTGTTATCGTTTTGTTTGTTGTTGTCAAATATCGTAATGTCCTCTAGGTAACAAATATATTTTAATCTCAAAAAAGGCTTGTTTCAAAATGCCTAAAACTCGAAGTGACTTAAGTGTGTACACGTTCTTCTGAAAATATGAAACTCCCAAAGATACTATACACCGTGTTTTTGTTGATTTCTGTGAACTTCGATAGAAGCCTCATTTGATTGAAACAACCAACTTGGTACCTATTTACATTTTGATCAAATCGTTTTTTGTTTGATAAAAAATAGGTACTTTACTATTTACAAGCGTATGAGTTTAACGAACTATGGCCAGAAAGCGTATAAGATAATAAAAACGTTTCATATCGTTCTTTATTTAGAAACAAGCTATTTCGAGCGTTACTTCCACTATTTAATCAACATTGAAACTTTTGGGTGCGTAAGCTTTTTTACTTCTGTATGCTAAACATAAAAGTTTGAGACATTTATTTACTCTAACACGGACTCAGTTAGGTAATAAACCGATCCAAAACATGTTTATATTAAGCCGAGGCTAATCTGGGTCTTAAGAAGATTTTAATTAAGACAGAGCAGACATAAATCTCATCCCCCTTGTAGTTCCTCTTTACTTTGCAGGAGTTACAGCCCAATCTGTTTACGCAACACATATATTTGCTTACTTAAACTTAAGACGTATATTTCAGTAACGGTTAATATTTATCCATTAAGGATTCATAAATACGTTTTACAAGAGGATTAACTAAATTGCTTACGCTTCGAGTTTTACCACGCATCGCTAAAGATAGTTATTAGTTATGGGTCGTGTTTACACGAGATATAGCAACGAAGCGATTGAATCACACATACTATTGAAAAGAAATCAGAGGCCACGTGCGTTAGTTTCATTAGTAAAATGAAAATATAAAAATATATAATTTTCTTTGTAACATTCCGTGCCTAAAAAGGTTTTATTAATTCAACTACAATTCAATTACAATAAACTCTTTTCATTCAATTAAATGAATTCAGATAAAAACATAAACGTAATTTTGATTTCATTCTACAGATGAAACTTAAGTGGCCCTAATTCTCTTTTAAACTTTGGGTTTTCAAAACTTGGATAGTTTAAAAAAATAAATAAAAAAAACTAGCATTCGTTAATCGGGGCCGTAAGACCCAATGGCGGGGTGAGACAATGACTTTAATGAAAGTTGATTTTTAATCAAGACCCTACAGCCCACCCCAGTTGGATTCGACAATTGACCTCCTTCTCGAAGTTGGATCTACCTAATTGGACGGTATTTCCGAGGTATACGCGTCAACAACTTCAAGAACGGAATCCTCAACCATAACAGGGTTAGGCACTTCATGGACATTCAACATGACCTTCGTCTTGTCCACGTTCATTTTGAGGCTCGTTTTGAGGCCCACTCGAATAAGGTGATTTTCCATGCCGCCATACAAATTTCAATTCTCGTCTCATCTCGCCGGTGGACATTCACCTTTAAAGTCTTCGAGCATCATGCTGAGTTCTGCTATCGACTTTGCCATGACTAGGTACAATATCATCAGCAAACCAAAGGTGAATCATGTAACTAGTGAGTGATGTAGTTGATACGTTGATGGCGTCTTCCAAAGCGGCAGTAAACAGTTTCGGAGATATACTCGTATGTATGACATCTCCCTGTCTTACGCCTCTTTTCAAGGGAATCGCTTTCGAACTCTATTCCTTATAGTCGGACCCCCGTAGTGGCGTTTCCATATGAACACTGTAACACTTCGATAGATCGTAAAATCCGCCAGATCACGAAATTCCTAGGCATATCGTGAAATGCCGCCATTTCATGAATTGGCGCCATATCGTTCAAAACTCACCATTTAGCGATTTGCCTAGTGACGTTTAGGCAGATCATGAAATTCCTAGGCGTATCATGAAGCGCCGCCATTTCATGATTTGGCCAGTTTAGGCAGATCATGAAAGCATATCATGAAACATATCGGTTCTGGCACTTCGCCGGCCGCTGCAGCGGCACGCTCGCTTCGCTCGCTCGGCTCGTGCGTCGTGATCACAATTAATACTAACCACTCCTCGCTTCGCTCGTCGTCTATATAAATAAATAACAACTGATACTAACCTCTAAAATACGGGCAGACGTCCATGGTTGTGCACAGAATCCGTTTGATTCACATAAAAAGAACGGAGCTGATGTTCAAAAGCTTCTTTTGCACTTCTATTTTGAATTCAATCACTCGGTTTAAGATCATTTTGTTGCGACGCCGACATTTTTCACGCGCTAAACAAACACGGCCGGTCAGCTGGGCACGGCCGCCATTGCATACGCAGCGCCGCCAGTGGCCAAATAAGAAACTATTTTACGATGTGCCCGGTATAGAGCTAGGAATATCGACGAATGCGTTGCTCTAATCGATCTGCCGTATTATTTCTCAGGCACATCGTGATATGCCTGGCCAACGTTTAGGCATATCATGAAATAGCGGCGTTTCACGATATGCCTAGAAATTTCGTGATCTGGCGGATTTTACGATCGGCCGCCGACAGATACACTGATAGTTAAGTCAATGCAGCATCACTGGAGAGACTCAAGCACCGCCCATGTTTCGACCGCATCAAAGACTTTCTCGTAGTTTACAAACGCTAGACATAGCAGCAAGTTATACTCTTGTTCTTGTTCTGTTTGACTTAAAAAACCTTGACCTTTTATGTAGCCTGTAATATGTCCCACTGCTGGGCAAAGGTCTCCCCTTTCTTTGGCCACTCTTCCCTATCATGAGCATGCACCTGCCCCAAAATAAATGGGTTAATTATTATTATTATTGTTAAAGCGAGGAATGAATGGGGACTGCAGTGGGACTGTACCTGAGAGCGACATCCAGTGACAAACTAGTGAGCTAAAAGTTGCATGCATAATGAAAGCAATTTGTACTAAAATCTGTTGGGATTTGGAATTGTGTGACGGTTTATTAACCGTGCATTGCTAACAAACTAATGTAGCGTTTGATAGCAGAAAACTTTGTAACTTACTTATCTGTAATACAATTTTGACGACTTACAGAGCCCATAGCTCCTCAACCCTGTATTGAACCAAAAACCTACTAAGAAGCCTCTAGATATTTTTTAAGACCTATGTAATAATGCCTCACACGCCAGCTTACGCTAAAATTTATTTTTTAATATATATATTTTTTTCTTATGTAAAATCCGACACATATATATTTTTTTAAAATAAATAAATAAAATAAATATATTTTATATCCTATGTTACCTGGAGCATAATAACGAATCGATTAAAACCTTATTTATTAAAATCGGAAGAGTAGTCTTGATGCTACGGTGGAAAATGCGTAATAAATACAACACACATACATAGACTGCTAAAATCATTACTCTTCCTTTGGCTTTGCCGTAGTCGAGTAAAAATACAAATTGTCGGGGAATCAAAACCTTAGAGTTCTTCCAGTGTTGTCTTAAAAGCTTGCAAATTAGTAATCAATAAAAAAAGTCTCTTTATAAATCTCGATTTTTTACGTCAGTCTGCCTGTACCCGTAACCATCTAAAATGACCATACTGTGAGTATTTTGCATTTTTGGGAGCAGAACTCTGCTAACATCGCATTTATAGACACCTACAAACTTGTACGGAATCTTCGGTACGTGAGTACGAGTCACACTTGGCTGGTTTTTTCAAATAACGAAGCCAGCCATTTCGCCACTAGTATTATTTATAACTACATTTAATTCTCAAATGACGGCAGGCAGCCTGCATAAATCTGTTCTATCTCCATTAATGGCAGCCACTAAGTCCACTCACTTCAGTGTCAGGGGGAGCTTTGCCTCTAAAACTGATGTGATGTGTTCACATCCACACGTCAAACGGACTTACGGGATTACTGCGTAAGAGCCGTGCACACTAGCGTTTTAGCGGCGGTATCTTAGCGGAGGGGGAACGCATCGTGCATGCGCCGTGCACGCTGCGATTGCTCTGCGATTATTAGCCGCCTGCATGGAGCCGCAGTGACGTCGCGCGCGTGTACGCGTCGAACACGCCACGTACAGCACGCTGACTGCCGCCCATTAATTAATTGCAAAATAGACTCCGACGAGGAGACACCTACCCTAGCGTCTTGAGAAGGCGATTAAAATTGTTAAGAAAAAAAACACCATAGATTTTGGAACTATTAACATGTGCATTACCGTCAATATATTACGTGTTATTTAAAAAAATCTATAGACATATCATATCGCTGCGGAGAATAATTGCGAAGACATCGCAGAGTGCTCGCCGCGTGCATCGCGTGCGCTTCGCTAAGAAAGCACCGCTAAAAACGCTAGTGTGCACATTCTCTAACGTACCAAACGCGTAGGTACCTACATATGAAAGCTATGTAGATATTAATTGAAGCACATTTCGCTTCATCAAAAACTCAAATTTCACTCTTGTATTTCAGCGGAGTTTTTACGTAACAAGCTCGGCGCTTTCATTACATTCACATACCTAGTAAAGTTTTATTTCATCATAAATCCGGATTAACGCAGCCGCACGAATTGTAAAGACCGAAAAATGTCCGCCACTTTTGGTAATTAAAACAAAGTGTATTGGGAAATGACATTTGAGCCGATTTATTTATTTACTTATTTTTTAGGTCTTTGAACTATAAGCGACGGATTTAAATACGATGTTCACCATCAGTTAGATAATTTTTCACGGAAGGTTTATATAATGATACATGCACTAACGACACGCCCCGGCTTCGCACGGGTGTAGTTTTTGGGAAATAGAGCAGAAACTGTGAAGTGTTTTTGATTAGAGACTTTTTTTTAATTGTACCTACTAGCAAAGGCCCCGTACACTAGTTACTTAATAATACTGTAACTAGAACATAAAACCCCTTGCAAAAAAACGGGCACCCATGGTTTTTGTATTTCATGTGCATGAAAGCTTACTTTCTAAGCTTCAATGCCTAAAAATCTGTAAAACCATAGATGCCCTATTTTTTTTGCAAGGGGGTTTATTATATTGAAAAAAAAAAACAGAACAGAAAAGTCAAGGATCGAACCCGAAGCGAAGGTCCCATCATTCTGTGACTTCTGCTTTACCATCTACACCAACTGAAGCATTGGCATAAACGGTGAAATTCTCCGATATGTTCTTGAAACAGTTATTAATTATACCCTCCGCCGCAAAAAGAGGGCTGTTATACTGTGTCTGTCTGTCTATGGCATCGTAGCTCTTAAATGGATGGACCAATTTCGATGCGGTTTATTAAGTGAAAGCGAGTTTCTTTGTGGCAGTTCTTATTAGCTATGTTTCAGTAATATCGGTTTAACTGTTTTTGATATATTAAACTTGGAAATGACAATGTCCGGAGCTTTTCATCCAAGTTGGTTATTTTATTTGCGAAACTTTGGTAATTAAGGACCCTTCCACACGACGTTTTTTAAGCCCTGACGACGCACGTTTTTAATGCGTGCGTCCTCTGCGCGTTTACAGCGCGTTTTGGAAGATTTTGCACGTTTGTTGTAATACAAGCGCATTTGAATGAACTTCGAACACGCGTTTGTACATATAGATATTGATACCGCGCCTCAGTGAGGGGTGAGCGAAGGGTTGACGGGGGTAGACGCGATACAAACGCAAGGATCATGTGTAAGGTTAAAATGTGCCGGCTTCCTTGCGTTTGCTGAGCGTTCGACTTGCGTTTTATCGATACAAATGAGCGCAAAAAAAGTCGTATGGAAGGGTCAAAGTCAAAGTCAAAATATATTTATTCAATTTAGTCTACAACAAGCACTTATTAATGTCAAAAAATCTACCACCGTTTCGGAAAAACCTCTGTTGAGAAGAATCCGGCAAGAACCTTAACGAGGTATATTTAACTTACCTGATTTAGATACTCTGTATCGCAGACCTCGTCCGCCTTTAGGATGAGCTCTGTTGTAAGTGCCGAACTCCCCATAGTTGTTGTTGACGCGGCTGTAGTCAGCTAAATGTCTGTTCCCGTCTAGATGGTTGGGTAGGGATCTGTTCCATCCCATGACATCCCCGACCACCGATCCGCAAACAGAACTCTCGCTCTGGCTCTTGGTGTCACCATTGCAGAGATCTCCACTGGACCTGGCGCGTCGGCCCTTTAGCCCCTTAGCGGAGTGCTGGCTGATGTTAGAGCCCATGCCTCGGCGGGACCTCACAGGGGCCCCGCCTCCCGCATCGCGCCAATCTTCTGTCGACTGATCGCTACCTCGACGGCAGTTACGGTTATCTGAAAAGAAAAAAGAATTGAAGGTTAGGTTAGGTAAGGCAAGGCAAGGCACGAATGTTTTTAAGTTAGCTAAAATTTCAATTCAAATGGCAGTTGGTTTACGTCAGCAAAGCCGCGGGTAAAAGTTAGTCTGAAATAAAATGGCTCAGCATCCTAGATCGAAGATAAGTTGTGGAAACTTCGTAAAATATCGCAGATGAAAGGCACTTAATATGAACTTGAATAAATAATACAAATTGTTTTTGTACAAATACCCATAAGAAAACATTTTTTAACCTGCGCGGCTTCTGCGCGGTGAATCAGCGCGCGAGCTTTCATTTAAATAAATTTAAAAAGTCACATTACTGTTCAGAATCTCAAATTTACGAGACCGATTCTTGACTCGGTTATTTTTAACAAAGATGTAGGAATAACACGCCCATGTGAGAACTGAAATGAAAGTCATTGTTGTTTTTTAGAAAAATATGGCGCTGTCCATTGGAGGACAATTTTGCCAGTGTCTATAGTAGGTTTTGCCGTTGTACGGTAAAAAAAATCTAGAAAACGAAATAGGAGACGTAATGGTGGATGAACGATGACAGCGCGAATTCGAACTGAAAGTCCTTATTGACTTTTGGTGGCAGTGACAACCTTCTGCACGTTGCTGTGGTCTTATGATCAAAACCAAGCATGGAGGGTTGACAAAAAACAGACTTTGATAAGGGTTTGGCGGGCCCATAATAGCTTGACCAGTATTTGTCATTAGCTTTTTGTGATAAAGGACGAAAGCTGAGATGAAAATGTGAAAAGTTGATTAGAATTAATCTCGATAATACTGTTTGTTTGTTTTTTTTTGTGGAAAGTTGTGAACACATTGCTCCTTTAGCTCAAATTAAATTAAGATGAGACCGCGTTGTTATCTAGAATTACACATTACAATGGAGACAAGATGACGGCTCGAAGTATGACAATGTTTTATCGGGGAATCTACCAAAAGTAATACTATTTCAAATGTACCAAAATCTATATATTCCTTTTTAAAAGATGTATAAGCAAGAACTACTAAATAAAATGCCCATTCAATCCAGTCAATTTAAAAGTGATCGAACCAACACAATTTACCCCGAATCAGGTCAAACTTGACCCCGATTCCAAGTTAGGCAAACCTGGATAAAGCAAAATAAGCAAGCTTATCCAGGTTGTTTGCGAATACGAGACAAGCCCGGTGCAGTTGATTCCACTCGAGAGTCCAATAGAACCAACTACAATACTCCCCGAACATTTCGCTCGGGTTGCAAAGCACAATGTGAGAGGCCAGGCTCAGCATACGATCGCGGTGGCATCATAGTGCAAAGGACTTCTCATTTGATAGCTTCGATATTAAGCCGTGGCCTATTTTACTAATAAAATGTATTACGGTGGGTGGCAAACATCAAGAAAACAGAAAGAAAATTTTTTACGCAAAATTTAGGCAGAGTGGTAATAATTTTAATTTTAATATTATGCCACGATTGCCTGCGAAAAAGGAGTAAATTGAATGCCTAACTTAAAAAGGTTCTTTGCTGTTTCGTACAATTTCTTTTCCCAAATGTTTCATTTGGGCAAGTTTTTCATTTTCCAACTATCAAATATGTCCGAACCATATTATTTTCGGAACATTCATAAAACAAACCTAACCTAACCTACTGTAACGTGCTCTATAAAATCATAAGAAAATACACTGCGATTTTTTTTTTGTTTCTGAGATATTGGATAAGTAGTTGGGAAATGAAACATTTGCCCAAATGAAACATTCCGGAAAAATTGTGCGTAACGGCAGTACACGCTTAAAAATCATAATCGTTTTCCTAATCCGCACTGGGTCCCCGTAGGAACTACGGTCCAAGCCCTCTCATCAGGGGGGCTGTTACGAAATTCGATAATCTAAGTTCGTATATCGTACCGTCCCTCTCACTCTCGTATTAAATAATATTAGCCTCAGCGGGACGGCAAGATACGAAGTTCGAATTTTGCACTTCGTAGTACCTAAAGGGCCTGAGAGAAAGTCTGCGCCCAGTAGTTGGACGTATATAAATGCCGAGATGATCATCCGACTGCGATGGAGTAATTTAAGAAGAGTTTTGTTTTTTACCGTCATGTGTACCTATTACAGTGTAAAATCGATCCATCGAATCGACGTACCATATGATTGATCTCCGCAAAAAGTGAGGTGTTATAAGTACACTAATGGCTGTGTCTGTCTGTTTATCTATGGCAGAATAGCTCTCAAACGATCAGACCGATTTCTATGCGATTCTTTTACATGAAAACGAGTTTCATAACGGTTGGATTTTAACTGTTTCATTAAAATTGGTATAGCCGTTTTGAGTGATTGAAGTTTAAAATAACAATTTTTTGTTTGGTATTTAAGCGTATCAATTTTTAACGAATCCTTTGACTATCTTAATGATGCCTATAGCAAAACGGTAAGTGAAAATTAAATACACACTAAGAACAATTGTTTTGTTAAAGTCACACCGCTAAACAAGTGCCGTAGATTCAGTTCTCAGACCCTCGGCAGCGTCACGAACAATTAGAATGTTCCGCGACTAATTACGACGACGCGTATTGTCAGTCGCAGGCGGTATAAAATTTACACGGCGTCACTTTGTGACAATTCAGAAACAAATTAGGTATAATTATACTACGCGAATGTTTCGTTCGCGTTTTGTGGAACCGGAATTCGGACAGATTCGGAATATGCGCGAATTGGAATTGAATTTATTGGTATCAGAGAGACGATCTTATAATAGACAAGAACTTAGTAACTCGGGCTAACTACAATATTAAAGGGAAAATAGAGGACAGGAGAGGCAGAGGAAGACGGAGACGTGCGTTTATGGATCAAGTCAAGAAGAAGGTCAATGTAATATCGTATATATCAGGAGCTCAAAACATTGGCAGGGAGGCGTACATAGAATGGCGATTAGATTACTTCACCGAGAGCTTATCTTAAGTGTATGATGACGATCCACCCAAATCCCACCCACTCAAAGGTTGTCAAATTCCTCTCATCCACTCAAATGTTGACTGGTAGAGATCCCTTAAAGGGATAAGTTCGCCTTTGTATATATATATTTCATTGTTTGTCATCTGTGTTTGTGTACTTATTTTGTACAATAAAGAGTTTACATACATACGATGATGACTAAAAAACTGCCAAAAGCTCAAACGTAAGTAAATAAAATTCTTAGAGTAAACAGCTAAAGCTAGAATCTTGCCGAGTAGTCTAACCGAAGGTATTGAGTAGCCCTAGGGAAGGGGCCGCTAGTAAATCGAGTTTACAAGTTTTATAACATTCAAACAAAAGTAAATGTAGGGCCGGAATGGTTGTTTGCAGTCGTCGATATTTTATTTAAGAATAATGATCTCTGGGGAGCCGGCACGCCCACGCTAGTTTCGGCTTTTCAAATATATCCATGCCTCATGGTTATCTTATTTTTATACGGAAGTTTTGACAGGTATTTATATTCATGATCAGGTCCAGGTGGGGTATTGGCACTTAAACTGTGAGTTTCAATGACGTTACGGTTGGATTTGCTGGCAACTTTACTCGCCACTGACAGGTATTGCCAGTTTGGAATTTGTAATGCGTTAAGGGTCAAACGGGCGGAGTTTTTAAGAAAGCGTTGGAATTGGGTTGGAACCCGGATACTTTCTGTGTCCAGACAAAACCAGATTTGATGATGATTTATTTATTTTCAAAGACTGAAAAGATGTTCTTCAATGGCCAAATTATATAGATCAACTTGAGAAGCAAAACTTTGACCACATACAAAATGTTGTTGAAATAGAGCAGTGAGAGCATAGAGCATAGGGCTCAGTTCAGCATCGATTGCCATTGTATTCTATAGTTCAATGAAAATGAATCATAATATTAGCGTACAATTTTATTAGCATATGTGGCAATGAATTGTTAGAAACTGCCATTAAGGCCATAAGCGTCTTCATAATTACTAAAATCTTCCGTTTTCAGGCATTAAGAATGTTTTAGCTAAATGAAAGTGTTGCTCGCAGTGCTCTAAGATTAATGAATCCGCCGCGGCAGCAACTTCATTAGCGATATAAACCGCAAACACTCTCGGTAGCTGGCGGTAGCGGTAGCGCACCGCTAAATAAATTGTGCGAAAGTGTCAGCGAGGGTTCAATTCAACTATTTTTCGATTAACGGTACCTATTTAACTACTTAAACATCATCATACTCGAAAGCTGTAGGTCAATGAAATGGACCTCGTAAAGTACTCAAACATATTATTCAAAGATATCACAAAATCGTAGGTGTTAATTAAGAACATACTAGGTTTCTAAGAATGATGCCATGCTTGTGTAAAGGATTGGCTGTATCGATTAAGAAGTGCGCAATCATGCAGTTAGGAGCCTGACTTGGATAGAATTGGTCGTGTCTTTTAACAGACTGTTACACAGTATATCAAAAAATTTACACTTGATTCAATATAATGCGTAAGCTAGCTAGATTGAACTACCTAGCCAGATGATTTCGAGAAATGTTCATTGACAGAAAAAAAAACCACAGATCTACCAAACCACAGTTCCGTCAGTAATGGCCAGGTTTTTTCCTCACAACACAACTACGGTGCAGCTGAAAGCTCGAACATTCGTCCGGGTAGATCTTCGCTACTTGGACGCTGAAGAAAAATACTTAAAATTGGGAAGGAACTCCAAAACGATGGGTATAATTAATTCATATATAAAGTATAGCGCGAAACGGCCGCCAGTAATGAGCGGATCCGACGTCAATGCGCAATTCCCTCGGATAATTATCAAAAACACCAAAAATTCTTTAGACATCAGTTTTAGTTTAAGTCAACCGCGTTCACGTCACCTTGCATGTGTATAATGTAATTTTAATCTATGTCTAGAGATCTACCTATACAAATAAAGAAACAAAGACAAAGATTTTGTAATTTCTCTTCTCCACGTTTACTAACTCATAACATAAAGTATTTCACATTCTATGTTCTATAAATTCCACCGTACCGTCTAGAAACTATGGATATTCATGTTTGCTAATAAATGTCCATGTTTTGGTCAGGGAAGAATCATAATCGACCATATTTTCGATAGAAAAGGGCGAAGTAAGTATAGTTAGATTGCTTCCAGATGCATAGCAACTTTAACAGATAGAGAATTATCCAAATTGATCACTAGAAATCTTTCACTTTATGTGCAGGTACCTTCGTTTTGTAAATAACCTTTGCGAACATCATAATGTATATAATGGCACGTTGCTCTACGTTGCGTCTAAAGGTATTTATACTGAGAACAATAAATGGAACAGTCGGAAACTGTACGTGAGATAGCATTGTTGTGATGCCGACAAAAAATGCAGCTTAAATGGCACCACGACGTGCTGTTTCAAAGTTAAGAAATGCAAGGTTTTTACAGGACTAATAATGCTAAGTGAAAAAAATGGTTTTTCGTGAAACAAATTGCTTTAAAATTTGTCCTTTAAAACATTTTTAAACATCAATTAATAGAAATCGTAAACTACATGTAAGTAAAATTAAATGTATAATAATAACAGTAACAGATTCTATTCAAAGTATAGAGAATTAGCATGTCGATTTTGGGCATGAATGTAAACTAAAGTAGGTACACGTCAACGCCACACAACTACCGTAACAAATTCAAAAATTATAGTAAAGCACTAAAATAAAATATTACCAATAACAATAATAGAGCATTTCATGTCTTGGTTAACTGAACACTGACAAAGGACAGCGGTGGGTTATTGTGAAATGATGCGTAACAATGACCTTTTTGTGTCATGCAGCGCAGACGTCCTTTGGAAGCCATTGTTTACCGTCTAATTGTTTGTGTTTGGACTCCAGTGTTATGATATTGTGACAATGTAATGTTACATGAGAAGACATTAGAAACAACCTATTACTTATACAAAACGCTGTATCTCTGGTGTAGATAACGAGCAAGGGAAGAGTTCACATTGTCTGCGCGTTGCAACCTATATCGGGCGAGGATATTGTATTACAATGCAATGTCGTTTTAAATTACTAAGTGTAGGACTGTAGGTGCCAATGGTAGGCGTATTACTTACATATAAATAAAATTATCTCAAGTATTAATAACAGGTGCAAGTACTTATGAAATTGATAAATTAATAGAGGAGATATTAAAGTAGCCCAAGATGCATGTGATGTGACTGGGATGTACGGAGCCGCACGTTAAATAACCAGGGAACAATGCATGCCCTGCTTACATAAAATTTTCGTATTTGCATAAAACTCAAAGCACTCCCTGACGTGGAAGATTCCCGGATTCTCACCAAAAATGACAGGCATTCTTTTATACTTTAAAAGCTTTATTCCGCGGCTGTGGAATTCGACCTTCCCGATTTGGGTCGCGTTGAAATCTCGCTGAGACAATTAAGAGCTGACACAAATGAGTCGGCGCCGCTGCGCCGCTAACTGCTTCCTTCGACTCCACAATAAAATAACCGTTTCTATCTACTCCTATCGCTATCTGAGTTCCTGGTAGAAACGGAAGCGCTATGAACATTGCAATTTTATTAATGACGCGCAACTGCAGAGACATCGATGAATGAATTATTTTGTTTTTATGTTTACCGTCCCGTTCAAGTTTTGTTCAATTGATCATCAATCAAGAAACATTTTGCGACCAAATTTCTAATGTGTATGGTTTAAAAGCTATGGGCTCCAGTTTGATCTCGCAAAGAATCCCCGGGCAACTACTAGATCACAAACTGCGGATTAAGCGTCACTATACTCGTACGTTTTATTTAGGTCACTTTACGATTAGGACGGCCGTTGTAATAGTAGAAAGGGTAAAAAGCATTCCTTGAAATCCATCGGCGCCTCAAAGATCTGACCCTGGCGCACGTTTATGGCAATCGTAAAATAAATTCCAAAGAAGCACGCGAACGAGCAAAAGGATTTCCGAGGTGATGAACTTCGTGCAGTTTTAAAGAAGATTTGAATTTGATTGGAATGTAAAAAGTTTTTATTTCAATCCATTTTTGCGCGTGATGGTGCCATTATATGTATATAACTAAATATTACTCGAACTTAGACTTTGCGGCACTAAAATCCAGTTGCGTCTTTTCGAAGCTCTCTGGGCCAGCAAGAAACAATGTTGGAAGGACAACAAATACACGAAGAGTGATAATTGGTTTCAACAAAAAAAGGGATTTATTAAACAGTGAGCATGATTCATAATTAGCGTGAGACATCTCCTATTGAATTTAACTTTGATTGTTTTTAATATTTTTCAATACCTGCTCACCGATTAAAAGTTAACGTAGGTAGATATACTCGTACATTTTTGAATGCAGTTTTCAAGAGGATTTTGGTGATCCTGCCACAAACACTAACACGAATAGAAAAATACGCAGTATCTATGAAAAACAAATACAGAATACCTAGTTATCTTTCACTCTACAAGGCGCCGTTCAACTAGTTTAATTCGACAAGAGTTTCTAACTTAAATAATAGCTTCCTGTTCGTGTTATAGTGATTCAACGAGTTCAGTTAGGTAGTGAAGAACTGCGGTGTAAGAAACTCCTGAAAATTGGAAATATGCGTTCAATCCAAGCCACGTTTTGCGGAATTACTTAACCTAACTTAACGTAAAATTAGTAAAAGTGTTAAATGAAAGTACGCAACGGTTTTTTTTATTAATAGCCTCTCAAGAAACAGAACAAAGGGAGTCTGGTACTAATGACAGAAGTTTCTAAGCGCTTAAGACTTAGCGCTTGAGGGTGCTTCTCCTTGATAAATATTAAAAGTCAGTGGTTCGTTTTAAATCAAAATAAAAAGATCGTCAAAGCTTTATTAACAGGAAATAAAATGGCACGCCAAGAGTCCTTAAGAAAACGTCAAAATTGCACGGTGCGGGTACGAGGAAACAGCATTGAAGTATGTCAAGTGTGTTTTTCATAATGCTATATCAACAACCAACCAACGGTTTTCGTACGTAGTAGGAACATACGTAATTAACTTAGAAATACGAATGACATTTGCAAGATATTCCGACTTTTTTCTGTGAAATGACGTTGAAAACAAGCAAGTGGGTCACATGATAGTTGTAGTTAACCCACCCCAACACCAAAACCACTGCGTTACCTCTACATAAATAACGTCAAATCCGTTAGATTTTCAAAGGCATTTAGTTAATATTAGTCCAGCCGGCAGATCTCTCATCATCACGGAAGTATTGGGCTTTATACTAAGCGCTGTACTAGATTGATTAATCATTCGGGTCATTAGAATAGGTCCAACTTATCGCTGGAGTACTAATAATTGATTGACTCAGGCGCTACTTTGCTGAGGTCCATAAAATGAATTTAATAGCGGAAAAGTAGGGTAATATAGTGTTATTCATTGATATGAAGCCGCAAAGTAACGCCGGATTCAATGAAAGATTTTTTTCTCTGAAAGAATAACACGAATAAATCATAGAACTAATTCAAGAATTCTAATTGAAATGCTCGCTTCATGTAAACTCGATAAGGAATGTTTTCCGCTAGCCGCTAGAAACAGCAAATACGTCGGCGTTTATCATTGTTCCGGGGAAACTCGTTCGTATCTGTCTTTTGTTTGGCTTCTGAATACATTTCCAGCAGTGCTAGAGGACCGAAATATTATCCCTGAACAATTGTGACTAGATAGCGCCATTGCCTTCACACAAATTCACCTTCTAAAATGAATCTGTGACATTTGAACTCTCGAACCGCAAAAAGTTTTAGAATTAATGTATAGTTATAAATATAACTGGGTAGGTCTACGAGCGTTTTAACCGCTATCAGTTTTCTGTCGCTTATACTGAAGAAATGAGTCAGGTAGAATGGAAGAATTTTATAAAACCATATGGTGTGCATGCGGTACAATTACAATTCATTAAAATTTCTTGCTTACCTAGTCTCAGATTTCTTCAATATATACGACTGGAAACTGATAGCGGTTGAAACGCTCCTAGAACTACCAACTTTATAAAGGAGGTTTTTGTGTTTTTCGACTTCAAAAAAGGAAGAGGTTCTCAATTCGACTGTATTTATTATTTAGCTCAAAATACTTTTTTGTAGGTGAATCGATTATGATGATTTATTTTTTATTTGGAAGCTGCTGGGCTACTACGAAACTCGAAACTCGAAGTTCGTGTTGTGCGGTCCCTCTGACACTTATACTATTTAATACGAGAGCGAGAGGGACGGTACGACACGAACTTCGAGTTTCGTAGTAGCCCTGCTCGTGCTTCTCATGTGGTCCCATTAAAATTTTATCAAGATTTGGCCGGTACTTTATGAATTATCTTTATAATACTTGCGCAACTAATTACTTCAATACCTAACGGCAACCTATTAAGCTACTTATTGAAACTTAAATGGAAAGCATCTTGGATGCAAATTTGAATTTGCTACTACAGGAACGACTGTTGTCCTGTAGTAGATTCCGAGGACAACATAAAGTACAACCTGTACTCACGGGATTTCACGGGAACAAATAACGTAAAACAATAATAATAATAATAATCCATTTATTTCAAACACAATGAAAACAATTAAAAAAGACAATTTATGATCAGTTGAAAAAATACCAACCAAACCAAAATTTCCACAAAAACGTAACGTGTATGAAAAATGGGAGCACCAAAGTTCGAATACTCGTACTCTTCGCTAGCCATACCGTAATTTTTGTCCGAATTATCGTTTGTCATAATTTTTTTCCCACTGAAACCTTACAGTTTTCTGAAATTTTTATTTAAAATCATAATTTGATTGCTTAGTAGCGACATCTCTTGTCTGGGTGAGCGGTTAGTTCCGAAAGAGTGTTTACGTCTCTCGATGAGAGCGAAACATAGATGTCGCTAGTGCTGCTGCTTAAGTAGTGAAGTGGAAAAAAAAGAAACCTGAGATATGTGTGCATAGGAGAAATTCGTGTCTGTACTCGTGTCGAGAGGTAGTGTAGGGGTATGGCACGCAGCACGGAATGCTGAGGACCTGGGTTCGATTCCCAGCGCTGGTCTCTTTTCCTGGTTGTTCTGCGCATCCATGTCTCAGTTTGTATTTCCGCCGTAGGTCAAACCACTATACCACTACGGTCGTGTTTAACAACGAAAGTTAATTTATGAATGATAAAATTTATGTTCCATTTCTTTGGTATCTAAGTGAAATCATTACTACAGCCCTACAGCACTTGAACTTGATAATCGCATGGACGATAGCTGTGGATATAATGATACAAAATTGTTTGCACATTCCATTAGTTTAACATGTATGGTTGTATAATGTACTCAGAATGTTATCAGTGCATACCGTAGGCCGCTGTTGACTAGAGTGATAAGGCAAGTGCTTCACCGTAATGCAATGGCATGAATACAGTGACGTTACTTCAGTTTTAGTTAATTAATGATTTAAATTTGAGGCAACTTATAAAATCTAAATGTAGTTAGCAGGTGATCGGTTGGGTTCCTCTGAGGATGAACTCTGGTTGAGTTCGAAACGTGTCACTGTTGTGTGGTGGGTGTGATTTGTGTGTATTCTTACAGTGTAGAGGAGCTGCATGAGCACATATTTGTTGCATAAGCTATCGTTAGGTCGCGGGTGAGCAAAGTTGTTTATATTTAGTTCATTAATGCGGACTTCCTAGCGCCTGTTGATTCAATAAATTATTAACCAATTTCTTAAACCCTTCAGATTATATTGAAAATACAAACTGAAATATAAGTAACAAAAAATTGGAATTGAAATTAAAAATACAAAAAGATTCCAAAAACCAACCTTCAGATTATCTTGTGCGTGCATTCCTTACAATACATATTTTTATAGATAAAAATCCAAGCTCAACTATTCATTTGTTTTTATACGTCACCTAAAGGTCCGTATAAACTTGTTCTTCGGTATCCCATAAACTCTGTATAAAGGTCCCTCATACAATTCTTTGCAATAAAATATATGGACCCTTGCTATATGTAGGTACGCATTTGTGTATGTTACTGGATAATTAAATGGTTTATGTTTTTCGAAAATACAAACTGAGACATGGATGCACAGAAAAACCAGAAAAAGAGACCAGCACTGGGAACCCAGGTCCTCAGCAATCCGTGCTGCGTGCTATAACCCCTACACCACTGCTAGACAGGAATCTAGAAACGATTTTTTCCTGTGCATACATATCCCAGGTTGCTTATTTCTACTACGCTACTTAAACAGCAGCACTAGCGACATCTATGTTTCGTCGACAGACGTCACATTCTTTCGGAACATTTCTTTCTTTTGAAATAAAAAATACAAAAGGACTCCAAAAAACCAATCATAGTTTATGTTTTTGTCAAATCGATGACGTTACCAAAATGGCTTGAAATGAAAATATACTTTAAAAAAAAAACATCGATGTTGCATTAAAAACAATCGTGCCAAATTTTAGGACTCTACACCCAGTGTTTGAAATTTTGAGTAAACTGAAACATTACTTTGCTCACCCGCAATTCCCGCAAAGGCCGCGGGTGAGCAAAGTAATTGTATCAGGTCATTGATATGGACATCCGCAAAGTAACGCCAGTACTATTAGTTATTCTGTGGTAACGCCTGATTCAATAAATTATTAAAAAAAAATTAGACGATAGCGGTCATTTTCATACAATTTTGTGTATTTATTCTTATTCCATGGGAATATCGGGATAAATATTTGCCTGTGTCCAGACGGCTTCAGGTGTAATACCAACATGCAACGGCATCAGTTATATTTGTAAAGACCAAACTCCTTTTTTCGCATCGTAACAGTACGCCTATCGTATCGTTTATCGCAGTGTATCCCTTTCCTACTGGATCAGTCAGAAAAGGACGCACTAAGCAAATACCATCGCAGTGTACTAGTAAGAGACACCGGTGGAGACGCCGCGCGCGCGCCGCCCGGCGTATTTATAGAGCTGCAGGAATGCAAGGCCCAGCATCCACTGTCAAGTTCGCTTTTGCCTCGTTGCCCTTTTATTCAATGGCGACTGTTCTTTGATAGTTTAGTCAATTGAATGTTTAAGATAGTGAAATATTATGTCTTTGCAAATCATCTATCCATAATTTTATTCATTACCTATATATTACTAAAAGATTAGTTCTTTATTGTACATATTTTATAAGATACTGCAGTAAGCAATTATGTATTAAAAAATAATTTGGCCCCTTGCCATTCCCGGCGCAAAAGTGCCCATAACGCTCGCGGCATTTCCCGTGTTGCTAAATGTTTAGTGTAGAGAAAGAGGAATCATTAATAAAGAATGAAGCATAAAAAAAATGTTTTCAAACTTTTCAACTAAATAATCTTCGAGTATCCTGCAAAGATAGTGATTTACTGTCTCATGAAGACATACATAAACTATCTTATTACTTCAGTGTCGACAATAATCACTATCGATCGATACATCAATGCATATTTTATAATCTTTCACAATGTTTACAAATATCTTGTCATCAGTCCAATACACAAGCAATACAATAATTTATTATTTAATCGTATCTTGAATTTTTATCCCGTGATTGTCAAGTAATTATTAATGATGACTTAAAATAAAACTGTCAGACAACATTAAAAAATATGCCCATTAATGGGTGCAGAAATTTACAAGACATCGAAAAGAAGCAGGTCAATAATGTGTTGTACGGTAGATATAATGCTAGAACTGCTCAAAGTAATGACATGGGTCTGGCTTGGTCGCAGTCTCGGTACGTCTTACCTTTTCGTTGAATTGAAAGAACATTCTGCTCAGCCGGATCCGAGAACGTGGAAAGGGCAAAAGTCATGTCCGACTCTTCACTATGACGCCACAGACAAAACAGACTTGAACAAAAGATAATCAGTACCCTTAGTGTAAGTTTTCGGTTACAAAATACGTCTCGATCGCGTTCGCGTTAAAATCTATTTTTTTATGGAAATACGAACATCGCAAACGTTCCGCTAGAGGCGCTGTTCGTGTTTCCATACAAATTGAGATTTTAACGCGAACGCGATCGAGACGTATTTTGTAACCGAAAACTTACACTAAGGGTACAGCAAGATTTACCGTTCAAGTTATTAAGTATTCAATTTTCATCTGTCGTCTTTTTATTCAATTTGATAAATCAACTGGGGTTGGTTCTGGATTATTATTCTATTTGAAAAAGAGGGACCAAATTCGGAAATTAAAATAACATTGTTTTTATTAGAAGCACAGTAGGTAAAGTAATGCTTTTCTCATAGCCATTTTTCTCATAGTTTTCGATGCACTCTAAAAATCACACACATTTTTAAACAGTTGAATTAGATTAGTAAAATTTGACCTCCTTTATACCGATCAGCTACTATTACAAAGAAAATTTATTTCATTTCGATTTAATGTACGCGAGTTATTAGCCAAACCCTCTGGGACGAAGATGGCTTAATTTTCGGTTTTTCGACAAAGTCAATCGAAGGCATACAATCTTTAGTCCTTCTTGCTAAAAAATTATCTCGTGAATCGTTTACTTATCATAGTAATTTTCATTTGTTATCTCTGATTCTGACGCAGTATTTTTATATTTCTGAAAAAAATGTTATGATATCAACGTATAAGATGACATTTTTGAAAACAGCGGTTTCATGTTCTCCTTATAAGACAGACAAAAATATTTTTTTCTTATTAACCATAGTTACAGTACGATTACCTCCACTTTGACACTCACCAATTCTCAATGCAATGTATATTAGACAAGGTAGCAGCTTGATAGGAAAAAACAAAACAAATAAGTCGTAATTTGTTTGTAATTTGCCTTTACTATTTAAACCGAGACATCCCGAGTGTCAAAGTGGAAATAACGGAGTGTAACAAGGGAATCCGTAAAGAACAAAGTACTTGTAGGTATGCACAGATGTAGTGAATGTTTTCCCATCGTATTTTATCGGAAAAGTTCGTATTTTTCTTGCTTTCTCAACTAGCTTACTGAAGTTTACTAAATCTAATTGAGACAGTAACATAAATAAGAATTTTTCCAAAAAAATACGATGGAAAAACATTATTCAATAGAGCTGCATGACATACTCGTATTGGCGAAAGTAGGTACAGAATATGTAGTTCATAATCGTTTTCATCGAGAAAACTCGGATCTCAATCGGAATACGATGGTACCCGTAACCCGAAGTGTCAATAATTAATAATTATCGTATTAATCGAGTGACATTTCCATATCCATTATTATGGAACTTTCTTATTTAGCGTCAGATTTCAGAATGAAAAATATACTGCTGTACGATGGGTACTGAAGCTGATTGCAAGAGCATGATAAGTAATTAACTATTCCGATAAAATACGGTGGTCAACATTTTTACCTATTTAAATATTAGACTAGCCGTTACCCGCGACTCCGTCCGCTTAGAATTCGTTTATATCGCTATCCCGTAGGAGTTATGCAATTTTCCGGGACAAAAACTATCCTGCGACTCAAACTATCTGTATACCGAATTTCATCTAAATCGGTTCAATGGTTTAGACGTGATGAACTAACAAACAAACAGACTTACAAACTTTTTTTTGTAAATACATTTATTCTTTCTTTCTTTTTCGCATTTAGCTGTGCAAGAGACAAATCACGAATTATTTTAGCACATGCTCCGAGGACAGCCGCAAAAACGCGGCATACGTAATTCTTAACAACTTACTTAGGTATTCTTTGGCTGTATCGGCGTGGTTTCAGTGCCGGAGCGGGCTGGTACCCCGAGCGTGCCCGATACACCCTGGCACGACGTATACCGATTTGCAATGTGAAAATAAAGCGTTTCACTGTTAAAAAGTATGAAAATTTAAAATCATTGTTCACAACACAAGCCGTTTGAATTTCATAGTCTGCCTGACTGAATCGTGCATCCTTATCTTAACTAATATGTAATAACTCTGTTTTGTCTGTTATCTCATCGGACTCATCACGATTTTAGTAATTAAAATGAAATATGGTATGGTGATAGTTTGAGATCCTGGGAAGGACATAATGATAATTTTAATTCCGGTGAAATTCATAGTTCCCGCGGGATAAAGATAAATTAAATTTTCGCTGACGGAGTCGCAGGAAAAAGCTAATATTGTAAAACAATCTTCTGAAAGCGGATTCGTTAATAGGTAAATAATTCCATAGTTAAAATTACACTAAATCCCTATAGACCTTGTCTTAGCTCGTAAACTTTTATTGTTGACTAAATTAGTTACCATTGTTCAAAAAAGAAAAATATAATTGACGTGCTTATATTTTACGAGAGCAAAAAGACACCGTGCGTCATACGTTTAAGAAAATTGTGCGATGCTCTCAAGGATTTGACCTGTTGGCCAACAAGAATTCGCGTCGATTCGTTGACCCCAAAACGGAAGACTTCATTAAATTAGTCTCGTGACTGCAATTGTATTGTCGCGGTTGAAGCATGAACAATCTAAACTCGTCTGGGTAAAATAATACATACTTGTATTACATCGCTGCACTCGATTTGCCGCTTATAATTTTGAGTCGTTAACCTTAGCAGTGGCCCCGCAATGTAATGCAACTTGCACCAATTTCTCTCATTCGTAAATAAATGCGACGGAAATTATCATCGTTTTGCTATGCGATGTAAGTTGATAACAAGATTTTTTTTTTCAAATTGGTTTTTGCGATGAATGTATCGTTTTCTGATTGGCTGAACTTAGTGTTATTGTTGAGTGAAAATATAAAAAGAAGATCTAAAATAAACCGGTGTGGTTGTTGGCTACAGGAAATACCGGTTTGAATGGCATTGATTGGTATGTGGTCTTATATGGATTAAAGGACGTATATATACATATCTTTTCTTTACACACATTTAAGATAAGGGAATCAAGAATAAAATACACTTTTATCTAAACGAGATCAAGCAGAAACTTATCTCTAAGTCGGATATTTGAAAACGAAATCTCAGTTCAGGCAAAATGTCTTTAACTTGGTATGCTCAACTTAACCAATTTTTTAAGTTATTCTCGAACCGAATTAGCATTCTGACGAAGAAACGTGAAAGAACTCAAGAAAAGGGAAGCGGAAATTCTAATTTCACTTTGAAGGGTCGACAGGAGTTTGAACAACTGTTAAGATATATATTTTAGCTTTATAGTGTTATTTGTTCAGTCTAGATTAAACTCTTGTTTTTTTATGCTAAAGCTGACAAAATGAACTTGCTGTCCACGTGATAAGTAAGTTAGTATTTATTAGGATTGCTGTTACGTTGCTGGCCTCGGATGAAACTGTACACTCGCTTTTTAAAGGCAGTGTCGTAGCATTGTGTTTCTGAAAGTTTTCAAACCATTTCTTAACACGCTCAGTGCTCTTGAAATAAAGAACAAGTCAAAGCCATTAGGCTGGTTCCGCAATGGTTCGTGTATAACGAGGGCACGTATCGGCTATCGAGCCGTCTAGCGCGGCAACCCATTAATGGCTAAAAGAACAGAAAACGTTAGAAATTTTCTGTAGAAATTCCCACAAAATGACCGCTCCTGATTCTATGAATATGGATATTTTCCTGGAAAACAAGCGTTGGACGTATAAATGAAACGATCACTTTATAGAACAACATCGTGGAATCCATTTGAAGAAAAAAGAAAACCAGCATCAGCAATCAAGAACGGAATTTTAACGAGAATTAAATTACAAATCGGAATTTGCTGGAAAACAAACGAGTTCCAACGTATTTTAATTTTTGTATAACAAGTTGTTGGTAACGAGTGCTAATTATGACATCATTTTGAGTCTTATTGGTAAGTAAGTACCTACCTATAAATTAGAATATTAACAAATTAGCTTGTATATTAGAACTTCGATGTTTTTTCGGACTTGAGCCCCTCTGAACCCCTTCGTCTCCCTGCGATAAGTTAGCTAACAATGGCAAAAAATCCAAATGATAATTTGAGAAAAATAGTTTGGGATACGCTGGAAAAAGTTTTTTGCCCATACATTGATAATTGAATCCCGTCCTCTAATTTCAATGTCACATTAGACTTGCAACATATTGAAAAATTGTGCAATGCAATTGTGACTGCATTCCCATTATTTCCAAAGCATAATATGTATATTATGGTAATATCGGTAGCCATGCACCAAAATTGGCACAAGAAACGCACTGCAGTACCGCTCTGCTTACCGTATTAATACGGCGGAGTAAACGGTTCCCGTAATCCTTTACAATGACATAGTGTTACTTTTAATAACTTTGCTAAACTCAGGACGTGCTCAACCTTCCTAATTGCTACTCAATGTAACGGTACCGGAGGCAGTTAGAACTTACTGCCGTTTCAATGCTATTGTAAAATCTGATATATATCGCTGTGTATATGTTCTTAAACTTTAAAATGGCCCGGATGGCGCATACAAACTTGTTAAGTATGATCAAGTTTTGCAGTATCTTCATCTTCACGGTCTACCGTTAAAGGAAGGTTTTATAATTTTAATACTCGTTTTTTTTGCTGAGTCCAATTTTTATTAACAACTGTACTTGCTATGATAATCATACAATCTACATTGCACCGAATTTCAAGTCAACCCGACCACTGGATGTGGGTAGGTATATTCGGCTTCCGAGATTTAACCTGACCTGACAGGATACAAATAGTGCGAGTTTTACAATAAATAAGTATATTCAAAGGAAAAATACATCTCATCACCATAACTTCAAATAAACCAAAAACCCCTCTACTAGTAAAAACTCACAGGCATCGACCCCAAAATACAGGCTGCATTACCCCCTTTCCTAACAGGGCAAAGTTAAATAAAAGTATCTAAAACGCAATGACCCGAGATAGCTACACAACTACTCAAAATTTTCTTAGTATGCTTTATATATATAACAGTGTGAAGATGAATAATGGAGATGAAAATTAGTTGACTAAGACAAATACCTACGTGTTTACTTAGAAGCTAACTTAACAAGACGTTACTATTATTATGAATGTTGCGCTCAATAATTTATAATGTAAATCTTCAATATAACATTCAGTCTGTCGGGTTGAGACAAAAATTGGAGTCCATTCGTCTGAAACAATGCGACAATATTTTGCATAAATATGTTACTGATGTCACCACCATGTTAATTTGTAAAGTAAGGTTTACTGACAAATACGTCTTGTCTTATTCTAGTATTTGTGCAATAAAATATGCGTGATTCAAGAGGAGACTTTTCTTATGGGTTTGGAGCTCACACATCATTAATAAACAAATGTTTACTGTTGTTAATCTATCACAAACAAAGCACATAATGTAAGTACTTATCATTGTGTGTACTTCATTCTGAGTAAGTGTCGTAAGCGTTTTCCGTTGGCAGGTAAGGAAAAACTCCTCACATGAAAACAAGGTTAGAAAAAGATAGTTTAACACAGCAGATTAAAGCCGCAATATAGAATGAATGCTCCCTCCGGAACAATAAATCACTCCTCAAACCACGAGCCGAAGCAGACCTTAACTAGATATAAAACTTTGCAGCGTTTCAAATTTAATTAGTTTCACCATTATATTCGTAATACTGTCACTTTTCATTATTATGTTCTTAATCGTATACACGTGCATTGAGCGTTCTTATAAGTACATCTGAGTTATCTAAGTGCTCAAAAATACCTAAACATCAACGTTGAACGTAATGGTAATTACGCAAAGCATGTTTAAACATATTTGAGTTCTTACTTAGTTTCCGATGTTAATGATAGTGATTGTATTCATTCTTCCTCCTCTTTTTAAAGTTCAAAAACATGAAGTGAGATAAATATCTCACTTCTTCATCATGTCATCATCATGTCAGCCGAAAGACGTCCACTGCTGGACATGGCCTCCCCCAAGGCTCTCCACTCAGACCGGCCTTGTGCTTTCCGCATCCACCGTGATCCCGCGATCTTAACCAGGTCGTCGCTCCATCTTGTTGGAGGCCTATCGACAGCTCGTCTCCCGGTCCGCGGACGCCATTCGAGAACCTTCTGACCCCATTGGCCATCAGTCCTGCGAGCAACTTTTTACTAAATAGTAAACGTAATTATAATTATCAAAGATCACTGAAATAAAAATCGTACGCAAAAAAAAATTAACACCTTGGTCAAAACTTTCGAATTATGATTTATAACTGAGCCCGCTTTTCCTCTAAAAGTTATTCAATTCTTATCCATTGTAAATCGATCCCAAATAGATGATACCTACCAATAATGATTATTGCTTATGTATTGCTTAGACAGTTCTGTTTGAGATTCTATCGCAAAGTTATTGTATTTTATTTATCAGCGTGTCGGACACTCCTCTTTAATTCCTAACATACTTGTCTGAAAACTTTGTTGGACCATTAACCTATTTTAACTCGCAAGCGTTAGTTCAGTGTTAAAATATAAGGTGTTCCCGAAAACGACTATTAATTTCATTCTAAAATTTCCTACTAAAAATTAATGACTTTGTTTATGTCACCGGGAAACTTAAGTTGGAGTTTTTCCTTTGAAACGCCCTAGATTGTTGCGGTCAGCACGTGGAATTTATATTGGAAACGAAACAATGCGACAATTGGGTTTTGTCTCGAAAATCCAACGTTTTATCAAGAAAGTCGCCAGAGGAAACTGACCAATCAGAGTCACCCACATGGAATCGTGTACATCATTTTGTGTGTGGGCGTCAAGTGGGCTCGGGATTAGGTTCCAATTCTGTAATATTTTAAACCTTGTTAGAGACTTAAAAGTAATTTTGTACTGGCATTAGTTTATAATATTATGTATAAAAAAAATAGAATGAACAGTATTACGTTTTCTCAAGTAAAGGTTTCCTTCGTTTTCCTGAAGATTAATACCGATCTACTGTTTCGAGTTCCGAACGACATTAGCAAAGTAGTTTAATTGTTGGTAATTGTTAACAACGTAAAATTATCGATGATGTGACCAGAATCACGTTGTCACATAATCTGTCTATGCTTGTTTTCGGTTTTTGCTTACTTCCAAGAAAATTGGTGATGCTCGATGCTTTTTACCTACCTATGACATTTTGCAGAAGACGCTAGTGAAGAGAATAGCGGTCACAAGGATAAGAGGGACGAGATCCGGAGGAGAACTTTTAACGTCCTAAGACGATCCAGCTAAACTTACAAAGTAGATGAAGACCACGATCTAATGTTTGAAAAATCTAATGTAAGAAATGAAAAAAAAATGTAGTAAAATCCCAAAATTACAATTCGACCAGCAGACCAAATTTACGCGAGTTTAAGTTTAGGCGAGCGAAGCCGCGGGTGAAGGCTACATGGTTTAAGTTTTTTTCCAAGTTGTATTCTATGTATTTGTGGACGTATGTACATACCAGATAGTTTTCTAGTGCTAAAATTCTTTGAACTACGAGTAAGTCGCGGGCAGACATAGCGTAACTGTAACGGTTACCTTTTTTTGCCACTTTGACTACGAAACCCCAAAAGGGGTTTCTTTAAATTACTTCTCGACGAAGCTTAAGATGACGCAATTTCTGGGGGTTTAAGTGCCTTTGTCCACAGTCTACACCGTTCGATTTCGCCTGTTTCCAACGTCCTTTATTGTGTTTGCTTACGGCTAAGTTGGACAGGGTCTTCTACCTGCCGTGTGGGTGTTTTTATAATGTCTCCTTCGCATTTGAGACATTTCTTAATAAAACTGTTTTAAATTATTATTAATAACTTTTTTAGGGTTCCGTAGCCAAAATAGCAAAAACAGAACCCTTATAGTTTCGCCATGTCTGTCTGTCTGTCCATCCGCGGCTTTGCTCAGGGACTACCAATGCTAAAAAGCTGTAATTTATCACGGATGTATATGTAAACTATGCCGACAAAATGGTACAATAAAAAATTATAAAATTTGTTTTTTAGAATACCTCCCTCCCAAAGACGTAATGTCGGGGGGGATATTTTTTTCTTATCCAACCTTGTAGTGTGGGGTATCCTTGAATAGGTCTTTTAAAACCATTAGGGGGTTGCTAAAACGATTTTTGGTTCAGTCATTTGTTTGCAAAATATTAAACTGAAGTGCAAATTTTCATTAAACTACTAGGTACTATCATTAGTCTGCCCCCCCCCCTCTAAAAATAAATCGGTGGGTGGGTAAATTTGAAAAAAATCAGGATGGTAGTACCTAAGTATATCAAACTTACAAGGAAAACTATAACGGTTAAGTTTTCTTGAAAATTATTGTAGTTTAAAAGTAAATCGCAGCCTAAGGTATAAAATATACGTTTATACCTAATCTTGTAAATTCCGTAAAAACTACGAAATCCTTAGAATAAACGGTTTTTTCTCGTAATGGCTACATTACCCTTTTTCGGGCGTGTCCGACACGCTCCTGGCCAGTTTTTTTTTAAATTATAGTTTGGCAAGGAATTTTTTACCAAATCCACTCGCGCGCGACGCAATCATATAAAATACTTTTCTTCCATTAAACAGATGGGTGCAAATCCTCTCTTATTCGTATCTCAGACTAAATTATACCTCTATGTAATGTGTTTCATTTCTTTACACTTACAGTATGTAGTCTTCTGCAGACCTGCCATCTAGATACTCGCATACACCTACTTCTAATTGGCCATTAACTGGGAACTACTTAGATTTTTTCCCGTACTTCGCTCCCAACTCCACTTTGCTACTTATCTTTTTAACGCGGCTTGAACATTCTCCCAAGTACTCTGGCGTACTTAGCGAGTTTTTTAATGTTTAAGGCTACTGAAAATAAAAACGGGATCTGTTTAAGGGGATGCGATACTGGTAAAGTTTCGTTGCCAGCCAGCTGCAGAGTGATAGGATGGTTCCTGACACAATTTTGCTGGGATTAAAATAGTATCTGAAAGAGCTCATGTCATAAATAAAATACATCCATTGAAAATATCAAATGCCGTTTGATTTTGACGTTAGCCTGGCACAGTATTCTGTATCGTGACAATTACACAACACATTTTGTTTTGGTCCTAATTAGAAGGATTGTCTTGAACATTTTCTAAGACAATCCTCAGTAAATAATTTTGGCATAGTAATGCTGCCCACAAAACAGTTACTTGGTGGGTACATTGATCTGGACACGTACGCAAAGTCTGATATCAGAACGAGAGTTGTGGTCAAGAGGGGATTTGGGACACTATTAAATGCTGCAAAACTACATTGTCATCCAAGTTATGGGTGGAATTCGACTTAAACAAACAAACATTGCAAGTTGATAATACCGGTCAACAGGAAGGGGGTTAAATTTGACCCACACGCAGTGGCGTAGCAAGGGGGGCGGAACGCCCCGGGTGTCGCCCACTTAGGGGACACCCGACCGTGAACATCAGTAGTGCCACCTGTAAAAATATATGTACTTAACAATAATAAAAACCCAATTAATAGGTGCCTACTTGCATTGTAAGTTTTTTTCATTCGAGTTTTGGGGTGGCACCTACGATATCCGCCCCGGGTGCTACCCATGCTAGCTACGCCACTGCCCACAGCATGTTTTGAAGAAGATAAGCTAGATAAAAACGTATAAAGCTTGTCTAATAAAAGATTTTGCATGGACAATTGGTTTTTCTCTCATCCCCTTAACGTGGTTGGGATTTTTGTTCCCGCTCAGGTATTACTAAGCGTTGACTGGACGCTTCTTGTAGGATAAGTTAATGTTCCGTTTATTTTTCTTTAGTATGTAACCATGGAATAGATTTTTTATTTATGTAATTAAGTAAGACTTTAACCTAATAGAAAATATACATGGAGCACAAATTTTGTGTTATATAATTTAAAATAGTAATACAACAATGGAAAATAAACCGAATGACGTAAAAAAATACAAACGAATTGATAACCTCCTCCTTTTTTGAAGTCGGTTAAAAACATTAATACCCGTTGAAAAATAAGGAAGATATGCAATGAAGTTTGCATAATATCATTTCTTTCTAGAAAATGATTAGTATTTAGGTCATCTTGCTACGTGACATCATAATTCACGTCAGATCTGTTCGTTTAATCGACAATTTAAAACGTCCAGTATCTTCGTATTTTATAAGACATTTAATACATTAATTTTACATATTTATAATATACCTAATTGAACTAAAAAAAACTTGTAGTATTGCGTAATTAAATTGCACCTTAGAGGAAAATGGCCTACCTACTAACCTACCCGTACAGTATACATGCTTATCTCATTATTTACAAATTTTATTAAAAACATCAAAGTAAGTTACTAATTAGCGCTACGTTAAACGATCAAGTTGTTAATACTACTAACTTATAATTTCTTGTAATTTCTGCGTTAAAAGCTACCAGTTAGGAAGGGAATCGACGTCAAACAGATAAAATTGATGTCTTTTCGGCTCTTAGCTATATTTTATTGCGTGTGTTGCAGGTGTAGCTACCTACATGGATACCACCTGCATCAATAAAGTGAAATAGCGGAATTCCACACTGAACAGTAAAGTTGTTTTATTACTAAACGTTATTGTTACCGCAAGCTAGGCTTAAGTTAAGTGTCTTACCTTGCCTATCATGTTATTATAATAAATACAAACAATGTAGAATGAATGTAGTTGAGGCAAAGCTAGTTAGAAATAAGTCAGGTGTTTTATTTTAAGTTTCTTTTAATACGACCATGTGTAAGTTATTGCATCTTATTTGACAAGTCTTTTGAGAAAACGATGTTGACCCTTTAGCGACTGAGCGGAATTTTGAAAACAGGTTCTAACACAGCAAAATGTATTTAGTTATTTTTGTATCTTGGTGGAATTAGTCTCAATGTGGTGAATAGAACTACGTATTCTGTTCACTATATGTAGAAATGTGTCTATCGTATGGAATTTTGATGACACGCTAATCGCAAAAATTACTTATATATTTTTAATAAGCTGTATATTTT
Source organism: Choristoneura fumiferana (assembly GCF_025370935.1). Classification (NCBI taxonomy): domain Eukaryota; kingdom Metazoa; phylum Arthropoda; class Insecta; order Lepidoptera; family Tortricidae; genus Choristoneura; species Choristoneura fumiferana. Next base: position 14,413,761 of record NC_133481.1, on the reverse strand, counting down.
GTAATTTCCGTACCTTTGTTGAATCATTCTTAATGCTATGCATGGAACTACATAATTCAGTTTATTATAAAATTCCTCAATTGCAAAAATATTTGATCCCATTCTCATACGATTCAAATGCAATAAACCCACAATTTCTAAGAAACTTTAGAGTCACAATATCCGTGGGATAAAGTGCCTGTTCGAGATCGAATAGGTGAATGAGTACTTAATGAGAATGTACCTGACCGGAGAGGTCCGGTTTGCGTTAGGTAAACTTAGGTGCCATGCTACACATAACTTCGATACCTCACTCAATAGCTACGTGAAAAGTTTAACAAACGAAGCGTTACAATAATATTTAAATTTACCTCCACTCCCGTCTTCCTGTTAGTTCGGACTGCGTTCCAAAACTTAAAAAAAAAACGCAACGAACCAAAAATATCAAAACCGAAAACCCGATCACGCACAGAAACAAAATTCACACACTACAAACAGAACTGAACTGAACACAAACTGAAACGTGGATAAATCAGAAATGTTTTTTCACACTGGCTGGTATAGTTTTTTAAGTTGGTAAAAAGTTGTTAGGTTAAAAATTGTGGCATTTTATATATGCACATGCGGTTGTACGCGTTGCCGGCTCTCGGACCGGTCGACTTGCGCCGAGTGGGGTCTGTCAAACCAGCCAGCTGGTAGATCCACTCTAGCGGCCAAACTGACAACTAACTGGCACTGCGCGAGAAGGTCGTAACTAAGATTTTGTCGAAAACGATAGGTTTACTTAAGGCGTAAGAAATGGAAAAGAAATGTATGTGAGTGCAGTCATTGGTAGCACTCTGGTCTGGATACTTAGCTGTTGAAACAATAGAATGACATTTGAAAATTGTGTACAATAATTACGCATCCTATCTCAAGCTGTACCTAATAACGAAACTGAAAATTGTGGAGATGTATAAATCGCAGCTCCAGAATTAAACTGGCTTAATTCGATTTACCTAATCGTATTTACATTGTTTTCGTATAAAGTTAATAGTATGTGCGTAGCATGTAGTCTTTATTCTACAAAATAAGTACAAATACAAATATTTTCATCATCATCATCATCCTCAGCCGGAAGACGTCCACTGCTGAACAAAGGCCTCCCCCTTAGACCGTCACAATGAACAACAACTTGCCACTTGCATCCACTGGTTTTCCGTAACAACAAATATTTTATTTATCCAATAAAAGTGCTAATTCTACTTACATTCTTTCTTGCTTTTATACATGGTAAAAGCCAAAGGCAATTAATTAATTAAGCATCAACTGACCCCCGCACTAGTGTAAACTGTATCAAGATGGGTCAGGATTCACTGCCCTACCATTAAAAAGTAAACTAACACAATTGACAAACATTGAGATACTTATATGAACAAAGGCGAACTTATGCCTACCAGTCAACCTTTGAGTGAATAAGATAAATACACAATTATCATAAATTATTGGCAAGACACCTAGCTTACATCCTTACCGTAAGCACTAAGCTGTTTGACGCAAGTTTGGTTACTTAAAATCTCTTAATCCGTCGATATGTCCTTTTACCACTGCGTCGTGCAAAGCGTCATGGCGGCGGCGCCTCAGAGAGGGGATATTGACTCGCGGCGCAGCCACTGCGCATGTACCGACCCATGTGTTACTGTTTGTATTACGCTCAAATAACGTCCAAAAACAATAAAACACACTCAAACCATATTTATTGGTGTTCCTGTAGGTATGCACTAGTAACTCTACTCGGTTTATGACCGCCCGCTGCCAAGTGCCAAATGACTGCACCGCGAACGACCTTGACCCCTAATGGCGGCACCGGCTCTTCATTCCAACTTTTTTTTTATTTTTATCCATGGACTTGCGATTTTAAAAAGATAACAGCAGCGGTAACACTAATATCGCGTAAAATGTTCAAGTCATTAAAACTTTTTTAATTTTTCCGCTTTTAATTTTGAACGCTCATTTTCTGCATATTTGGCTGTAGAAGCTTTTGCCACAGATAGTGTTTGTTAATTAATTTTCGTACTCAGTTTGTTGAAAGTTTATAATTTAGAAATAGGCAAAGACCATACTGTCGTATCGTTGGCCTGTAATATAAATAACTGTAAAACTGTTAATGCCATTCATAAAGGTTATTTTAAAACTCCATAAGTACTTTTGGCGTTATGTATGAAAGGATCTCTTGTTACCTGATACGATTACCTACTCACATAATTGTTTAAAAATCTACTCTTATTCATTCACCTATCCGAAGACAATCGTAAATGAGAAAAACTTTCAAGTACTTTTGACGAAGACTCAACTAAATCAATTATTTTAGTATAAATTCTATTCCCAAACTTGTCCCCTCGATAGCATAAGTGCAGACTTACCAAGCTGCAGACAAAACTTGGCCGGTCGCCAAAAATCCCTCGTGCGAATGTCACTTTTTTCTCAGTTTTCGCCTTCGATGGCTCCAACTGGCTGGCAAGACAGCTAAGTCAAATGAACGCGTTGAAACCGGGTTCCGCTAACATTTACCAACTTATTGAAGTCGGTGGTTAAAACCGGAACTAACGGCTCTAGCCCACTCATTCCACTTTACGTTTTACGAGAACGCCACTCGTAAATGCACCAGAAAGTTTGTCAAGCTGTAGAAAAATAATAAAACAATTGAAAGTATAGTTTCTCAACAGTTACGGCTGCACGGGAATAGTTTCGGTTAATTAATGGTTTAGTATTTCCGTTTGTTGAATAATAATTTAAACGCTAGAGAAATTATACTGCAGAACTAAATAAAAATGTTAGCCACTTTACATTAAATACGTGGGCTACTGTTAATGTCAAGCTCAGCTTGATCACTAAAAAATTAACCTAAATGTAGTTGCTTAAGTAGGTTGATTCGTGATATCATGTCAACAAAAAACTGTTTGCATTCGAAATTTGAAGAAAGAAAGAAAATACACTTTATTCGTGACACACAAAATAATACAAGTATAGAATTAAACTAAAAAAAATATACTAATCACGGTCACGAAATGGTCCCAAATCAGCATAATGCCGCCCGTGCGAACGGCGCTGGTCTTCCTTTGGGACCGTGAACTGCATACATTTTACAAAAAAATAAATAAAACAACAAACAGTGAAATTGAAACATTTAAAAATAACTGCCAACAAAAACAAACATTGCATTGCTTATTTTTATTCATGTGAATATGAAAACTGATAAGTACCTACTTCGTCAAGTTGCCCGGAAGATCACTCTATATGTAAATACAGTTGCCAATTTATAATTTTGTAATCGTTATAATACAGCAACTTTGAAACGCTGCACGCTGTCATAATTAACATTAATGCGATCCCTTAACATGTTGGTAAATTAAATAATCACAAGAATTGTAACATTATTATAAAATTTAAGCCTAAGAATTTAAGTCCTTGATGGTGCATTTTTATCATTTCTAGTCTAGGTAGATGTATGTACCTATATTAAGTATTGTGTATTATAGATAACATTTTGAACTCAAATCCCGTACTTACTAAACTTCCCTGGACAGAAAGGGTGCTTATTACTTTACAAACTTGAAGTTAATTAAACAACATTTAATTTTGGCAAACATTTACAAATCCAGTTAATATCCTTAACCGTAAAGTTAAGTCCGGAGATTTCCATTTATTTTATTATGTTTCTCGGCAAATTGATTAAACTTGATTTAATAACACTCCTCTTTACAAAGGAACTCTAAAACAGAGGAAGTCATTACTTAGATTTATGGAATCAAAGGCAAAAAGTCTTTTGTGTTGCTACCCGTTAGCCGTTTTAAGCAAGACCTTATCAAAAGATGTATATATAAAATTACAGATATACAAACGTTACCTACTTAATTTTCCGGGAAGCGAGATCGATTGTCCTATCCGATCTTTTTTTAGATGTGATATCGAATGTTTTTTTTTTGATTAAATATAAAGGCAGGTACTTCAGAACCAACGAAATCATGAACTTTTTCCTTTTGACAGTGTTAGAGTGGCATCGCTTGCCTGACCAGCCTCACAACATTCTAGGCTCTAGAATCTAAGGCAAGTCAAGAATAAAATAGTTTCACTGTAAGTTGCTAAATTTATGATTACCCCCCATACACACACACACACACACACACACACACACACATTAGGGAATTAATGAATTGGATTTGGTAGTGCATCTGACTAGTTCAATAGGTACATGTTTGGGCTTGATTGTTCAGAATATCTTTCATTACGGGGGGGGGGGGGGTTGTCATAATCACATGTATAATCACGTTGATGGTGTACGCCAGGAGACGTTGCTACCCATCTCCTGGATTTTCCCTTAGTCGCCTTCTACGACACCTAACGAAAAATGGGATGATGGGGGGGGGGATGGGTGAAGTGGAGGGGAGCTATTCTTGTCCGCCCCACGGATTGCCTACCACTAGGTGCACTGACGACATCGTGAGAATTGCGGGTAACCGGTGGATGCAAGTGGCGAGTTCTAAGGGGGAGGCTTTTGTTCAGCAGTGAACGTCTTGTGGCTGATGATGATGATGAATGTTCAGAATAGTTTACATCTCAAGAAGTGACCCCGTGTTTACCAAAATACAAAATGTAAAGGTAAGTCTAGACTGAAGTTAATGGTGTTAGGTGGGCTTAGTATGCTGATTATACGGCAATGATACCATAACGAGAAATAACCCTTTACTATTTTATACCTAAATGAAATACTCGCGTGTGTACATGTGTGTGTGTGCGCTACTTTTTATCCCGAAACCCCCATGGGATTAGGATGCTTGCATGCAAAAACCGTTCAGTTTGGAGGCATGACGTTTTGATGGCGTATTCTTCGTGCAATGTTAATTTTCGGGAATTCCATGGGAATTTAATAAACTCACTCATTCCAATGCCAGATCTTATTGTTAAGGTGAACGAAACAGCGGCTGAAGATTCGTTTTATTTTAACTGTAAGTTTTTATTAAGTTTTTGTCAAATTGATTAAATCATTATTTATTAATATTTTTTGTCGTTGGTAGGTATTCCACTAGTAGGTACAATTTAATCAAACTGTCTAAGATACCTCTAACAAAACATTTCTTCATTTCCTGGTTCACGAGAAAAATTGAATTTCAGCATTTTCATTTCCTGACTTCCTGTTGGCGTTGAGAAAAATATGAAACTTCTTCCTTTTGACAAATTGAATATCTCTATTTTTAACCAACATGAGTGCTGGTGGGTAAAAACGGAACTAAAAGTATCTCATACGGTCCATACGGAGCTCTTATCGAATGTTCGATTACAGCGACATCATCGGTAGTTTGAGCAAGTTCATCCGTTGTTTAGCTGAATTCTTCCTCCGCAGCTGTTTTCCGTCAACCTCTAACCGTAGAAGGTAAGCTATTTAGTTCAATCTATCCACCGTGAGAGGGCATGTTCAAATGCTGCTTCGTCCGCGAAACTCAAGTACAAGTTGCAATTGGACGCTAGTTGTTTCTTTGTGCAGCAGATAGATGGCGTTCTAAGAGTTACAATGTTTTTTTGTGTCGGGTTCATTGTATAGATAAAGATAACTTAGGCACTTCCTGGTAAAAAAATACTATGAACTTAATGTTAAACTCAGTTTAGCTGAGTTAAAATATTGGAAATGTTAACATTAAACCAGCCTTAACGACTAAACATAGGTTTATTTTTTCTAGCCAATGAACATTATGTATGTCTTCTTGTGACACTATTTACCGGCACGGATAATACCGACATGGAAATACCGACTCAATATTTCGTGTACACGCCCATACAAACTAGTGTCAAACATACCTGAGTTTCTATGGGAGTGTCCACGAAATATCATGTCGGTATTTCTATGTCGGTATTGTACAGTCACCAGCATTAATATCTGCCACAGCGGAGCGTGCAAAAATATCTGGCACGTCCTTCCGGCCCTAGAAATAGAGTCTTATCAGATATTTATGCACGCTTGTTGTGTCAGATATTGGTGCTGGTGACTGTACCTACGGCCGGTAAATAGTGTCACCCTTCTTATTTAAAAATACTTTTGTCGGTGTAGCCAATGAACGGCTGTCCACTCTCTCTACTCATTATGTAGTAACATTAAAAAAAGCACCATGTCTTGTGTTATTTTTATATCTTGTTTTTTATTATGAGGAACCGAACTCAACAGGCATCGTTCTGCTTGTTTTCAAGAACCCGATTGTCTGCTCGTGACAACGGCCGCTACGATGTGGTCGTAACGTCAAGGTAATTTTTGCCCACCGGAAGAAGGTTTTATCTATGTATTAACTATGTATAATGGGTATAATATGTCTATTTCTTTGGCCCTCTCTGTAACTTTAATAGCCAATTTCAAATATATAACACTAAAGGGCTGTTTCACCATCCATTGATTAGTGTTAACCGACGGTTAAATGTGATGCCGTCTCTATTTGTTTTGTTCGAATAGACGGAGACGGCATCACATTTAACCATCAGTTAACACTAATCAATGGATGGTGAAACAGCTCCTTAAGCTACTTACTACTATTTTTGAATAGTCAGTCGGGTTTTTTTTAGCAATTATTATTATAAGTTCGTTTTTATAACCAGTCTCGGGTGTAATTAAAATTTTCACTGAAAATCATGAAACAATAGAAATCGATTATAATGCTGCCTAACAAGGCCAATCGTGAATCTAACTGAGTACAACATTTGAATGTGAATGTAACTGTACTTACAAACATTTTTTTTATCAGAATGAGTGCAGCCGTTTATGAAAAGTTCAGTGACACACAAAGTAACAGAAAAATTATATCGATAAAGATCCACCACACTTCCATTAAACATGGGTAATAAGTATAACAATCCCTTAGCTGTATAAATCATCTAACAATGGAGTGGTAGGTACAATATTACCATAACTCGGCACTTTCCTGAGATTTCCTATCTTTCCTTCAATCTTTTACCGCAACAAGGGTGAAAGGTTATATACGCACTGTGATTTTTAACGCCACTTAGTTTTTATTTTGGAATGTTTGTAGTTTCTGTCTTACCTGAAGTACGGTCACGATAGTTAATTTGAGAACCTTTTGTCAAAAAAATCCTTTGAATTGTCATACAAAATGACAGATATTCGATCTTAAGTAGATCCCAAATTAACGATCTTGACCGTACTACCTAATTGTGGAATAAAATTGATCCTAACTGCTAGCTCCAATTCAAATTCATCATCTATGTACATATTATTATTTCATCCCAAGGCTGGGGCTATGCTTCCTTTCAGAGAGGGAGGGCTTGGGCCGTACAAATTTGAAATTCACACACACTATTTAATCTTGTACTATGGGTATCAATCAACGGATAAACATACATATATGAAGTCGAACACAGAAATTTGATTTTTTTACAGAAATATCTGCCCCGATCGGTAATCCAACTTGGGCCCTTGTGCTTGTTTTTTTAAATAATAGGTATGGGGAAAACGAGCAGGCAGGTCACTTGATGGAAAGCAATCACTGCCGCCCATGCCATGGACATTCATAATATGAGTTGAATACGGTATTTGACAACTCCTGAATTAGCCATATCCTGTAAATGATTATAAAAATATAGACAGACAAACAACGTTTGGCGAAGAGAAAAATTTATTCGGTAGAAAATTGGATTTACGGTGATTTTTTGAAAAATCTATATATCTGTCTCTTTCTAAAACGCTTTTCTCTATGTAGCAGTATTGCGTGTGACGTCACATGCAAGTAAGTCTTTCTCTGTCTAATCTTGATTTTCAAACCTTTATATCTCTGCTATTTGAAAATGTAGCTTAAAATGGTTTTTCTAATCGATGTTATGCATTATTAAGCTTTAATTTATGAAATAAATAAAATATAGTCAAATACCATATTAAGGATGTGTTACCGGCCCTTTAAGTAAAGAATAGGCGCGTCGTCGTTTAGTAAGATTTTCTCCACTAGGTTAATCAAATCGTTAAATAGTTTTCTTCTTTCCTTTTTGAGGGACGCAACTCCGAAAAAATATACTTTTACAAATAATTAACGAAACTTTAAACTTACTAATTTCACTCCGTTAAATCTTCCACAAAGTGTTCCCTTACTGAGTGTGCCGCAACCAATCTACAAGACCATCCATGACCACGACCACTCCTTCAGGAGTGTACGACTGAGAAGAGAGAATTTCACTTGCTTTCACAGACATTATAACAGAGGCCGTATTGTCTACGCATTGACGTCCGCGATCACATGCAACCTCTCTACCCTTGTCTTATTCCATGTGACAGAAGAAAGTGGTGAAATGGTGAAATCAAACGATTATGATTCCAAATGTAAACAATAAAGCCCCAGAACTTTCAGTGACGTGTGACGTAACTAGCGCAAATGTGGCGCCATTCATTATTTTTATTTAATAGTTGATGCAAATGCTTCTGACTCTGACGCAAAGTTATACTTGGTTTGGACAGGTAGTAACTAAATGTAAAGGAACTTCAGCTGCCAGATTTGGTACATTCAAGTATTTTAAACATTTTACTTATTTATCATTGTAATACAAACTAGACTAGTGTATTTCAATACAGAAATGTAATTTTTTAGATAGTTTAATGCAGGAATTTCAATATTTAAGACACCAATTGACGTTGTTTTGTTTACATTTAGTTAAATACCTATCCAAACCAAGTATAATCACATGTACGTTGTTAAAACATAGCCGTTCAATTTAATGGTACACTTTTCGTGAGATTGGGTTAAAACATCGTCTATTGCCTCATCCGCGTCTGTTTACATTGTAAATTGGACTTTTGCCATGTGGTTTTCAAAAAAAGATAAACTATTGTGAATTGTGTATAATTAAACCTACTGATTAATAAGCTTTTATTTAATTTGCAATGTAAACATCAAGGAGGAAATTTAGTACAGATAATAGTTTAGGACCTTGTCCAGCAGTGGGCCATGTTACGGGCTACATAAACTCGAGCTACTCTTTTTTTATGATGTGTACACTTAAGTTCACTAAAATTGGCAGAGAAAAAATCTAGTTGCTTGCGGGTAGAAAGGACGTGGGACGTGTAATCGGTGCGAAGTATTTAAACGTGTTTTAAGCTTGGCGATTTTCATACATTTAACTACAACTCCCGACCGAGTGCACTCGTGATCATGGCTCCTGCAATATCCGAAACGTCAACGAACTTTGATAATATCTATTATTTTGCGTTTTTGAGTTCCAGGGATGTAGTAAAACGAGATATTTTCTTGATGTTAAAAAACGAAAAAGCCAAATAAATATCGCGAAAGAAATATTTCGCGATGGTGCAAAATAATTTAAGACAAGTATTTTCTGGTGAAACCTAGGTGAAACCTTTCCGATAATACCTAAATTAACTACTTAAAACATCCAAATAGTAGTTCCTACTAAAGTATGTAAGTACATACATATCAACGCTTGCGAATAAAAAGCGCGCGCGTCAAATAACAGTGTGTTTTCGTTGAAATGCCGGGAGTACGTCGCTCGGGCCTTTAGGATACATGAGCAACACGGGTTTGAATCGCAATGGAGGCTCGGGGTGAAAAGAATACGAGGGAAATTACTTCAGTAGTAGGTATTCTAAGCTTGTAGCTAAATGAAAAACCTTGATTAACCCTACAAGTAAAACATTTTTGATTGAGGTGAAGTGAAATAGGTCGAAGCTTAAGTTTAAAGATCCTCTATATAGTTACTACAGTGCGAGTCCGAAGATAAAAGTGTTCGATCCGTAAAAACAAAGTTGGAGCACTTACTGAAAAGGTACTTCGCACCGAGACTCCGTTTCCTCTCTCTGAACCTATTCTTGAGTATTCTCCGCTTCAATCGGTTGAGCACCAGGTCGGCTTCGTCAACACTGTCGGACGAGGAAGTGTTGTCAATCCCCACCGCGCCCGCCACTGAATGGCTACGCTCCCGCATGGTCACACTCGCTGTCCGATTTCGCGGCTCAATTTCTGATAAGCCACGTCGGTACATTTTTAGGCGTTTTTTCATTTCACAAGCCGTCGCCGCGTCCGTAGGAATATTAATGAATTCATTTTCTGACGTGTTACCCCGTGTTTTGTGGGGCCGCGTTTTTCGCAAAAGGAATTTGGGCAATTCTTGACGCTTCACTGTTTCGCGCGAATTTTGTAGAGATTTCATTGTTTTCCGTCGGTGTAAAGCAAACCAATCCGGATTAGAGCCCGTCCGCACGGGTAAGCTTTTTAAGTAAGTGTTCAGGAACGATACCTTATTGTGGGGCGTCTTATACAAAACTCCAGATTTGGAGCGCACCGGAGTATCATTTTTACGTTCTTTTGAGGAGGCTCTTCTTTCAATTGTGTCTTTGAATGACTGAGATTTATAAAGCACAGTACATGGCTTATTTTCTGAGAAATTGTCTATGGAAATGGTAGACGAGGAACTCAATGAAATAATTCCATTCGTTTCCAATATTGACTTTGTTTCCGTTTCATTCGATATTGGCTGCGTGTCACCGACACGGCTCTCGTTGTCGGAACTCTTGTAGCTGCTAACTTCACTGACGCCATCGGACTGTAAAGGGGTGGTTTCGAGGCTGTTTATTCGCAAATTAGAAAAGTTCGTGTTTAATGTGAGTTTACTTGGAATGTTTGTAACACTGCCGCAATCTCGAATAACGTAACTTTTATTACTCTTCTCAACATTATCATTAATTACGACAGGTGTGCGAAATATTCGTGTGTATATTTTATCTCCAGCGACGGAATTACGTTTTCTAATAGAGTTTTTGCCGATGTAATGTTTAAAGTCTCTCTCCCGTAGCGACCGGCTGCCTCTAACGAGGTGTTCATCTGGGCTGCAAGTTTTTATAGAAATATTTTCATCGTTTGTCTCCACAAGAAGATTTCCTTCACTATCAAAAAGTTGGATGGTTGGAAATCTGATCCCGGGGGACAGATTTCGCGTTCGTAGCTCCCATTTCTGCTGGCAGGGCTTTCTTAGCTGAATTCGTATCACATTATCGTCAATAAGAGGATTGTCGCTATAATTTCCGTCTTCGGTTTCTGCCATTATTATGATGTACACACATTTGATAAAAACACGCTTCCAAGCCTCGTATCACAGAGTACCTACTGATTTGTTTGTTTACGTCAGCTGTTCAGTGTTAATTCTGGCGCGTCGCCAGGCGGAGCGGTTCACCCGCATTCTTGTGTAAATAGTTTCAATGTCATTTTTGTTTTTCACCCAAAAATAAATATGTTGTGACGAACACAACAGTTATTAAAATCACATTATTTATTTAAAGAATATTTATCACAGACACCCGGTCACTTTCACGCGCTGTATAGATGATTACTGAACACAACACTGTAACAAACAAGCCGGTGTTGAAGACTATTGCATAAGCTCGCGTTCCGTGATTGCGCGTAATTGCACTGTCTAATGAGTTCGGGATTTAATTTGCGTCAGTTGGATACATCGGATTATCACAGTCGGTTAGATAGAAACTGTCGAATCGATCGGTCACTCGATTGGGCGCGCGCGTTGGCGTTTTCTCGCGCAATTTTCGGAGTTTCGGACTTTCCGCGCTGATTTTTGGACTATCGCGGCTCCGGACATTTCTGCACTGGGAGCTAACAGCCGAATAGATGCGAGGCACTATAAATAGAGACCGCCGTGCTGGCCGGCTCCCCTTGAACCTAGTGTGTGTATGGAACATGACGGCGCTGACGTAGGCGCAACAACTGTTCGCACTGACACAGTTTTTCACTTGACCATGCAGCGTGGCCATACCTGCATGCGCCAGTGACTAATGCGTACAGCTGTTCCGTAACGTAACATGTTCATATTATTCAATCCAGCTCAAGCATTTAGGCTAGTTCATCAATTTTGATTGCTGTACACACTGTCGTGAATGAAGCCATGGATTAAGGATGGATCCATCTGATCTGGTTATTTATGTTTAATTAATCTTTCTAATGATATTAACAGACTAAAACAAAAATAGGAAAGTGAATCAACATCTAACGCAAATTTAAATAAACGTTGAGACGGAGAGATGCTAATTAAATTAAAATTTAAGAATGTCAAAAAAATTGATAACTTTCCAAAATATGCCGTTACACGTAGGTACCTATTGAGTATACCTACTTATTTAATTGTATGACACTAGGTATTTCAAACATGCGGAGAAATTGGAATTATATGATGTAATTTACGTGGTGTCTATTTGTTGTGTCTTGTGTTGTGAATAAATGTACCTATTTTCTTTTTTTTTAATTTCATTGGCGGACAGCGGAAATGTAATCAATAGTTAAATAAAATAAAAAGTAAATCTTTACTTTATAAAACCGGCCAAGAGCGTGTCAGAGACGCCCAAGATAGGGTTCCGTAGCCATTACGAAAAAATCAAGTAATATTTTCCTAAGGATTTCGTTTTTTGTACAGAATCTTCAAAGTTTATATTTTATACCTTAGGCTGCTATTTACTCTTAAACTACCAATAATTCTCAAGCAATCTTAACCGCTATAATTTGCTACCATCCCGAAGTTTTTCAAAATTTTCCACCCAACAGTTAAGATTTTAGAGGGCCACACGATTTTAATGAAATATTGCACTTTAAAGTTGAATATTACGCAAACAGATCACAAAATCGAAAAATCGTCGTGGAAATTCCCCAATGGTTTCAAAAGACCTAACTTACGACACCCCACACTATAGGAAAAGTTGAGAAAAAAAATCACCCCCACTTTACGTTTATGGGAGGTACCTACCATTGAAAAAAATATTTATTTATTTTTTATTTTATCAATTTGTCGGCGTGACTGATATGTATATTCATGCTAAATTACAGCTTTCTAGTACTAACTAAAAGCTTATTGGCGAATCGGCTAGTTGACTACGGAATATGTATCAGCCACATTCATGCTTTACACTTAAACAGTATAACAGCTAAGGCACTTCTGAATGACAATACAACAGAACAACAATTCATAATTTTCTTACACATAAATAAATAAAGGGTACAAAACAAAAAAATATATTAAAAAAATTAAGTACAGGTTGCTTGGCCTAAAATGCTCGACTTAGGCATAAGGTGACCCGGGGCTATTGTTTCTGGGGGGGATATTGTATCTGAGTCGTCTAATGGCATCCTTACAACGCCATGTTCGCTATGTTAATGTGTGTTGTGTCAAGACAGTCTTCTGGCGAACACAAAGTAAAATGGTCGAGAAGAACATGGCGTCGTAAGGACGCCATCAGACGGCTGCAGATACAATATCCCCCCAGCTACAATAGCCCCGGGTCACCTTACTACTATTTATTTTTTATATTTATAATCGTCGTTGGCATTTAAGATATTAAAATAATCACGAACACCCACGCAATCGTAACTTTAACTTACAGTTGTTTAATTTGTTTCATGTCTAAACTTATTACTGTGTAAAATGATAAATATCTGTTACCGCAAACTTCCAAAAGACATTAAAGCTAGCAAACTCAATAAGATCTACTTTTATCAAAGCGAAAATGTCTTCAGATGTCTTTTTAATTTATCTCGCAGTAAGTAAAAAGTTGTTCTATAGTCGTAGCTGTCTGCTACACAAACCAATATTACTTCACTTACTCACGAAAATGGAATCTACGACAGCTTTCGTAAGTTTTTTCATTTCAATCAGTACAGTGTAGTATATTACACTTAAAAAAATATTGTTTTCACTTCTCATGCTCTTAAACTGTTACTTTAGTCTCTGCATATCGGGACTAAAGCTATTTTTTATTCTCTAGGGATTAAAGTTTTTTTTTTTTATTTACGTTGGAAACCCTTAAACAGCCAACACCGTGTTTGTGAATAGAGGATTTTTAGGCGTGGAAATAATCTCAAAATGACAACTGTAAAAAAATATTTAAAAAAACACGATGTAATTTCATGAAACTAATGAATTAAATGAATTTCCTTGCTCACCCGCAACCTTACGATAGCTAAGCTTATGCAAAATATGCGTGTTCATGCAGTTCCTCCACCTCCACACTGTAAGAACACACACAAATCACACAATACCCATCTATCACCACCACCACACTACACTGACGCGTTTCGAACTCAACCAGAGCTCATCTTCAGAGTGACACAACCGTACACCATGCTACCAGTTGTTAGACTCAACAACTGACATGACTCAAAAGACTGAAAATCTTTATTTTTAATGTCTGTCTGCGTACATTTTGCTAAGAGCAGGGCTCTGCATACACTGGATGTATTAAATCACTCGGTAAAAGCGAGAAATATCTTCAAGACACGATTCCCGTTTACTTACATACCTATAAATGTGTACGGAACCCTCGGTGCGCGAGGCCGACTCGCACTTGCCCGGTTTTTTTCCTCGCATTCAAAGTGAAAAGTAGTGTTTTATGCGAGACTGCCACCCGAACTATAGCCACCTTCGCTCTGCTCGGGTGGCTAAACATCTCGTGTCATTATGGCTTGTTTTAGTCCCTTGTTGAACAATCTACTATTTAATTTTTGTTTAGATTAGTTTTCTAAGTCGCAATTTTGATCCTCTTCTGATTAGTTGTAATAACCTTAAGTTTGTTGTACTTGTTTGAGTAGGATTATGTAACAGATAATTATAGTGTTGATTTGATGGCAAAGAATGAATTGGTAGAAAAATAATAACATCCCTTCCCTTCCTTAGATAGGTAGATCTACTCTTTATCCACGTCATGATTAGCAATGAAAATCCAGTTTTTATGTTTGACGAAGTAATAGGTAGCTTATTAGTAATAGTTTACGAGTACTATATTATATCGAACCGACCGTAAAAGTAACAAAAAATTTGGAATTACTATATTATAATCTCAGTTTTTAAAATTACATTACTTACTCGAAAATAGTAGTTAAAAATCTGGGTATTTTACAAGACTTATTCTGCCTTAACTAGTCAAATCATGAAATAGCGGCGTTTCATGATATGCCTAGGGATTTCATGATCTGCCGAAACGTCACTAGGCAAATCGTTAAACGGTGAATTTTTAACGATATGGCGGATGTCCCTTAGCCAATTCATGAAATGGCGCCATTTCACGATATGCCTAGGAGTTTCGAGATCTGGCGGATTTTACGATTGGCTGCCGATATCTCGATAGTCTGCGATTCTTTTAAACACACTGCAGGGATTTCACGCGTCTCTCTCTACACAAATCAATTTACCTCCTCCCGACCCGAAGAGATGTCTGTTAACAATTTTGCACCGGATTAAATGCGACGTAGGTATCGGGCGCGTTCTCAATTACCCGAGAAGGGTCAACCTATCCTGTAAATTGGTCGCTAATAATTAATGTCAAGACGTGAACTTGCTCCGTAAATGAATTAATATTGAATAAACTGTTCAATTTAAGGATTACAAAACGATAAATAGGAGCTTCCAATTTGTAAGGATTAAATTCGGAAGCGTAATTTTATAATTCATGGGATTTGATAAGTTTAAGGCAAACTTTCTTAATGAAATAAAAAAAAATATCGTTATTTTATAGTAGTAACTGGCCATTTGAAATTTACCACGAGCTTTGCGGTGAAGGAAAACATCGTGAGGAAACCTGCACAAACCTGCGAAGCAATTCAATGGTGCGTGTGAAGTTCCCAATCCGCACTGGGCCCGCGTGGGAACTATGGCCCAAGCCCTCTTGTTCTGAGAGGAGGCCTGTGCCCAGCAGTGGGACGTATATAGGCTGGGATGATGAACTGGCCATAGATAACCTAGATTTAAGTCAAATTTTTGCATGCCTACTGTTAGAGGGCAGCTAGCACTATTGACACTTTTATAAGTTAATACCTTATAAGAAATTCCAACATCGTACTTATCCACATAGTGCTAAAGCAAATAAATAAATATTTCATTTCATTTAATTAAATATTTCATTTCATTTCATTTCATTTCGGGTTTCAATAGTCGGCCCTTACCTCAAATGGGCTTGGGTTTTTTTTGTAAGTTATAGTGAAGAATACGAGTATTTATGCTGATTCTTGCTATATAATTGCTACATAAATATGTAGCAATTATATGTAGCAAATGCTAGGGCTTATTTTTCAAAAATGTTTTTATAATAATTCACATCAGCATCGATTAACTTCTTTCTAATGTTAAAACAATCAAAGCATAGAGAAAC
Organism: Choristoneura fumiferana; assembly: GCF_025370935.1. Lineage (NCBI taxonomy): Eukaryota > Metazoa > Arthropoda > Insecta > Lepidoptera > Tortricidae > Choristoneura > Choristoneura fumiferana. The sequence goes on along the minus strand of NC_133481.1, from coordinate 14,397,608 downwards.
TTCTCTAAAGCAAGTAAAGCAACTGCTTTCACACTCCCACACTGATAACTCCCGTTCCCGTTTATGTTTGAAGAATTAAGAAGAAAAAGACAAGTTTAATGTAGGTATTTAATTTCCAATAAACTTGTACTCATACGTAACACAACCGACTAATAAGAAAAGCGACAGAGAAATGATCACGCCTGTCAAAACTTTTTAATTGGGACTTCTACATTTTCATGCAATGTTAGACGAAGCCTACAACTTTCCAGTCGCCAACGGCGATACATTTATCGCTTTCCGTGAATTTCCGTTACCCGAAAAGTGTGTGCTAAGTAGTATGATTGATTTTTTTGAAGTCTTTTTGTATTTTTTATATTTCAACTCCAAATTTGTTACTTTTACGGGGGATATCAATCAATCATAATTTGATTGCTTAGTAGCGACATCTCTTGTCTGGGTAAGCGGTTAGTTCCGAAAGAATGTGACGTCTGTCGACGCAACATAGATGTCGCTAGTGCTGCTGCTTAAGTAGCATACTAGAAATAAGTGTAAGATAGAATAAAACACAAGGAAGCCATTTTCCGACTCATTTATTATTTCTCTTTCTCTCACCTGCATACATAGATACATGTTTCTGTCTCACTCATACAATTTATTTTTAAATAAGGCTGGTTTCAGTCTTACATGCCCTTTCAATTAACAAAAGGAACAGAAAAATATTTACCTTATATAATGTAACTTTTACCTTAAATGTACATGATGTTTTTCTTTTCTTTTTTAATTTACAAAAATCTATGCTAGTAACTAAGAACCATTAAACAAAAGTTTGAACTTTACTTATCCTTCATGTTCATTCTTAACCACATATCTAGTAAAGAAATAAAAAAAACATATATTAAACAAACAATACCTTACATAAGCAACCTGAGATACATGTATGCATAGGAAAAATTCGTGTCTAGATTCCTGTCCAGTAGTGGTGTAGGGGTTATAGCACGGATTGCTGAGGACCTGGGTTCGATTCCCAGTGCTGGTCTCTTTTTCTGGCTTTTCTGTGCATCCATGTCTCAGTTTGTATTTATGCTAAGTAGTAATCAATCCATTAATTAGATCACTAACAATTTGCTTTTCCAAGAAGACGATGGCACACTGTCGTTATGATTATTGTGTTTTGGGTCATTACTCGAGCGTTTAAACCGTCTCATTTTCGTGGCCACATTTTTATGAATGGGCTGTAGAATGTGATGACGTTGACGATTATTTTTTAGACGTCCTGTACTTCTACTAGTATATAACTTGGAACTACTAGATAACTTGGAAACTGTGACAGAATCTTCTACCGTGCCAACAAAAATGTGCCCACTAAAGCATAGGGAATAAAAGCTCGAATATAAGGACCTTTTGCAATTTTCTTTATGAACCAACTAGCTGTTGTTCGCGACTTCTGCAAATAATTCGTTTTCTCATGTTTAAAGTATCCTGATTGTTAATCCAAGTTATGCACTATTTGTTTGTCAAATTTAATTAAAATCCGTTGACCTGTTTATTGCACGATGAAGTAACAAAAAAACTTTTGCATTCATACATAGTTAGAATAGGTATAAAACTAAATACGTTGAAATGAGTCTTATACAGTGTGCTAGAAAATCAGATGCGGATATTTTTTGAGGATCGAATAATTGCATCGTTGTTAATAAGTTTCAATTAAATTAAATTACGTATCAGTCTTGTGATCCAGCGGGGAAATGCTGCCAGCATCTTTGGTACTATGCCGCAGGGTCCATTTTTAGATTTATTATAGTTTTAGTTTATTTAATTTTATTGTACCTAATATACCTTTTTTATGGTTGGACCTGTATTGTACTGAGAAATAAATTTATAAATTCTACTGTCAAACAAAATTAAATTTAAAATAAATACAGTTAATGTTAATGCAAGGATGGTTATTTTTGGACGGAATGGTATTTTTGTATGAAACAAAAAACAATCCACACAATACTTAAATAATTTATGTGTATAACTGATTCTTAGGTTATTAAATACATACCCTGAAAATATCCGCATCTAATTTTCTAGCACTTTATATAGATGTTGGTAAACCTTGCAAAGCATCAAGTCTTAAAGCGAATTAAAGCTTTATTATAATTAAAGGAGTAACATGATGGCAATTTTTTTTAAGCAATTTATGGGAAAGAATTCCCGGTGAAGAGTATTTAAATTACACCATTATTCCGCTGCACAGTCGATTCCTGCGAAATTGATACCTACGTTTTTTTACAATTTGTAAGAAATTACTTAAATATTTCATGAAAACAGAAAATGCTTCTGCTCTGGATTTATTAAGTTTTTGCAATATCTATTTGAATAAATAGGGGTAAAAAATACGGAAAATATGACAGTTAAAGTAGTTGAGCATTTAGGAGTTAATATGTAGTTTAGACTTCGATTTGGTCGCTGAGAGATTATTTATTGCTGTTGATTGTGACGAAAAACTTTTTAACAGTGTTCCAGTCTTAAAGATATGAATGCATCATTCGCTTGTTAAATATTTTATGGAGGTTGTATACTATTTGGAAAACTATTTAATACAAAATGCTAGTGGTACGGTTAAAAATCGTATAGAATTACTGACTTAGCAAAACGTAGGAATAACTTTTGAAATGTTTAAGGTATTCTAAAATGAATGCAATAAACTAACTTTAAAAATGCTGTTTTGGTGTCTGGAACCCTTGTAATACCTAATTAAAACATAGATCGTACTCGTCAAACTGAACAATGTTAGTTCATCGCTAAACTTACTTTGTTCAGTTTACTTCTTTCTTAGTTTACTTCAGTTTACTTTAAAAATAATGGAGTATTTAGATTTTCCCTTTTTCATACAAATTAAATAGTGTTATCAATGTACGCCATCCTAAAACCCTATTGACGTCGGCTGTCACGCTACAAACAACAAGCATTTTGCTTTACATTGCTTCTCCGAATAAACTTAAAAGTGCAAAAAAAGAAATATTTTTAAAAGTCTAAACTAATGTTGTTCAGTTTAACGAGTACGATCTATGTTTTAATTATTTGCTCGTATTACAGGCCACACTCGGTATAATACTTAACTATTGTAATAAGTTGGCGTTTAGACGAATAATTAAAAGTTTTCTGTCTTCAAAATAATACAGCAAAAAGGTCTTGTAAGCACCCGCAGTAAATCAATGAAGACAAGGGTCGAACAAGGATCTACACATTTATTTATATGAGTGAGTAGGTATATTATATGAATAGGTAGCCATACATTGATAAAATTTTCAAAGAGTCCCGATGATGTAACTTATTGTCAGCTGAGACAGTAGAACGACATTATGAATGACGTCATTTAGGCTTAGATGGTCTAGACTAGAGCCAGGATTGGTTCATGAAAACCGTAAGCGATTATCGTTGTGGACTATCCAGACACGTTTCGCACATGATAGTGCTCTCATATAACTTCTATCGATATTTTATCGACACTATTTATCTAAAAACTCAAATCAAATGTGCGACATACACTGTTGACGTATTGGCTGGGTGCGAAGTACTAGGTGGGGGTAATGGAATCTATCGCAGCGCTCATAGTGGCCAAAAGTAGAAATAATATAGGCTCTGTCATCGTCATAGGTACTCATATAAATCTGTCATTAACAAAGAAATTGGTTTAGACTTAAATAGCTACCTACCTAATTTTAGTAATAGATGTTTGTCTTATAGTGCGAGCTTGAATTATTGAACACTGTCCCTGTTTTGTTCTTAATTCCTCTACATCCCGGACATGTCCAGCAGATACCAACAATTTTCCTTTTGGAACGGTTAATGGTTGAAATTTGGTACTGAGTGAACTCACAAAACCGGTCTTCAAAATGTTACTCATTTTGATCTGAAAACGATATTAATTTATTACTAGCGATAGAAGAACAATTATATATGCTCACTATTATTTGAAGAAACCACTAAAGTAACTTTATCTTTTTGGTTTACAGTAAAAGTACAACTAAACAAACCAAAATAACACACACCTTTTGAATAAATTTTACTTACCTCATTCAACATTAATGAACTAAAATGAATTCACACACAACCACACACAACCCTTTGTTCACCCAAACCACGGTATCCCAGTAATTTTGTATAATAAATTAATACGTGATAGGTTTGATTTTTGTCACAATGTCCCGATCTAATTTCAAAACGTCGACCTTCAGAGCCAGCAAAGTTGCGGACGATAGGTGGCGCTGATGTCGTACACAGCGCCAATTCTAGTAAGATATTCTAAACTTTTTAAAGCCGTAATATTTATATATTTTTAACTAGCCTGGAATAGTTTCCCAGTGCTGGGTAAATGCCTCTCCTCTTATAATAATCCTCTTCTCCTCCTCTTATAATATTTATAATTAAATGTAGTAATTAAGTTATAAAATATGTATACTTAGCTGAAAATTTTTGAACTGAGCTCAGTCTTAAGTGGATGAGCTCAGTTTAAAATGTTTCAACTATATTTAGCCGTAATATGAACAAGTACAGTCGAGGAAACTGAACAAAGTACCAGGATATATGCGCTTTAATGTGCCTGCTAAACATTTTTTTCCAAGACTCGACTAGAGAATTATTACAAAAACTGAATCGTAAAAATTGTAGGTAATGTAAGTATAATCATAATCATCAAACCGGCTTACAAAATTTCACGAGGATCGGTGAGAAATACGAACGGACAGACATATGCGTACGAAAATACTCTTACCCAAGCTGAAACGGAAACACTTCGTGCTCGTTCGGTCAATTATTATTATCGATAGGTAATTTTTACAACACTATTCTAATAACCAGGAAGGAACTAGTGTTGTCCTCTGCCAAATGTGTTCGACTGTTCAACACCGCGTTGTCTTCGATACTCTACGGGTAAAACTTGACTGATCGCCAAATAGCTACATAGAATTTATGGGCCCATGAAAAATTACTGGCGTTCACTCGTTTGGCTCGTTCTTGCTGTGTTTCGATCAAGATCGATATTGATTACTACTTATGTAACGGTAGACGTCCACATACACACATGGTCACTGTCCCATTGTAGGGTAGCGAGTATTCTCGGAATAGGCTTGGCTCCCACGCGGCCCGCGTGCAGATCGGGTACTTTAGACACACCATTGAATTTTTTCACAGGTGTACGCAGCTTTCCTTCACCGTAAAGCTCACGGTAGATTTCAATTGTAATTTCCCAGTAGGTACCATTTTTTATTTTTTGTGTATAACAATGGCGCTGACAGTAGGGTCTCACCAATTTGGGCATTAGCTAACACTAGGATAGTTACGTTTGAAGAGTTGTCAAATAGTGTGTGTTACGATATCTACGAGAGTTTGCGCTTATATGTAGCTTAGAACTTAGAATGTAGAGTAAACTAGACGCCTCAATATTATCGTACTGTGATAATTTTGTCCAGAATCGATTCAATGTTGAGTCAACTCATGGTGAGTTTGCGAGGACTAGACTAGATTCAAGCTTCAAATCATTTATTGTATTGACTAGAGTAAACTAAGTAATTTCTAGTTAACCGCTAACCTAGAGTATTGTCAAAATGTATGTAATGGAACTATTGCCCCTAATCTAGAGTAACGATGTTTTTAGGGTTCCGTACCTCAAAAGGAAAAAACGGAACCCTTATAGGATCACTTTCTGTCTGTTTGTCTGTCTGTCAAGACCCTTTTTCTCGGGAATTTATATCAAATACTGAAGTCTACTGTCCCTTGGCCCTGTGAAAAAATCAAACTTCTAAGCCAACGCAATCAAAAGATGCAGCCGTTTATGCTGCAAATTTCCGCAAATTTTCGAAACTCGCAAGAGAATCAAAACCTACAGGGTACTTCCCGTGAACTCAGAATCTTGAAATTTGGTACGATGGTAGCTATTATAACACAACCAACTAGAAAAGTCTAAAAATCTTGATTTTTTATGTCTGTCAATATCAATGTCCATATAATCTGACCCCACACTGCGTACATTTTGCTTAAGAGTAGGGTTCTGCTTACACTCGATGTATTAAATCACTCGGAAAAAGCGAGAAATATCTTCAAGACACGATTCCCGCTTACTTACGTACCTATAAATGTGTACGGAACCCTCGGTGCGCGACCCGACTCGCACTTGCCCAGTTTTTTTTACCTTACACTTGTGCAAGCGCCTCCAACAAAAATTGTACCTAGCTTTTGAGTAAAGACCTGCTTTGAACTACGCGTTATTGCCAGCCGAATTAACGACTGCTGCTAGTAATTATACCGAAACAAGTATACATACATTTCACTACATACATTACCGACCTTAAAACAATTTTTTTTTTGGATGGCAAACTAGCAAGTGGGTCTCCTGACCCACTAAACTAACTATTGTTATTATAATAAATATTTCCGACCCTAGCAACTGGAGGTTTATGGGGGAAGACGTCCTACGGCTGATATGATAATGATGATGATTGTTATAATACCTATAACACTTTTAGAACAACAAAAGAACGAGGTATAAATTAAGAAAAAAAAAATAGAACAAAGACATGAATTAAAGGTCATAAATTGAATAATAATCCATGTGCTTACCCATAAACATAAAATGACGTTACATTTCATGAAAACGAGGAACAAAAAGACTGACAAGGGTGAATGTTATGTACGAGCCAAATGATCGCGCTAAATATCTGGCAGCGAATGTAGACGCCTTGTCTAATATAACAAACAGAATAAACGAAGTATACACAGTTATGTAATACTTACATACACGCAATAAACCTTGTACGCTGTAACATGCTCGTAGAAGTATGTCGTCGGATGTATCATAAAATATGTAACAAATGTCATGTAGGTTTGTTATTTGGACACAAAATTGTTGGAATACAATAGTACGGAGAATTCGCTCAACTTTACATTTAAATGCTAGGTAGGTACTAACACAGGTACTAAGGACTCAAATTGTCGGGCTTATAATTATAACCTTTTACATATATACTAATCGTTTGGTACTGCCATTTTTAGTTTAGTTTTAAGGGCAACTTACTTCAAACACTAAAAATTATTGACCGAATTTAATTTGTCCGAAAACTATTCAAATTATTACAGTTTGGTTTTGTATTTTTTTCTCTTTGTCATTTTACGTCTACGAGTAGTAACGCTATTAACAATAAAATTAACTTGCCCAAATGTGGGTACCGTTACGTACGGAAAACCATATTAAATGTTTCTGACCAGGTATTTAACTAGTTTCAAACTAGCACCGAAATGTGAAGTTATCGATTTCAGATTTTTGATCGAACTTTAATTATTTCGCTTCTTTTTCAAACACCCATGTGAAACCGGGGCAGGTCGGGAATAATTCTAAGTATTCGATGCAGCTAGTTTGCAGGCTCGTGATTGCAATTTATTTGTCTGAACTCCGGAGCGGTCGACGGAAGCTGCAATATGGCAATAATTTGTTCCCGCCGTTGCCTGCCGACTCTGACTGGCTAATATCGTACCAGGTTGTTGTGAATTCTGTTCTGGCTACGCGAACCGAAAGAGCTTAAAGACTTATTGCAAAGCACTCTTGTAGTTTTTAATAGAGCACTTGTTGTGATTTCTTGCTTGAAATTCGGCAAACGTTTGGCCTTTCCACAAAATGCCTGTTGTTGCTAAACCTAAAATGAGAGTTTTCACTAAAACGAAAACACCAGATAATACCAGAAACTAGCAGATAGGAGTAGGCAGCAAAGGATGTTGCCTCCCTTTACAATAAAGAAAAAAAAACTTGTAATGTCTACTATATGTAATGAAATGACTTTATGTCTTTTAGGTAATACGGATTTGATTTACATTTTCTTAAAAAAAAACACCGCAAACAAGCACAAACCGTTTAGGGGTATGTACTGGGTGATTCAGGAGACATCAGCACGGCCAACACTCATCCTCAGTAATTGATAAAAGATTGTTCACAATCATATTTAAGTAAAACCCCCACATCTTTAACTTCAGAGTGACCATGCACTTAGTTTTTGTTTCTAACATTAAAAAAAACCTTAATCCCTACTAATAATCCGGTAGGATTGGTCATGCTCACTTCTCCCGAACCACCTTGTATATTCAAGCGAAAGTCTCGATGCAACCGCGTTTGCACTCCTGCAAAACCCGAGAACTATTAAAAGCCATCAAATTACGTAGAGTTGGCTACATGGGCCACGTAATTAGAAATACGCAATACCAACGGCTCCAATTAATAACGATGGGCAACATACGCGAATGGACAGGAATAGCCAGTATTGAAGAGCTATTTCGCTTGGCTAGAGACCGGAAACAGTTCGCAGAGCTGACGGCAATCTTTGAGTAATGGAGAGCCGTGAGAAGAAGAAAAGTCTTCCCCAGTAACGGCCTTAAATCTCACCTCTCACAAACAGTTGACATCTGCAAGAAATTTAATTAGTTTGAGATAAACTAGGCTTTCCGAGTTGGGCAAGAAGGTGTTATGTAAATTAATGCGCATCTAAGTGCGGGAAACTTTGGGCTTGGGTTACTAAGCAAACTCACTCGGAACACATCGTGGTAAGTCATGCACGAAAACGTGGCCTATTATGGAACAACAAAGGCCAAGTTGGATGAGTGTGCTGTTTGATTTCGTAGTTAATTATAAAGTCCGGAAGTGTTTTGGTTTTTCTTATTTATATAAGAGCCGTATTCTAGACTCGAAGATGAGGCAATCGTATGGAATTAAAATTCAAAATGAGATTATATTTATTGAGTTAGGTTTGCCTGACTATTAAATTTTTATTTAAATGTTAGGCTTTGCCTGTGAAAATTTTCACGAGAAACATTTATATTTAATCTTAGTGCCTGAAATAGGATTGCGGTATTATTTTAAGCACAACGTTCGCTCGGACAACACTCGATACTTCTCTGAAGTTAAAATATTGTCCCACCGAAACACATTACCGAGATATTAAGCGTCTTATATCTCAATCGTGATATCTGTAAATACTTAAGTTTCATCTAAATCCGTTTAGATGTTATTGCGTGATAAATTAAACATCCAAAAATCTAAACTAGTTCGACTATTCCTGACGGTTAATCATGAGTCGCTTAATATATTTTCTAGTTTTTCTTTTTTAATATTTATGCATCGAGTGAGCATTTCGTTCCTTTTTTCTTTCTTTGTTAACTTTTTTCTGTGCTAAGGTATTTATTTAACTTTTTTTGAATTTATTTTTATTTTATAACTTTAAGTAACCTTTAAGTAGGTAACTTTCGAATATATAATATAATATACATACATACTCGTATATAGATACATTTATAAGTACAACTTATTTTTTATATCAATTTACACCTTTTGATTAGGTACTACCGAGTTAGAATATTATTTATCGTAATGTTACACTTAGGATCTTCGGATTTTCATAGATATAAAATATTTATAACGTTTTAAACTTTCGTGATTCTCACTCATAGTCAAAATACCATAAACGGGACTTATCACGCTATTTTTACACAAGTAATATTTACCTCGACGTTTCGGCAACGTTACAGTTGCCGTGGTCACGAGTAGACTGAAGTGTGGGGTGTCAAGTCTGCCTAGCAGCACGAGTTCTTCGAACTACCCGCACTTGATCACTAATAGTACCGGCACTCGTATCACGAACTACCCGCACTTGGTCACTTTTATTAGTCACCCTATCACACCACGTTGTTAGTGTTGTGTGTCGGTGTGATAGGGTGATTAATAAAAGTGACCAAGTGCGGGTAGTTCGTGATACGAGTGCCGGTACTATTATTGAGTACACCTATTTAATTATTACTCACGCCGCTGTTTTTTATATTGAATAATTTCAAAGTTAAATCTTAAACGTCAATTTGTAGCAAGAAACGAGTTGACTTGTCAGATTCTGGAGCACACTTCATTTACAACAGGAAGTTGTTAGATCCGCCCTTTGATCAAGACAGTGGCTCTTCGGCCTTTGCGCAGCGAAGTTATGGGGGTAGATTAATAGAACTTTTTGTAATCCGAACGACTAGTATTACCTATATGTATATGTATTAGGTCAGGTACATAACAAACATAAAGAAAGGGAAGTACCTAGTCCGCATGTGGTAGCAAAGTAGCAGGATAGAAAGTTGTAGGTATGTTTATCTATAAAATGATGATTTTTATTCTTTTTATTGTATCTTAATTTTATATATAATTGACATAACTCATTTGTATAATTTATTAAATTAATTGCTTCTCAATAAAATATTTGCACGCATGCATTCAGGTTGAATACAATATAAGTTCACTGTAAAAATCACCAAACGACCTTCCTCTACAATTGATTTTTGATTTTGGTTTGGTTTAGTAGTTTATTTTAGGCAAAATACAAGGAAAACGAGGTAGAGGAAGACTAGGCCCCATTTTAACCAGGTGAAGGAAAGGGTGGGTGTCGTGTCGTATCAGGAAGTCAAACAGCTGGCCAAAGACCGTGCGGAGTGGCGATTACTCCACCGACAAGAGCATAGCTCATAAATTTAAAAGAAGATGAGTATCTACAAGTAAATTGAAAATACATGTTGACCAGCAGTGGTGTAGTGGTATAGCACGCGGTACGGAATACCGAGGACCTCTGGGTTCGATTCCCAGTGCTGGTCTTATTTTTCTGGTTTTTCTGTGCATCTATATTACAGTTTGTATTTTCAATTTAGGTTTTACGGGATGACCGTAAAAGTAAAAATTTGGAATTTAAATAAAAAATACAAAAATATTCCAAAAAAACAATCTTATCTACAAGTACCTACCTAACACCTGAATCAATCCAATTTAGAAAGAAAATGGATAAATAACAAACTAAAAACACATGAAATATTTTTGTAATGTTGCAGCACTTTAAGGTCGCTACCCACTACACCGTATGATGGCATGACCGTAATAGGAACGTGTCAGGAACGGAATGTCAAGCGCATACATGACACGCGACGGCGACGGTTGTTACGAATCGTGCTAAGCCCGGATTTTTAATCCCACGGAAAAAAATTAAACAAAGTTTCGTCATTGTCAAAGTGACATTTCAGGGGATTTTAAGGTATAGGCCCGCTAGGAATATTATATAAAGTTCTGTTGTTGCCATGTCTTTTTCTATTTTCGATAAAAGAGCCGTTTTTACGGGAGACAACTTACAAGTAGTCTTTTGACCGAGAAGTACTCGGACCGGAGTCTATCCTTTCATACAAAAATGAACGAAAAACAACGGAAAACGTAACAATGAACCACTTAACTACAATAAAAATATAACAACAATGTCGACAGTAAAAAAAATAACAGAACAAGAGTCACTGGAAAACGATTACGAACTCAGTCTCGAATGTTAGTGCATTGAGTGACGTCTCGCGTCAATCGGCCCACAGCTTAAAAACCCGGGTGTAATACCAGGACAATAAATAAATTATGCATACGAAAACAGTACTCTCTTTGTAAATTAATATATCAAAGCGTAGTAAATGCCAAAGTAAAGATTTTCATCAGTAAATTAAAATATTTTATCTTGATTAAGAAATACAGTTTTTAATGGGAAGTCGATTTCTGGGAAATGTGGAAAGAATAAAATATCTTGAATTCTGCAAATATTTTTTTATTACGGCAACACCTTTGTTTACGTTTTTTCCATTGGATTACAAATCCGGGTTTAGTTAGCGGGCATAGTCTCATACTATTCGATAGAAAGAATGTATTTCTGCCTGATACGCTGCTTTTACGGTCATGGTATGATACGGTGTAATGGATAGATACCTTTAAGTTAAAACTAAGACAGTTAAATTGAAAGCGGCGCTCTTGTTTTGTTATTTTTAGGACTGTCTTGATTTTCTCAGTTTTTAATGGTTTTGTTCAACTATATATATACTAAGTAATTTTCCCAGGTCTGGTTTTGGTCTGAATAAAAAAAGGATGATAATGCAAGCAAGTATTCATAATATATTGGCAAAACTTTTTTAGGATTTTTTGTTGGCATAAACAAACGATTAATATTTTCAGTTGGTAGGTCGGATTATCCGGTAGTTTAGTTGGAGGGACACTTCTGGTGCGCAAATCACGGGAGGTTAGAATTCAAATTCCATCCGGCGATCCGAAAATCTTAGATTTCGTTGAGCTAATATTGGTGAACGGTTAATAATAAAAACAACTTAGATTCACGATCTTTAGCAAGTTTCATCACGTGACTTTTCACTGCATGGTAACAACTACCAAGGTACCGCGGCGTCATATTATCGTCGACCACTAGCCTGCTATTAAATACCTCGCTAACTTCAGAATCAGTTAGGCTGCCAAGTTTCTGTTTTACTCCTATATTGAAACTTCAACTTGCATTTGAGGCATTTTATTAAACTATTTACTATTACAACACGAGTTGGATATAAAATGCTGTCATGTACGCTAGGCGCTAAACTTTTTTTTTTTGGATAACTTATTAACATAGTTAATTTTTATTTTAATGTTACACTTCTGGCTCAATTATGCTGTCTGATGTGATTGACAGATTAATTAGAATTTGGATTTAGAATTCATACTAACTACTCACCCCAGTCACCTTCGCTCTAAGTAAAATCAACTTTAATGCAAATAAGCATTTTTTTTGCATTAAAAATTAGGTCAGGTAATTTGCGAATATATTTTTCAATGAACCACCAAAATTTACAACCGCGACAATAAAGTTCTATAAAAATAGTCTTTAATAAATCTGTAAAAATCAGGTGAAATTGGTATAAGCCTAATTACTTCATAATTTATTAGTGTAATTTAAGTTCTTTGTAAATCATGCAAAATTCACTTATTTTTTTAAAGGAACTTAAAAAAAGGCTTCATATTTTGAAAAGGAAAAATTCAAAAGTAGTTACGATAGTGGCATAAAAGGTAAGTACAGTTAAGGTTTAAGTATGTCTTTTCAACGTGCCTTGAGACTTTTTGTACTTATTTTTGCTGATAATTTCCAGTCATACCGATTGTTGGATTTTAAATGATAATTATTTAAAACCTAATTTCTTGATAATATGTTACTTAAAAAAATGTTATTTTATTTTATTTTTCCTAATAAAAATTAGACGTATTACGAAATAACCACTTTATTTTTTTTATTTCCTTTTAGATATATTGGTGGATTTAGCTAACGGGTCTAAAAACTGAATTATTTAAACATATTTTGACAGTAGATTTACTGATAAAATTTTTGCTCAAAAAAAACACCTATTTTAAGGTAATTTTTTTAACATCTTCTGGAACCAAATTTTGATGGATTCGAAAATATAGGTTCTTAAAATTACACGTTAAAGCCGTAAACAAAAAATAGCCTTATATCGAATTATTTCCAAAAAAAACTGTCGAATGAGCACGCTAACTATTGCCCGCGACTCCGTCTGTGAATATTTTGTTTATCGGTGTTTTGCTGAATAAAAACTAGTATATGTCCTTTTCAGGGAATTAAACTATTCTCCATACCAAGTTTCATCACGATCGGCTCGATACTTTAAAGGTGAAAGTGCAGCACACAAATTAATATACTCACTTTCACATTTGTAATATTTGCGAGGACACAAAATTTACAATGGTAAGTTAAAAGTAAAAATTTAGATATATGGATTCCTCCTGATTTGTATTTGAACCCACCAATCGATAACAAGGTGAGAAAAACAAGGACAACATTAGTTTACAACGAAACATCCGCCGCTTTGCTTAGGCAAGGCTGACAGACTTCAAACTCAAATTTACCTGAAAAGTTCCATAAAGATCCAACCCATAATCCAACTAAAGTATTATAAAGTTGGCAGGGCAAAGATCTCGGACGTGCTCTAACGCTAAATCTCCGCAGCTCAAAGTCCTTTAAATTTCTATTTAAGTACGTTAATTTCGTCAACGCAATACCTCTCCCACGCGTCATCAACCGATTTAATTGGAATAAAAATTAAATCACTTTTCACCGACACCGCACCGTGGGTGGAGCGTTTATTGTTCCACTCATCAAATTGAAACCTTTGTTTATGGATGAGGATACACATTCCCCGAGGGCTTAGATTGAGGATGAGAAGACTAACATGCTACATGCATCATGTGCCTGTTTTCTAGATTTAACGTCAAACGTGGCAGTTTGTAAGCTTTGCCCCTAGACGCTTTAGTGAGTAGTGACAAAATATGTTATTACTTAATTAAATCGACTGACAATTTTTTTTCGAGCGGACTGCTGCTGTTAGCCTCAGATGGCTTTTTTAGCTTACAGGAGAGAGGGCGAGCTGCGAGACGGGTCGCTCAGCAAGGGGTCGTGCCAAAGATTGCTCCTATTGAGTCGACCTCGGACTTTGGACGCTAAGGGAGACTTTATGCAAGCATTCGGAGATTTTATGCTACATCATTTCGGAAAGCCTACGTTAGTCCTGACTGAGAAGAAAGGACAAGAAACTCAGTCAGGTTAAGTTCTGATAGGAGAGAGAAATACTGATGAAACCTTTTTTTTACCCGACTTCTTTGGTCCTCGCTGCAGACTAAACGGCTGGACGGATTTTCACATATGAGGTATCATTGGATTTGAAATAATTGTCGGAGTGACATAGGCTACATAATATTCCAATATGGCGTCTGCGAAAAAAATATGGCTAAGGAATGAAAAAAATAATTGTATTGTAACAATATGCGTATGAAATGAAAGCTACTTAATAATTAGCCTATTCTAAATGTGTATGGGTTATTTTTAATCTACTGTTTTCAGGCAAAATATCAAAAAAGTATAAAATAAAACATTAAATTAAATAAATCAAAAAACCTGAATGCCTTAAAAACTAAAAGTAAGGAAATAAGTCTAGTGGTCTAGAACTCTGTTAAGTAGTTGATTTAAAGTTCAACAGTCGGGACCTATTTAAATCGTGACGCTCAAAAATTCTTCTACCTAATGGGTCCCGCCCGACTGTTGAGCTTTAAATTAGCTACTTAACAGAGTTCTAGACCACTAGATTTATTTTCTTCATTTAAGTTTTTAAGGCAGTCGGGTTTTTGATTTTTTAAATTTAATTACCAAAGTATGCAATATCAGCCAAATGAATTATGTAGATAACTAGTTTTTACTCGCGGCTTCGTACGTGTAAACGATAGATCCAGTAGTTGAATTTAAATTTCGGGATTTTACTAAATTTCAATGAGAATTCACAAAAACTGTATTGGTGATGTTTATTGACGTGGCCAAGAAAAGAACCGTTCCAAATTTCATGACCCTAAACCAAACGGTTGAGATTTCAACCGTCTGTTCCACTAGTCCCATTGAGTAGTCCATCGACTGCTGGACGATTACGTATATTGGGATAAAAAGTAACTGATTAAGAAATTCAGCTTACACAAGTATGCCCGTGCGCACACACACAAACGTTCGCATTTATAATGTTAGTTAGTAGTTGGATATTTCGAGGATCGTGCTAGGTAACTCTAGGGATGAGAAATTCCATTGCTTATTTTATTTGGAGCAATTTTCTTGGCAATTCTATTTGCATAAACGCTTGCCGCGTTCACGTGATTGTGTGCAAATAAGTGTTTGTACGCACTTTTGTTGCCGTTTCGCCTTTGTTTCGTTGCGCTGAGATTCTTTGGTTGTTTTGCTATTTTGATTAGACGTTACTCGTAACCAGTGAACATTTTTTTTTTAAATTTTAAACAATGTTGGCTGCACTGTCAAAAGACTAAAGTCTTCGACCAGTATGTGTGGTCTTTGTCTGTTAGCCTTTTGGAGTTTCTGAGTCACGCAACGAGCTATGAGAAGAGTTATGCTTGGAGTTTCTTTACGCGATAAAATCCGGAATACGGAAGTTCGTCGAAGAACTAAAGTTGCTGTTTTACATAGCTGAAAAATATGCAAGTTAGCAATGGCAATGGGCGCCACATCGCTCGAAGAACAGATCGTCCTGCCTCTTGGGTCTGCTTCGGCTCCTTTGCCCATCCCTCGGGCCTCATTCGGTAACGATTCGTGCCTATCAGTTCGGATGTATGTGGCAGATAATTATGTCCGGCATTTTCCCACTTCAGGTTGAATATAGAATAAAAGAATAGAATTTTATTTATTTGCAAAGAAAAAGTATCTGTAACACTGTACATTTGTAATTTGTACACTATAAAAACTTAATTGAAATATTCTTAGTTTAAGTTTATTCTGTTTATAATTACGGCTTCAGACATTGAATTATAAATCACCGGTACAACGTTCGTTGTTAAATGTTGTGCTTTCAATAAATTATTATATAATGGGTTATGCAGGTGCAACCAAATTCAGTGGTTAACATAATGAGACGAAGCTTTTTACTGTTGTATATACCTACCTACCTATATACTGTTAGTTTACGATATATGTGTGTAAAATTTCTTATCAATCTAAATTAAAAAAAAAATGTTCATGACTGCATTTTTAATACAAATTCATTTACTCGTACTATTGGGTGTTCAACAATGAATCGAGTCATTGTATTGTGTTGTCCCGGTAGCAAGTGGCAGAAAAATTGTGATGACCAAACTAGGCTCATTAATTTTCTTTTCAGCTTCCTGTCTGTCTGTACAGGGTGTCTGGTGTACAGATAAAAAGCTACACTGGCGTACCTAAGTTTGTGAGTCACGTATCTTAAGTCGCGTAATTTTGGTTTCATACAATGTGTACAACTCATTTTGAGTGGCCGTGTGGCACAAACAGGGCTTTTGTATAAAACCGAATGCAGCAAATATTACTCAACAAAGAGAATATGCGACTCACAACTCAATAAATTACACTTGTTTGGCTTTACCCTTATTTTGGCACGTGAGCAGCAGGATTTTTCAAAATGGCTGATTTTCCTGCGAGCCGTATTTGGATTACGCGCTCGCTATTGACACTGTAATTGACATCGCAGAGCCGATGAGATCAGTGCAATGCACTCCGTTTATGGATATTTTTTACGGGAATGTTATGAGGGTCGGGTGTTTGAGGTTTCACCCGTTGAAAGTCTAGAGTAGTGATCTTAAAGTTATGACCTATTTAAATAATTACTTTGCTCACCCGCTATCAGACAGTTCACTTTGCTACCAGATGTTAGACTAACATTTGGTAAATGGTGAACGGTTGTGTTGGTCTGAGGATGAACTCTATTTAAGTTAGAAACGCATCGGCGTAATGTGGTTGTGGTGATAGTTGAGTGATTTTTGTGTGTTCTTGCAGTGTGGAGGTATAGGAGCTACATGAACACACAATTATTTTGTTGCATAGACGTAGCCTTTGTAACTTGTAAGGCCGCGAGTTAGCAAAGCAATTGTTTATTATACTCCGTTTAATTTGAGATTTGAATTAACGGTCAAATTGTAACACACGTTTCTCGGTATTTCGAACACAAATTGACTAAAAATACCTACACGTACATTTATTAGCTATATTTATTATATTTTTACTATAGAAGTTAACACAATTATAAATACTGTCATTGTTTTATTTAAAAACGTGTGCAAATTTTACCGTTAAGTTTCAAATGTTAAAATAAATGGAGTATAATAGTTCATTGATGTGGATCTCTGCAAAGTAACGCCTGAATTATTACTTTTAAGTTTTGGCTTATTTAAGCCCCACTGCCGGGCAGAGGGCTCTTCTCAGATTTAGGCTTGTGGTTCCCACATGGACCCAGCGCAGATTGAGAATTTCACACACACCATCGAATTGATTGGCTGGTAGCAGGTATTCATACGATATCATTTAAGTAATCGAGAAGTTCTTGTTTTTCAAGTGTGTTTCCCACATTCTCTACCCCGGGTTTGATG
The DNA here is from genome assembly GCF_025370935.1 of Choristoneura fumiferana. Taxonomy (NCBI): domain Eukaryota; kingdom Metazoa; phylum Arthropoda; class Insecta; order Lepidoptera; family Tortricidae; genus Choristoneura; species Choristoneura fumiferana. The sequence continues at coordinate 14,379,832 of NC_133481.1, read as the reverse complement.
CCTCGACCCTCTGCTTGAGAGTCAAACTACTAGGCTACCACTACATCAGCGTAAGGTAACTAACCTTTACCTTTGCAATTGAGATTTTAGGTGTATTTTTGAAGCATTATATTTTTGCCAGGTACAAGTACAGACGTTGCAGTTTAATAATAACCACTGGTAAGGATTTTAATGTTTTGATCCCTTTTTAATTCAGTTGGCTGCTAAAAATACTTAGTCAGCCTGCATTCGATCCGATTTCAGATTCTCGGTAGGGGGGACGGCCGATGACCTACTTCCGAGGAATGTTTAGTGCCCGTTGCCATGACACGACTTACCTACAACCCGGCCCTTGTTGTTACCTAATCTAATACCTAAGCATGGGTACGATAACAATCTATTAAATGTTGAGCAGGTATGCTGCGTTGCATGTTGCTGCCGTTGCTAGGCGACAATCACAATTCAGGACATCCTCAAACACACTGACAGAACATGACAAGACAACAAAACCCAAGTTATGTACATTTGAAACCATTTATTTGCATGAATTGTTATTATTTCTTTACTTATTGTGATACAATTTGTTTTTCTCCGGTATGCTCGGAAATGTCCGCCTAACTGTCGCAAATATAGTACGCGAAGTTCTTTCAAAATGCCACAAATTGCATCTTGTCAAAGAACTGACCGAGTGAGTATTGAACTGGCGCACTATGGGTTCTGTACACATTTAAAACAAAAACAAAGTTTGTATTTACTGGTATTAAATGCAATTGCTTGTGGGTGCGGGCATGCGCTATTTTTATTACCTACTCCTTCACGCTAAGCCGGCTGGAGTGATTGGAGCTGGAAGTCTGAAATAACATAAAAGTTTACGGACTTTTTTTTACCTTAATTCATGATTAATTTCATAATTATGCTAATTGGATTCACTTTAATATTTTCCGGTTCTGATTCAATTTGGTTTGTTATGAAAATACAGTTTCAAGGTGAAGTATCTTTTTATCATATGAATTTATTCAGAAACTTGCTTGTTTCACAGCTCCAAGGGATTGCAGTCATGAATATTGGATAATATCAATGTCAATTTCATACTACGCTTTGCCTGAAAAAAATGAGTCTTGATAAGACAGCAAGATAAATAGAATACGAAGATGAGATTCCTTTTCTTTTGAGTTACGAAAGCCCAAAACCGATTGAAACATACATACCTATATACATCAAGATTTATCATATTGATCCACTAATTCGAATTGAAATCCGGGATTATACAAAATTCCCGTTGGAATTCCGATATTTCGTGGTCTTTATTGATGCTGCACTAAGAACAACCTGTGCAAAATTTTTTAAACCCCAGAAAAGGGAAAGTGATTTTTTTAGGTTGGTACAAGTTTAGGTACCTGTACAAAATAATATAATGCCCCTTTTACGTTCTGGTTACATTTTATACATGTCCAATGTTTTTTGAAATCAAAATGAGTCCTTACGGGTGTATCTATTTTGTAACGACATGTTTCGGGCTAATACGTAGCCCTTTCTCTTCGGAGCAACGCGACTCTGCGGCTGCTGCCACACGCGCACTGCGCGCCGCCGCTCTGCTCGCACGATTACCAGACGAAACTGACAACTACCCGCGTTTTCATCGTCATTTTCATTATAACTGTCAAATGCACACAACACTAACAACATCGCTCTGCAAAGGTACGCTCACACTCACCGATTATCGGGTTCTTTTAAATTTGCCGATTTCAATGGTTTTGAGGGTTTTCAATTCATACCAAAGGCACTTGTTTGTATCAATGCTGACTTTTGAAGCCAGTACTGCGTCGGTGTTCGATTTGCTCTTTTATTAACAAGCTTTGAGTACCAGTTAGAAAGCATCAGGCGAAAAATATACGGTACCTGATGTTATATAATTTAAATGGATTACGTAATGTGTTTTTTTGTAAATTATTTATTTTTAGTTTTAAATATCATTTAATTAAAAGTTTCAGCATAGTTTTTGATTTTTATTAGTTACTTAAGGAATCGTTTTGTTCACTTTAGCTCTACCTGGGCTGTAAAAAATGACATGTAATATTTAAGTACAACTTTGAATCATCATTATTGCAGCCTATAAACAGCTTTCTCAAGCGAGCGAGCGGTAATTTAAATAATATGATGAAAGAAATGGACATTGACATATTTAACTGCAACATTCCATCCGTGAGGCGAAGATTGGCGTCCAGGTTCTTTGATTGAGCGCACCGTTGGTATCACCTTAGATATCTTAGTAGCCTTAAGCTTAAGTCTTGGTATACTCTCTCTTTGGGTGGTACCGTGCTAACCTAATGTAAATTTTTGATACAACCTGCGGAAGTATCATTTAACTTTGTTGCAATATTTATTTAAAGGAAATTAGTACTATGTGTTGAGGAGTGTAGTAATTCCATTTTAAGTTCTGTGGTGTTTTGTTTGGCATGGTGTGACGTCTGATATGGTGCGCGTCACCTCGTTTAAGTTAAGCTTAAACATGTAAACTATAGCTATCTGTGGGATCCTGTAATTGGCTCTGTGGTGCTATTCCTACTACATATATTGTGTTTTTAGCTGTTGGTTCTCCTTAAATAAATAAATAAATAATATATTGTCCCACTGCTGGACTTATGCTCCAGACTTCGGCCGTACATAGTTCCCACGTGTATTTAGGTAGGTACAGAGCGGACTGCGGACGGTTCCTTCTAAGGGTGAAGCCAGACGAGCGTAATGCGGGCTATCGTTTTCTGTCTTACTAGATGGCGCCACTGTTGCGTGAGGTTTTTAAGTGTGGCTTTCAAAGTCTGTTATTACGGGCGTGAAAACAAAGTTAAGATTAAAATCATGTTTAATACATCTTAAAACCGTACCAAATATCGAGCAACCACAGTCTTGCGTAGTCCCGTTTTGTTCGGAAAAAAGGGAGGACAAAAGTTTTCGAAAGACAAAACTGTCTCAAAACACAGACATTCATTGCCCCTTATCGCATAATTGCCATAATTAATTTCAGGTAATGCAAAATATTTACAAAATTATTCTGATTATAAATAAACCCGCGTAGCTCACCCGAAGACTATGAGATTTTACATTTCGTAGACCTCACGCCACACTAGCGCCCCTAGCGGCGAATTCATACGTGATAGCCCTCATTTTAACCGAATGCAGAAGAAATTACGCGGCCGAAAACGACTCAAAGAATTACGCTCGTCTGGCTTCACCCTAAATTCAAACCGTTGATATGCTACTGAGTTGACCGATGAGTATGATTTCGTATAACAGAAAAAATGTTGCAGAATCCTCGTCCTGAAAATCGAGTTTGTACCGCAGATGTGGATAAAGGTGGTTAAAGGAATATTTGAATACAATCCGGCAAAAATGCGGGCAAGGGCGGACAGGGTGACCCACTTCTGGCGGATCAAACGCGCAGTATGGTAATAGATACAATACGCATCTTTTGTGTCGCTAAGCAAGTTAGCCGACATTTTTTTGTTTATCAACTTTAATCAAAATGGCGATTGTGGCTTACTTTGTGCACAAATAACATGATTTAACTGCTTAATGCTTCATAAATATAATATACAATATTATTAGATATACATGACTTTAATTGAACACCACAACCTGAATTTATACCGGGTGTGGGCTGTAATATGGGGCAAATAATTAAAACATAGATCATACTCGACAAACCTTAGTTCAGCGATTTTTTAAAATACTTACTTATTTTTTTTATTTTTTATTACACATAAATTTATTCGAAGAAGCAACGTAAATCAAAATGCTTGATGTTTGTAGCGCGACAGGAGACGTCAGTTGTGTTCTGGAATGGCGTACATTGATAGCAATATTTAATTTGGATGAAAAAAGGAAGATTCAAAGACTCCATTATTTTTAAAAGTCGCTGAACTAATGTTGTTCAATTTGACGAGGAGGATCTATGTTTTAATTTTTTGCTCGTATTACAGGCCACACTCAGTAAGTATAGCTTAATTTAACCCTTTTCCAGGCATAGTGCATATAACAACCACATAAATGTGCACAAGTATTTGACCTTACTCAATACAAAATATGGTAAAAAATCATTTGAATTCGTTAAAAATATTATTTGTTATTAAATTAATTCCTCATATGTAATCAAAGTAAAAAAAAAATCGGCCAAGAGCATGTAGGACACGCCCAAAATAGGGTTCCGTAGCCATTACGAAAAAAATAAGCAATATTTTTCTAAGGATTTCGTATTTTATACGGATCTTCCAAGTTTAGGTATATTTTATACCTTAGGCTGCTATTTACTCTTAAACTACTAATGATTCTCAAGCAAACTTAGCCGTTATAGTTTTCCTTGAAAGTTTGATATATTTACTACCCTCTGTATTTTTCAAATTTTTCCCCCACCGGTTTAGATTTTAGAGGGGGGGGGGGTCGCTCGAATTTAATGAAAATTTGCAAAAAGTATAATATTTTGCAAACAAACACTGAATAGAAAAATGGGTTGACACAATGACCTGAAATGAATGATTTTATTTTAATTTAACTTAGTAGTAAGCAGTAAGTAAAGTAGTTTTTCGAGATTCAGTCATAAATGCTTGTTATAGCTTAAATTGAATAACGATATTTTGAATTTGACTTTGGCAGAGTACCTACAGAAAACAGAGGTAAGTACCTAAATAGAGAAAAAAAAAAAAAGTTCCTAAGCAATAGAGCGCTTTGTCGCTTCGGAGCGATCTCTTTCAGGAAAGAAGTAAGAAATAATGAATGAATGGCTTCAGCATTATGCTGAGCCAGTGTCCTATTCACAACCGCAATGACACATACTTTCCTACGTGTTGTCTATTTGTACTTAATACTATTGTTGTGTCTTGTGTTGTGAATAAATGTATTTTCTTTCTTTCTTTCTTTCTTTAAATAGATTTTAGCAATACTTTGGTTCACGGTTGAAGCGTAAATAAAAGAAGTAACAGACATACAGAGTTACTTTTGCATTTATAATATTAGTACAGATAACTGTGTCTTGACTATGCCTGTCATCCTTATTTTAGATTAGCGTATGTGATAACATAATGTAACTTCCTACTGCTAAGGAAACAAAAATAAATATTTTATTCTTATATACGATGGATTTATTATAGCAGGTAAACTATGGGTTATTCGCATGCTGTCATGTGTGGATCATTTATTTGCGTGCGTGATGGGATATTGTGCCTTCAAATCTAATATTTCACGCTTCTGTCATCCGTGTTTATTCGACATAAAAGAACATAATCAAGATTGGAACCACGGCCTCAACCTTTCAGTCTAAAAGTTGTTACACAAATGAAGAGGATGGTTGGGTTAGTATAACTGAACAGATATGTACTTCACATTAGTACCGAATAACTATTTATTTGGAAGCAGTGCCCTTAGTGTAAGTTTTTGGTTACAAAATACGTCTCGATCGCGTTCGCGTTTAAGTCTCACTTTGTATGCAAACACGAACAGCGCCTCTAGCGGAACGTTTGCGATGTTCGTGTTTCCATACAAATTGAGATTTTAACACTAACGCGATCGAGACGTATTTTGTAAACGAAAACTTACACTAAGGGTACTGTTAAGTTTACGAAATTTAGTTTATCGTTCATATTCGTAGATTTTCGTAATACACAAGAAACTGCGTTTGAAACGCTTTTGAGAGCGAGTAATGAATTAAAACTAAATACGAAAAACTAATTCCGAATGTATGATACGGACGGTATTTGGCTGCTTTTATTTTTCTAGAAGTTTCCATCAATCTTTATGAGGGCGAAGCCGCGGGCGAAAGAATGTTTGATATAATCAAACCAGCGTCGGGATTTACGATAAACTCCTTAAGTATAAACTCAGTCCGGAGTCCGGAGTACCCAATTTGGAGGAACTACAAGAGTTCTAACGGGATACAGACAACCCGATTTCCTCTAGTTATCGGATTACGTTCATAGTCCGTTCAATTTAAAAAGCGAGTACGTTGTTTTCCGGTTGCTTAAATGGTTTTTTTATACTGCTTGTATTTAACACAATTTTAATTTAGGCTTTTGCCAATGTGTATCCTATCAATTTTGTTAGTGAACCCCAAAAATACCCAATATTATCTATTTCGACAGATTTAGAGTACCTACATTCAATAATATATTTGAAAATAGGCCTACGCGTCTGTTTCAGACAAGTTTTGGCGTGTTGCCTGTACGTAACACCTGCCGAGGATGACTAGACCGATGTGAGAGCGACATGTGTTCGTTCACAGGTCTGACAATAAATACTACGTCATACTGACAACAATAACCACGTACCTATACCATATATTTAAGTTAATCCGGTCACTGAAATTGGGTAAAATTTGGCTTGCAGGACTGGACCTTAACAAACATACAAATAAACATAAGCTTTCGAAAATATGCAGCGTGACCTTGGTTGTACTATTTTAACCCAACTACACGATATGCCTCCATAATCATATGTATCACAGTAGCATGTAGATAATGATGGGGAGCAGCTTTCCACAACGTGGGAAGAAGAACAGTGAAATAACAACTTGTCTTATGAGAGCCTTTTAATGGAGATCCATACAAGAAGAAAAGCACGTATGTCAACAAATCGAATATAAACCAAATATGACATACGTTAGTATTATTTTTTATATCAAAATAGGCATAATACAACCTATTCCAATAGATAGTACTGAATGAAAGTCGAGAAAATTGAGCACACCCCTGAGACGTTTTTCAGTCAATGAAAGGTGAGCTTGGAATCAATTTGTAGACACACCTCGAGTCCCACTACGGTTTAAATTTAATAAAGGTCCGACAATAATGAAGATTTATATTCCATTCTGCGAATCTCGGACGTTCTTGATTTTCTCTTAGTGGATTTTATATAGTCTCAAAACTTGCTGGTACTTGCAAAGGATTTACGAAGTCGTCATCTTTTTGATTATGGCATGTCATGTTATCGTTTTAACGTTTCCATAATTAAATACTGTTATGTTAGTGTTAATTAAACATTTTAATTGAAAATTGCATTTGTATGATGCATGTCAAAGTTGTCCTCTCATTTTGAGAGGAGGCCTGTGCCCAGTAGAGGGACGTAAATAGGCTGGGATGATGATGTCAAAGTTAATAAACAATTGTTTTTTTTTACTTGAGTTTTTTTTCTGGCAGGAGCCCAGGTTCAGGCAGCTGATTCAGGGGGCAGGGAAACGGGGATGGAATTCGCTCCCATGGTGTTTCCGGATAAATACAACCTAGGGCTTTTCAAGGCTAGAATGAATAGGCTGTTTTACTAAACCAATGAGATACATTTTTGGCCGCATCTGCACTTTTTATAGTGGTTAATTACGGGTTAGTTTTATCTAAAAAAAAAACAAGCTAATTTTTTCTTATTTAATAGAAATATAAATATTTATTCGCTCTTCGCACAAAACATAATAAAAAAAAACAATATGCGAAATCGCGAAGCGGTCCCAGCTCAGCATAGTGTTGGCCGTGTAGGCCAACCAATAATGTAGTTCAACCTCTGTAATCAAGTCCGCTAATAATTCCTAATAATAGTAATACTATTAAAGTAAGTACCTCATAATAGTAATAAATAGTAGATTGTACAACGAGAGCATTAAACGAACCATTTTACCTAAGACCTTCAATAGCAATCCGGCCGGTACGGCGAGTCACGTCGAAGGGAAAATAGGTTTAATGCTCGAGTTGTACACTCTATTTTATTATTGAAATACAGATCTATTTTCATTTGATTTTATTGATTTTTAGTTTTATATAAAATAAAAATTATTTTAAAAATATGTAAAAAAATACTTTGTTTGTGGCTGTTTACACCTGATTGCCTTGGTCTTAGACGAAGATTTTACTTTATTCACTAGAGCATAAAAAGTAATTTTATGTCGCCTAGATCCAGCATTTATAAACACGAACTGAACGAGCATAAGAAGTGGAAAATACTTTTAATATAACAGATTCTAGGATTGAAACAGAGATTCTATTAATCCTGCTATGTTTGCATCCCGCTATTGTTCTGCTGACAATGGTTAGTTAGAATGTAAACGCCAACCGCCCCCAGCCAAACACGGTAGCGTTTACGTTTCATTGGCTTACTTGTATTAGTCTGGCGTGTTAGATGGTACTCATGTTTAACCTATTGGTTTCGATTAAACGCGCCGTTCTACGTTATTTGGTGAACTATCACGTACAAAGTGTCGTAAAATTAGTACAGAATATTTCAGCAGATGATTCGTTTAAGTGAACACTCTTGGAAATATTCTGCATCGACCTTTTTGATTCAAGCTCAACGTTAAATGCCATAAAGTTTATTATTTTTATGGAAACGAATATCAATAAGGCTACTGTTACATATGCTCGTTAGTAGCAAGAGAGCATGTGTGAGCAGGACATGCTACTATCAAGCATGTTTATTAGTGGCACTGTTGGACTAGGCCTACCCCATAGATCTCCAGTTGCTTCGGTTGAAAGCAGCCTGCATCCACCGCGAACCCGCTGCTTAGATTTTAGGTTGAGTTTTTTTTATTGCGTTTATGAATAGCAGTTACAGGCGGGTAGTGCTGTAAAAAGAAACAAAAGCAGTTTATTTTTTCTCAACCGTGAAATATATTCTTTGCACTTTGAAACTTTGAGTTCACTTTTCCAATCGAAAGTTTTATCCGCTGTATCGGTTATTTCATTTAAACTTTTTTTAGCTTTGTGATTTGAAACCGATTTCATAAATAAGTTGACTAACGTTCTCGATCGATTTCTCTTTACAAAAACGTTATTGAATTGTAAATTAACTTTAAGTAAAATGAAAGTATAAGTCAATCTTTAGATTAGGTACTCGTACAAATTAGGTTTCATATAATAACAAGCTGAAATGTAGAGATTTTCATTAATATTATTGGAATTCTTCTAATAGAAAATGTATTTTCTTCCACCTGTGCCTTTCAAATTAGTCTGGGCAATTTTTCTTTTATGAAATGCTTAGTAATCGGTATTACGTGGTTTTCATGGAGAAATCTAAACGTCGACAAGAGCGGAGAGGAGATGAGATAATGATGATGATGGATGGAATGTGAGTACTTCCGTACTTCTTTTGGAACACAGTTTTTTTATTTTACCAGCCGATAATAATTAAATTACAAAACTAATCAGAGCATGTACAGCGCTAATCGACAGACGAACTGACAGAATCATTAGCCAGGTGTTGTCGTCCCTACAGTCCGAACTAGAATGACGCTCCGGCCAACGAGCCTGTCCACGTCACCACCGCCACCGCCACCGTTACGTCACACGGCGTTCGCCGCCATTTGGATGTTGTAATAGTCAATTGACAATCCTATAAGGCTTGATTATTGTAATCCACGACATAAATATTTTTTATTTTAGTACTAGAGCTGTTTAATAAATTGTATTCAGTTGCGCGTGCGTTAGTAAATAGTTTACTTCTTAGTGACAAATGGTTCACTTAAACTATTTACGTAGGTATACTATATTAAGTTTTAGTTAGTTTTTACAACAAAGAAAATTAAATTATGGCACATTATCGTAGCCTTTAAAACAATTTTCCAAGGTTGAGTCATTTTAATGAAAGAAAAACATTAAATTATGGAGAGCTTTTGTGAAGTATGGTATTAACGTTCTCTTTTTCAAGGTTCTGTAGCCATAATGCTCGGGACGTAGAAAAGGTATTGGCTGAGAATTGTTAGCAAGTGCTTTTCAGTACCTAACTAACTTCTAACTAAGAACTTGGGATATTTTTACTGGCAAATAAGTAAGCACCGGCGGGCAAACGCTGCCTCAATTTTAGTAATGCGGGTTAGCGTGCAGCTGATTCCACTCAAGACCCCGATAAGACTGTGTTCCCACTGATGGCGATCACTAAATGACTCCAGGATTACCCTGTGGTAGTCTTAATATGGTTTATTCTACTACTTTTCAAACCTTTCCTTAATTGTTGGTATTTTTGAAAGGCTCAAAGTCACGCAACGAACTGTATATTTTATGACGAGGCGTAAGTACAATAGATATGACTGTCAGCCTCATGCGTGCTGTCTATGCTCGGAGTTTGTTTGCGCGATAGTAACCGAAATATACAGAACCGAAACACCGAATAACAGAAATAAAACAGATGGCCGTTGGGGCCGAAAAGTTCTCGAGTGGAAACTGCGGATCGGCAAGCGCAGCGAAGGACGTCCATCAACGAGATGGACGGATGTTCTGGTTAAAGTCGCGGGTTTATGTTGGATGCAGGCCGCTGCCAACTGGAGGTCTATGGGGGAGGCCTATATTCAATAGTGGACGTCCTACGGCTGAGATGATGATGATGATGAACCAAAATACAGGAAGTCGCGGCCGCGTATCGAAAGATGCGACATGAGCAGGCTCTCCGTAAAGCGGGTTAAAGACCCGAGGCCGTGTTGCCTATCATTTCTGACTCGCGCTCGTGATCGCAATCAAATGACAGATTTCTCGTACAAAAACTGTCATTTGATTGCGATCGCGAGCGTCAAAAACGTTAGGCAATACGGCCTCAGGTGAACGTTATAGAAATCCAATGGATATGGGCGATACGAGAATGGTTGTTCTGGCATTTTTTGGAGGTACTATGTCCAGCAGAGAACGTTTTTAATCTAACGACAATAATGTTAAAGACCTTTGAATCCGATAGATCGTGGTGAGAGTGTTCCATACCAAACCAGAGCTGGTCTCTGGAAATGTTTAGGTAACATTAACCTTGAAATTTGCTTTGGTAGGTCTCCCACTAGGTGAACTGATGACTGCGAGAATTACGGGCAACCGGTAGGTGTAAGTGGCGAGTTATCATTCATTTTGGCGTTGTATGGGGGAGACCTTTGTTCAACAGTTGACGTCTTCTGGCTGATAATGATGATGAACGTTGAAATTTCTAAGCTTTCAGTGAATTCAGAAGCCTATATCGACTACCACATCAGTGCTGTATTCTTGCTAGACACTACAGAATAAACCTTTGTGTACCCAAAGGATTACCCTGAAAGCAAGGGCGCAGATTTTCATTAGGTACATTTAACATTTTTGAGGGTGCGAATTGTTTGAAAAGTTGGTTGTTTTAATCGAATTCCCGATGGGTCCTGGCCGCGGCCGCCCATGACGGCAGGCCAGCCGTGACGTCACACGTTTGCGATCTAACGTTAAAATGATACATCGTTTTACCACTTTGGTTTTCAAACGGGTTTTGGGGGTTATTTTCACAAGCTCCCATTGTCTGTCTGTGTGTTAAGGTCAAATCTCGTAAGTCAGATTTTACCCATTTGTACTGGTCGGATTGGCTAGAAATTTGGTAAGTATACATGTCAGCGGCCGATCGTAAAATCCACCAGATCACAAAATTCCTAATACGCATATCGTGAAATGGTGCCATTTCATGATATGCCTAAAAGTTGGTCAGGCATATCACGACGTAGATCGATTAGAGCAACGCATTCGTCGATATTCCTAGCTCTATATCACATCGTGATATGCCGAAAAAAGGAAAAGTTTAGGTACGACGAGCGAAGCGAGGAGTGGTTAGTATGAATTGTGACCACCAGAACCGATATGGCGGCGTTTCATGATATGACTAGGAATTTCATGATCTGCCTAAACTGGCCAAATCATGAAACGGCGGCGTTTAATGCGGCGTTTAAGCGTTTAATGCAAATAAAATATACTTATTTCTATTTCTATTTCATGGCATGTCTAGGAATTTCATGATCTGCCTAAACGTCACTAGGAAAATCGTTTAGCGGTGAGTTTCGAACGATATGGCGAATGTCCCTTAGCCAATTCATGAAATGGCGCCATTTCACGTTATGCCTAGGAATTTCGTGATCTGGCCGATTTTACATTTTACGATCGGCCGCCGACATACATACGGATTAGATTAGAGGTTAGACTTTTACGATTTGACGATTAAAGTTTTTAAAAAAATGTGGGTAGTTTGATTGAGAAAAACAAAGTGGGTAAGTACTTGAGGATTTTCAATGACAAATTTAGATGTTTGTTCATTAGTAACATGATGAACGGTTGTGTTGCTCTAAGGATGGACTCTGGTTGAGTTCAAAACGCGTCAGTGTAGTGTGGTCGTGGTAACAGTTCGGTTTGTAATTTGTTTGTATTCTTACAGCATGGTGGAGATGGAGGAGCCACATGAACACACATTTGTTGCAAAGACGTTGCTATCATAACGCGACCTTACGATAGCAACGTGTATGCAAGTAATTTTTATTAATTTAGGATAAGAAGAATTTCTTAGTCTTGCTTGGCCGCAATTCATACGGTTTTGGGAAAATAAAACAAAAATAAAACTGTTTACATGCCAGATTTCAGTTAGGTTCCTAATTTGATTGCCTCAGATAACATACTAATATGATAACGGCTTTTACAGTTTAAAGGTGCGTTCGAAGGTTGTCGAGATTTATAAAATTAAGTAAATAAATTTAATATATCCTACTTCTTACGGTAACTGGAGTAGATTGAGATTGCTTATGTACAGTATAGTACAGCGAGCGCCAGCGGTGAAAAGAGCGTATGTGCTTCAAATAATTCACTCACATACAACATTTTACACCCCACCGGATAATAAGAGCGTTTATACCTGCTGAGCTGGCAACTAGTTTTTCTCGATTATTCCATAAATTTTTTATGAAAATTAAAAAAGTTGTCTGATAGAACACTTCTTAATATGTAAGTTATTGTGTCTACTCCAATAATTATTATAAACTTTTATATTATTTAAAAACGAATTAATGTTTAAAAACGGTTTTTAAAGAAAATAAAAGTCTATAACGAATAATTATACACAACATTTTTAATTTTCATTAATTTTTTATGGAAAAATTGCAACGTTACCAGCTCAGCAGGTATAAACGCTCTCTCAGATCACGAGCCGCTGTAAAATGTAATAAGTACAAAACAAACTTTGCGCAACGCAACTCAACTTTTTGTTTCGCATTTTTATTCGAAACCGAAATGCTCCGAACTTGCCCGAAGTATTCCGAAATGAGTCGCGAAACGCCCGGACACATTCCGGCCAAGTTTCATAGCGTTACGATCGTCAATTTTAATAACTTTCAAAGTTTAACGTGCGGATGGCGAACGGTTATTTTATGATATTATTTGCATTGGAATTTTTTAAATATCCCTTTTGAACAAAACCCATAAAACAATGTAAGCGTTGTAATGTTTGTGCCATTAAGCTGTTTCATTAAGTAAATTAATAACATTTAAAACGAAAAACTTAAATCAACCACTTTCCAATGAAACTTTTATTGCATATATATAGCTTCACATTCAATGTTAACTGTTAAATTGTAAAATATATCTCAAAAACTTCAAGTGCAACATTAAATATAGGACTACAACGCAAATTTATTAATTTTCGGTACAAAATAACATAAAATACAATAACAACATAAATATAGACAGAATAATAATTCAATAGCAATGACCAGAAAACATGAAAGGTATAGACTAGGTACTGAATAAGAAATCGTTATCAAACATCCTTAACAATAACTACAGACAGATTAAAAATTTGTTTTACTAGTAAAAAATTTGCTCAATTAAATCTTTTTCGTTGTTTAAAAATCTTCCAGGTACAAATTATGTAAGTTGGGCAGACAATCGGTGGTCTTGTCAAACAGTGTCCATTTAATGTACACTCGAACCATTTGATTCCTGACCCATCGTAGAACGTTCTTACAGTAAGACAACATAATTTCCTTGTCAAGCAATTTTATGTCACTTTGACTTTTTCTACGAAAAGGTTCCATAGTGGGTCACGATGCAGTTTGTTCAATAGTACCTACTTCCAACTATTACTATTAATTAACAGTTTGCAGTTTTTAAGATTGCGTAGAAATAACAGAGCACAAGAGCCCCCTGAAGTGACATCATTATCTCACCCTACTGGGTCGAAAAGTTTAATCACATAATGGAATTGGTTCGCAGGTGTACCTACTATACAGGTTTGTGCACTGTGTTTTCCATCATCGAAAAGCCTACGGTAAATTTCTAATGTAGTTTGGTACATAAATTCCAAAAACTCTGGTACGAGTCTTGATTGGAACCGAGCCTGTATGAGAGAAGTCGTAGATCAGAACCACTAAGCCCGCGAGCGGAGCGGACCCATTAATGATTTAGTTTAATTTACATCGAACAACATCATGGAGGTCCGGCCGGTGTCATGCAGCCGATAAGGTATCTTTTTTAAGTATTTAATGAGTCCGCTCAGCTCGCAGTGTTAATTGGGTTTTAGGTTACCACGGCTCTTTTAGCTCTGGAGTGATAACACGCCGCGTGAGCAATGTCTCTGATGTTGCTATGTTCTCCTCTGAATAATTTTCTTATTAAATACACGGTCTCTTTCTACTATGTAAAAACGAAGTCCAGGTCACAAGACGAACACAAAAACGCTCATATCTACAGTTTTACAACATACCTGGGCTCACGTGTGATTGGACCGTAACAACGGTATTGTGCGATAGTCCGCAATATGCCCGCCGTGAACGTTCCCGGGTTCGCTGTACCAATATCCAGTGATCTAAACTGCAGTCTGAGCTTTCGCTGTAACTTTTTTTACGTCGCAGTCATAGTTTGCATCATTATTCATCATTTGAAATCCGATGTGTGAAATGTAATTTTCTATTCAACAGTAAATTGCCACAAAAACAAGAAGTTATACGTTAAATACTGTTAAATACATCTCTTGCATCTTGCACACACACATTATTATTGTTTAATTTTAAGATTTTAGATCAATATAAATTATTTTTGTATTTAGGTGTAGATGTAAAGATGTAAAGAATGTAACCAAAAATTGTGAATACTTACTCACTTTGCTGCACTCTTAATGGCGTGCGGGACCTTCTGTCACAGGTATCTTGAATACCTACTAGGAGGTCTCTAAACGTATTAGTTGTAAAAGTAGTAATTTTAATAAATACATTTTTCATTTTCATTTTCATTTCTTTTTTCATCTGAGAAATAAATATCTATAAAATAAGACGAACAAAAAAACAGTATTTCAGCCTTTTCATTAGGTAAATTGGCAGTTGGTTTCTTAAGCACTCGGTTGTTTTATGCGGATAAACGCAATCAGTTTGATGCACATCAATTTGCATCAGATAATTTAATATCGAGACATTGTCTTACACGGTCAGCGCAGCGGCAAACGCATATTTGATAATTAGATTGTCTGGATTGTGATTGGTTAGATTAGATGTGTGTCAAAGGCATTGCGTTTATCGCATAAAGGTAGGCGTCCACTTATCCGCATCGTACGCTTCGGACGTATCGGATTTGTTGCTTTGTATAGAAATGTGCGATGCTTACGATGCGGACAGGTGGACGCACTTATATGAGTTTCTATACAAAGAATACTACGATCCGTTGCGTGCGATGCGTCCGATGCGTACGATACCGACAAGTGGACGTTTACCTTTATACAACCCAACCGAGCGCTTCAATTTACCATGAACAGTTCAAAAGGTGGAATTCAACCTTTTTTTTACAGTAGCGGAGAAGATAATCGCTCCAAACAAGTGCTTAATCAAGGGGTCTTATGCATTTTCTTTTCCATCAAAACATTGCAAAAAGCGTGATTTTTATTGCTTTTTCAATCTGGGTTGCTATGTTTATGGTGTTGTGTGTAGTAGTAAAAAAGTAAAAAAAATAAGTTAGTCATTGTACTATGCTCAGTCAAATTGTTTAAAGAGGTCTTACTGAAGAAATACCTGAGTATTTCTGTTGATAGTTATTGCGCACATTAAATTTTCTTTCCTTTTTCTTCGCGGACATTAAAATTATTGCATAGTTACCGTTTTTTTTCAGATCGCCCTATCAGCAACAGTGGGATGTTGAGTTTTAGTTTTTTCATTTATTTTGTTAATTCACTACCATTTTATAAATATAACGAGTGCAGTTGTCAGTCTAAGAGGTACTATTTGTGAATAATGTAAAACATAATATATTTTTGTGTATACATCAACTGTATATCCTCAAAGTATAAAATGACATACTTCTAACTGGTTACGAAACGTTTAAATTAATTGAATTTAAATATCCCGACGACAACGTCTGAACCACAGCGATCCCCGGCACTATAGTGTAGGGCACGGATTTACCGCACCCCCCACATTCGTAATTCGGCTGTACAAAGCGGCTGAGTTATGAGAACCGGTGCTGCTGACAGCCCAATACTTAGCTTGTAGGCATTGTACGTGTTTATTTTATAACCGATTGAGCTACTCGAGGCAAGCGTTGACATTGCGTTTTGTTAGTATAAACAAGCTATTCGCACGTCGGCTGTGTTTGTTTGAAGATAATTCTAAACAAGTTACAAGCGAATAGATACAGATACAGCGAGATGGACGGATGACGGATTTACGGTAGATGGCAGTGGATGCAAACTAAGCGATTGGAGGTATATGGGGGAGGCCTAAGCTATTTCTAGCAGTGGACGTCCTGTGGCTGATATGATGATGATGGTAAGATACAGAAAAGGTAATTTGTTGTGACGACGTTGTTAAAGTCGCCTTAGACGAGCCCACGACTTTCTCTGTGAAAATTTCGTTTCTCACTATTTCGCGGGAATTAATTACGGGGACAAAAAGTAAGCCATGTGTAAAGTAATCCACGTCAAACAATTATTTGTTGGCACAGTTTTAAAAAAAAACTGTCATTTCACATTTATGATATGGGATAACTATAGCTCAAAATTCAGAATTAATTATTTCTTGACGTCCGCTAAAGCACTTGAACACAAAACTTCCAAGTCCCGGGTTCGATGTACAAGTTTAGTTTAGTCACAGAATAGATAATAAATCTAGGGGCCAATCAACTTTTTTACCCACACTAATCTGTCCGCGACATTTTTCAAACAATTGCAGATTTATGTAAGTAAACATGTTTTTTCTATAATTTAATAGATGGTGTACATGAATACATGCCATCCTACGTAAGTTCAACCTATTAAACTGTGAAATAGTTGATTGGCCCAGAGTTGGCTTACTCCCTGTTTCACCACCCATTGATTAAGTTTATTTGTCGGATAGAGGTGATGGCGTCTCTGTTTGTTTTGATCAAATAGACGGAGACGGCATCACATCTATCCGTAGAATAAACTTAATCAATGGGTGGTGAAACAGCCCCTTAATGTCGGATTAAATAGGTTTTTATGAAATAAAGAGACGGTGCTCTTTTTATCAATTAAGTTAAAACTTACCTAAGTTTCGTTTCGCATTTGTAATGTAAATCCAGATCTTACATCACATTTCCACTGAAGCATTCTTATTATCATGTAATTATTACAAATCCGCAATTTCTATAGCATTATGCGCCGTCGTTGGAAGTAATTCGGATATATTTCCGTGACGAAATGGAATCAGATGTTATCGGAATATTCAAACGCGGTGTCAACGCCTGCGGCGGAGTGCCGCGTAAAACTAGGTCCAAGTGTTAGGAAAAGCACTCAGTATTAATAATAATAAATAATATATCATAATAAATAACATGGGACACTTGAAACCAATTGACCTAGCCCCAAACTAAGCAAAGCATGTACTATGGATACTAGCCAACGGATAAACATACTTATATAGATAAATACAAACTTAAATACATACAAGACCCGAGATCAAACATTCCTATTATTCATATAAATATCTGCCCCGGCCGTGAATCGAACCCAGGACCTCAAGCTTAGTAGTATTTCTCTAACCACTTGGCAATACGGCCGTCTATTAGACAGAAGATTTGAAAACTATACCGTCATCATCATTATAATATTAGTCGTAGAACGTCCACTGTCGGACATAGGCCTCCTAGCTGTTGCTTCACTCGGAGTGGCTTGCATCCACTGTGAACCCGCGGCATTAATAGAGGCGTCTTTACCTATAGGCAGGGTGTGCGGTGCACACGGGCGCAGCGGTGTTAAGGGCGCCGGCCGCGGCACTGTACCTATTCCATTTTGACTGCGCGCTTCCTAGATAATAATTGCACACGGGCGCTACATGGGCTAAAGACGCCTCTTAACGAGCCTTATTGTCTAACGCACTTGGAATCACGATCATTTTCATCACTTCTTCAAATTGGCTTCACCTTGCTAGTTAAATCCGTTGTCGGATCGAAAAACACACGTTATTTGAACTTACTGTTTATTGAAGATTACGAGTATTTTGCCAGAGAACGTTGTCAACACAAGAAAGCAGTAAACAGAAACCTTTGTTTACGCTAGAATGTGGATAAGAATATTTTCTTTGAGCGTAAGATTTCTATGTAAAAAATAAAAACAGTTATGTGCAAACGAACAGCATGTACAAAGACAGTGCCGTGCGGATTCATTAAGCCTGTGCTTTACATAAAAAAGTCACGAGCACAGCGTGTTGGAATTATTTGATGTTACTGGTCTTATTTTTTATGAAAAATATTCTGCATTTCAATGGATATTCAAGATTTTGACGAACATTCTATTAAACGTGCGATGCGTTTCACTCTGGGCCGTCGGCTGTTGAATTTCGCAGATGTCGTTAAAAATGTACAACACGAAATTCCTTTTAACTCGGCAGGTAGACGTTAAGCTTCACGTACCTATTACAGGAACTTGTTGATGTTTAAAAAACATCATGTTTTATAAATGGCTATTAATTTAAAAAATTGGTCGTGAGCAATACGTTAGTCAGGTCAAAATATTTTATACCTGGAGCGTTAATTGCATGTTTATTTTAAATATTGCTAAGAAACGGGATTTGAGTTCTGAATTTCAAACTAGTAGAAGTGAATTTAAATTATATTTATTTATTAAAAAAACAAATATATTTTAACAATCAAAATACATAGGTTGTTATGAAAATTAGACTATTTTGCGTTCTAGAATGAAACGATGTACAAAATTATCAGACATTCTTTTTTCTGGTTATAAAACCATGCTTCACCTTTTGACATGTTTATTTCTGAGGTTCTAAAATTTAACTCGTTTGAAGGTTAACTGGAAGAGATCCCTTTATTTCTCACCGTAATCGGTTTTTGTTGTGTGATTTATGTACAATAAAGAGTTTATAGGTTTTTGTGTGTGTGTATGTATCTCTACGTCCTCTAACATGTTCATGTATTAGAACAGGCACTTTAGGTACTTATATAACGTCGCCTTTCCTGTCTCATTTTATGTTCACTACAAAAATACCTGAGGCCTCCTTTTCATTCATCATCATTCAATCATTTATATCTAATTTCATTTAAAAAATTACCACAAAAGGTCGTAACAAATAAATACGCGCGTAGTTTAACGCGTCGCCGCTGGGATCGATTAGTTGCTCGAATACACCCATCCTAAACACGTTCAACTGTGCAATGATGAGGGTTGAAAATCCGCCCTGACACGTATCATTTGTGAATGAAACCGCCCCTTTTACAAATTCACGAAGGGACGAATAAACACATTATTATAATAGAAATCTAAGCTGGTGGCGTGAAAACTACTGTCCTTCATGCTGTTCATGCGGTTGGCTGTTTCCAGTTTATGAACAAAAAAAGAGTCGCAAAGAAAAACAACTGAGCACTGAACACTGAGCGGCAAAAAATCCGGTCTTCAGATGTATGCAATAATAGGTAATTTTGTATGTACCTAGAGTGGACCAAATTTTGTGCCGCTGGGTATATTTGTAATCCATTTATTTCAAGTAACTGTATAATTCAATATACCTATCTGCTATTTTTATTTTGTAGTAATAATAATAGAATATAGGTTAATAATCAAAAGATATCACTGCTTGTTGTAAATTTTATAATATATAAGCAAAATTGTAATATAGTAGAGCCCTTGGTGACGTTTGTATATTTACGCCTTTTGGTGTAGAAACTCTGGAGCTCTTCCGCCAGCTATCTTCTCGGCTGGTAGATACTTCAAGGGATCGGCGGGCTGGTGCTTACCTTGCACAACGCATCAGCCTAGGTATCCAGAGAGGTAATGCTGCCAGCCTCCTAGGAACGGCCCCCCAAAGCAGCAGCCTTGAAGACGTTTTCTATTTAGTATAAGTTTTGTAAATAGTAAGTAGATAGTAGTTGTATTTCTTTATTTATTTTGTATATGTGTTATAACTCTGTGCTTATCTGTTATGAAATAAATATTACCGTAATATAGTAGAGGGAGTATAATCTTTTGATTTATAATGTTGTGTTTATTTTGTTATCTACGTAGTTTACAGTTCTAATGTCTTTATTGAATCAGGCGTTACTTAGCGGAGGTCCATATCAATGAACTAAAATAATTTATTTGCTCACCCGCGACCTTTTGATATCTAAGTTTATGAAATGCGTGTTCATGCAGTTCCTCCACCACCACACTGTAAGAACACACACAAAACCACATTTGATGAGCAAAGAAATTATTTTAGTTCAGTTCTAATGTAACTAAACAGCGGTTCATTTGTACATTCGTAAACAATCATTCAAATTCATAATTGCAAAAAAGACAAGCTGAAATGAAAATTGCCAACAGTGGTCACCTTGCTTCACATAGAAATGTGCTGCAAAGTAGATTATGGTGAATTATGTCCCTCCACAACAATGAGACTTCAATATCGACTTTTGTTGCTGCAAAAAATATAATTACTGGATTAAATTCCAGTAGCTTTTTACTACATCAACTGGCCATCTATTCTAAATGTCGGCTGCACTTCTGCACTCTTTGGTGCTTCGTTTTCTCTTTCAAGTAGAGGATTTATGGCAGTGGGCTTGGTTGGCTGCAGAGCTTTTTAAAATTCTTAATTTTAACCAAGATTTATCATGACAAAATATGAGTAAGGATGACGAAGTATGAATATTGTCTTGTCTTTACGTTAACGAGCGCTGTTTGAAGTTTTAATAATAGTAATATGTATAATTACATGTTATAAAAGTAGAAAGCCCCAAAGATTTTTATTTAAAGTACTTTTATCACAAAACGGCTTGACCACTAGCTACAACTTCAAAGACAGGTCACACACTTTTAATTTAATCATTGTTCAACTTTTCCAATGGGTGACTCAGGACGAGTGATGAAATACAATACAAATAAGTATTCTTTACTGAGCACCACATATCATAAGTTAACGTATATAAATACAAAATGCAACATAGACAATTCATGGTTCTTGTCGTTTAAAAGCGATCTCTTTCAGATAACAATTTAGATATACGCGTAGAACCTACTAAAAATATA
Organism: Choristoneura fumiferana; assembly: GCF_025370935.1. NCBI lineage: Eukaryota > Metazoa > Arthropoda > Insecta > Lepidoptera > Tortricidae > Choristoneura > Choristoneura fumiferana. Next base: position 14,358,619 of record NC_133481.1, on the reverse strand, counting down.
TCAAAATAGGTGGCAGAAACGAATACAGCAGATACAAAATAATAATAGATAAACATAAATTTAATATATAAATACATAGTATGTGTATTACATTAATACTGTGTAAAAAAGATACAAATTTAAGAACAAAACAAAAAAAGAACACTAACGGAAAAAGGAAGAATGATAAATACCATCAATAAGATTGATATTCAGAGAAGATTTGTTGTTTTGGACCTCTAACTCACGTGGTGGTAAGTGCAGATGATGCCAAAGATGTAGGAAAGAAATACCTCTAAGTATCATGCCATTATCATATCATGCTAGTATGTTTCTAACACGCTTGATGTAACTAACAAGTAACAATTAGACAGCAATAATATCTGCATGAACAATTCCAAACAATTCAATACACAAATTGCTTTCAATATTGTATGTTCCATGAAATCGATAACTGAACAATAACGAAACCTTTTCGGTAAAGTCCCTCGACTCTGTGGTCAGGGAATCCGGGATATGCCAGGGTAGCGGTGACGGTGGAATACCAATGGCGACAATTTAGGGTAAAATTCCAGCATCGGAAGAATATTTAAAAACGATTAGGCGCCTTAATTGTCGATTCTATTTCTGTTTTTGGGGTAAATTGAAGCGATCAGGAATAAATTAAAATTAATTGCAAATGCTTTAGAATTTAAGACGTTAGACTTATTCTAGGTCGCTTGGTTATTGCTCAATTGGATTGATTGTTCTTTGTGTTACGCTGTCGCTTTTTCACAAACTTATCAAAGAAATTTACTACGAGTAGTCGATAGCAACTAAAAACTGTTTTTTTTCACCTAGGTATCTTTACTTCAGTGCTAAATTACGAATTGCCAGTTCCATCTATCTGTCTATCTTATCTATCTATTTCTGAAAGCCGTGACTATGCTCGTTTATAGGGTTCTGTATTATCAAAATGACGATGTAAAAGCCGTGGTGGCCTAGTAGTTTAACCTGTGGCCTCTGAAGCAGAGCGTCGTGGATTCGAGCCCCGTTTTGCCCATCAGAGTTTTTCGGAAGTTACGAGTATGTGTGAAATGATCTACATACATTTGAAATTTACACTGGCATTCTGAGAGCAGGCCGGCCAGCCGGTGTTGCCTGGCAGGCCAGTGGAACGTATATGGGATGAGATCATGAAAATGATTTTTATCAGAAGAAAAAAGAGTAATTATAGAATCACTTCTTTAACTATCTGTCTGTTTGGCAATCAATGACCTTTTTCGTAGCGAAATTGGAGCTTTCAAGGTATAGCATTAAATATTGAAGTCTGTACAAATTGTCCCAATGTTTTATTTTTCCTTCGTTTATGTTGGAATTCTTACAATGTCACAAAATATAATAATTGTGTAGTAAAAAATATTTTTCACTTTTATTTTACACGGGACTCCGACGGAAGAGTTCTAGGCACTTGGCCTGTATTAATTAAGCACCAATGCGGAATGAAAATTTAATCAATTTCAGAATACCCCCAAAACATGAAATAATTGGCCTCTTACTTTAACTTCATATTAACGATTAAGTTCGCAAGCCCCTGGGCCGTATAAACTGGGTCTTCCGAACACCTTTTATTAGCCCGGCAATCTCGGCAGGAGCAACAAATTACAGTAAATTGATGGAACTTTGTTAGCGGAACCTTTAATCTGGCAGAGGCGCATCGGCTGATGGTTTTCCGATTCTATTAACCGCTAACCGCGAGATCACGAAGTTTACAGACGCGGAACATGGGGTTGTCATATCTTTGTAGGTAAATTTACACTGGAAAAACAGAGCGTTCACGTTGTTTGTTTATGAAAGAGAGAAAAGAAAAAAGAAAATATTTATATTCATGACAGCATAAAAAAATGCTCATGTCACGAAATGGCCTTAAAGCAACAAAGCGCCGGTTTTGCGGACGGTGCTGATTTTCCTTTGGGACCATCTGGTACACACATAGAAAAAAAAGTGAAAACGACACAATTTTTAGACTTAAAAAAAAGAAATGGGTTCCGTTACAAAATTTCTAAACATTTCAAATTAAATTATGTTTCCTGTTCTGTGGTCATACTTTAAACATCGCTACTCTGCTTGAATGGTTTTGCTTACCCTGCTGGCTGGCTTGAAGTTTTTCTTAAAAATGCATAAACATTAGTAGGTACACAAGTACCTAAAATGGTTTGTAGTTGTCGAGTCAAGATGATTCCTTTAAGAAAATCAACCATAAGCCAGCCGACTACCTGGTTTATGATCCGTATCTATCGTTTCTACAGTCTTCCTGTAATACTTAGTCTTGTTCTGTGGCAAACGCTTATTAAGGGGCGAGTGAAGGGAACGACCTACTTATTTAGATCTTGTTCTTTCCAACACCCCATCTTTGCTTAAATATGCGTGGAAACATCGCGATTGGCTGTATTAAATCAATTCGCTTACGTTTGAACGCTTTAAGATACAATTTTGGTGATTTAGTATGTAAATTGTACAACTTTTTGTAGCTTTTCATGAGCTCTACTAGGATATCTAGTTCTACGAGCGTTTTTAACTACTATTAATTAGTTCCTGTCGTTTATAAAAAAGAAATTAGTTAAATAGAATAGAAGATTTTTCAAAAATAATGTGGTGTGCTTGCGTACAGTCGAATAAACTGAATCGTGTAGGTAACAGCAGGGCTACTACGAAACTCGAAACTCGAAGTTCGTGTCCTGCGGTCCCTCTTACACTTTTACTATTTAATACGAGAGCGAGAGGGAAGGTACGTACGATACGAACTTCGAGTTTCGAGTTTCGTAGTAGCCCTGCTGGGTGGGAGCTTTTGTTTGTTTATACTCTTTATTGTACAAAAAGGAAAACAAAAAGGATAAAAAAAGTGTTAAGTACAAAGACAGAGGCTTTTCATGATCAATTTCGCTATGAGTTCTTAGACAGATGTAAGGAATGTCAATATGACATCAATAGCACAAAGGTTCCTCCCTGGTACGCAATTAAGCTTCTTCGACTAAAAAAAAATTTAAATGTCGTGCTTACCTACTACCTCTAATTTTTTTCATCAATTATATGCGGCAGGAAACTGAAACCTAGAGGTTAAAACGCAAGTAGCGCTGCTACCCACTAGATTCTGTCTCTTTTTTATCAAAATTGTTTTATATTCCTGTATTCAACTGTAACTGCGACTTTGCATTAAGAATGTCGTCTACATTGCTTTAATAACTATTTCTATTCAGGTTGTATTAAGTCCTCAGCAGAGTGCAGTCACAATGCAGCGCGATAATGCCAAATATCGCCGTTTCCACTCGACGGAGCAAGTGGGTTTCCTTAATCTGCTTCTTAACGTTAAACTTCACGAAGCATTTCTTTCTTATACCTACTTCAAGATTTGTAGGTCTCATTTCATCAGAATGAAATGACTTGGGCCCTATTTCCCACGCAGGCCCAGTGAAGATTGAGAACGTCACACATACCATCGAATTTTTTTGCAGGTGAATGTAGGTTACCTCACGATGTTGTCTTCCATCCGTTTTGAAGTCCAACCCCCTGTTTCACCATACATATTATATACGGTCGATTACGGTCAATTTTATAAGTCAGATCCTTGTAATTCCGTCTCTGTTTGTTTTGTCGGAATAGACGGAGACGGTATCATACCTACTTATTTTTTCAAATAAAATGTTTTAATTAGTGGTGAGACAGGCCCTATATAAGCCTTTTGATTGCGTTGATTAAGATGCTTAAGAGTTACGGTGCCACACACAGACATATATGACGGTCAAACTTATAACACCCCTCTTTTTGCGTCAGGGGTAAAAAAGGATTTGCCTGACAGACAGAGAGACAGACAACTGGACAGCAAAGTGATCCTACAAGGGTTCCGCTTTTTAGGGTTCCGTAGCCAAAATGGCAAAAACGGAATCCTTATAGTTTCGCCATGTCTGTCTCTGTCTATCTGTCTGTCTGTCCGTCCGCGGCTTTGTTCAGGGACTATCAATGCTAGAAAGCTGTAATTTTGCAGGAATATATATGTTAACTATGCCGACAAAATGATACAATAAAAAATTAAAAAAAAATTTTTTAGAGGACCTCCAATAGACGTAAAGTGGGGTGATTTTCCAATCTTGTAGTGTGGGGTATCATTAAACGATTTTTCGGTTCAGTGATTTGTTTGCAAAATATTCAACTTTCCCCCTCTAAAATCTAAACCGGTGGGTGGAAAAATTTGAAAAAATTCAGGATGGTTAGCATATCAACTTACAAGGAAAACTGTAACGGTTAAGTTTTTTTTATAAATTATTAGTAGTTTAAGAGTTAATAGCAGCCTAAGGTATAAAATATACCTAAACTTGGAATATTCCGTACAAAATACGAAATCCTTAGAAAAATATTACTTATTTTTTTCGTTATGGCTACGGAACCCTATTTCGAGCGTGTCGGACACGCTCTTGGCCGGTTTTTTCTTTTGAGATACAGAGCTCTAAAAATAGATACCCACGTTCCCTCGTAGCGACTAAACAAGTTGACATAACTTGTGCAGTAGCACAAGTGTGCAGTAGCACAAGAGTGTAGTAGCACAAGAGTGCAGTAGCACAAGAGTGTAGTAGTACAAGAGTGCAGTAGCACAAGTGTGCAGCAGCACAAGTGTGCAGTAGCACAAGCTATGTCAACATACAAGACGAGTACGTCCTGGGGGGCTACTACGAAATTCGAAAATCGAAGTTTATACCCCACCGTCCGGCTCACTCTCGTACATATAAGCGTCAGCGGGACGGCCAATATGAAGTTCCAATTTTGCACTTCGTAGTATATAGCCTGTTCCGTCACAACTTTCCCCTATCGGCGCTGGCATCATGACACGATAGCTGACATGACAACCGGCAGCCGCTAACTTCGCCCAAACCTTGTTAAGTCCCAACAGTGTGTGATGGGCGAATCGATGAAAACGATTGAATTACTCGCGTCGATTTTCATTACGAGAATGTAAAATAGCGCACCGTGATTCTTTCAGTATTACATAATGGGGTAGTTTGAGTAAAAAAATAATGAAGATGTATTGTTCTTTTCTCAATCAAACAAAAAAATGATAATAATGAAGCGCGCCAAAGTTCGAGAGTGAAAGTATTATACCTATAGTCAGATATAAAGATAAAAACATATCCAATGCTCGCAAAGCCCTGCAGGGCTACTACGAAATTCGACTACGAGAGCGCGAGGGACGGTACGATACGAACTTCGAGTTTCGAGTTTCGTAGTAGCCCTGCTGTTTCTAACCAAAATTAACTACGAAGTAGCGTCATTTTAACCGAACATAAAAATCGAGGGAATTTTAGAGAGAAACGTCTCATTTATCAATAAATTGGTATTTGGTGGTAAAAAATAATATATGTATTAATAGAAGACGATTTACCGTCCTATTGAATGTTTGTGTCATTCGTTGGTACGTATCCATCATCACACACTAAACATAGATTACGAGTATAACTTTTTATAACTATTATAGGGAGAGTATTTCTCGCACAGCAAAAAAAAACTTTAGCGAATAATTCATTCACTTTACTATATTTATTTACTGAAAACACTTACTCCACTCAAATATTTCAGTATCAAAGTAACAAATGATGCCCTGCCAGTTTGGGCAAAAGCCTTTTTCAAAATCTATTAATAACGGCTGGAAAAGAAAAAACAAGTCAATATTGCGGTGGACAAGTCCGCAGAACAATAGCTCTGCGTCACAGAGACTAAGATAAATAGTTGCACGGACTACAGTGCGGGGAAAAAGGTATTTTAAGCCCTTAATTAAAAAAGTCTGTTGCATGTTAACGAGTTTTACAGAGAATCGATCACTATCTTTGTGAAAGTAACACTGCGAGTTAATACCACTTTATTGCAGTTAAGCTCGGGTTAAATTATGGGTGGAGATTGGACGGTTAATTCTACGAGGATTTGAGAGTACTGAACTTGACTATTGAATAGGTATTCTCCTATTGTACATACATTTACAGTTCCTGCATGTGGAAACAAAAAAAAACACATAAAAACCTACAGGTGGTTTAGATCCCAACTATCTTCTATAATATCCGAATTGCTTAAACTTTTTTCACGCACGACATAAATATGGAACCAGCTTCTTGGGACAGCATTCCTGAAGCGGTACAACTTAGGGATCTTTAAAAACGAGCCTATCAGTCTCTCAAAGGGCCGGCAACGCACCTGTGATACCCCTTGTGTTGCGGGTACCCATGGGCGGCGGTGATTGCTTCCCATCAGGTGTCCCTCATCCTCGTTTTCCCCCTCTTATATAAAAAATCTAATAGTAATAACGCCAGATGTCTACATATAAAACATAATAAGTATATGTAGACTTTCTGACTGTGTCTCTGTTTGTCACCAGAAAGAAGTTTCTTGCGGCGCATTCTTCTTGGCAATGATGGTCTTTCCGAAAGCGCTGGTAGTTTAAAAATTAACGTGTAAAAGTGCCCATTGCGGCCTATTTACTGAATAAATCACCTGAATTTCTTTTTTGAACCATTATATCATTTCGGCCTATACGAGTATAAGTTCAAAGCCAAAAGCAGAGCCTGCGAATACCTCATCATACTAATTCTTATTCCTACTAATATTGTAGAATCCCGGTTATAGCGACGGCCAAGGGACCGGTGATATTACGTCGTACTAACCGGACGCCATACTAAACGAACTGATGTACTTTCAGGATGGCTCATATTAAAACCAAACATAATGCCTATACTTACGTCGCTAAAAAAAGGTTGGTTGTTAAATGCGAAGTCGTACTAAACGGACTACACTTTAAATGCGAAAGTTAGTGAGTGAGTATGTTTGTTATTTTTTCACGCTGAAACGGCTAGACGGATTTAGTTGAAATTTGGCAAAAAGTTAGTTTAAAATCTAGATTAAAACATAGGATACTTTTTATCCCGATATTCCCACGGGATGGGGATACAATTTTGAAGTAACAACCGCTGTGCTTAGAGTCATTAAATTTATATTACATGATATTGTAACGGATAACTCACGTCTTAAACCGAGTTTAGCTCGACATGTTTCGGGCTATTTCGTAGTCCTTCTTCTCAGGAGCACGCGACTCGGCGGCTGCCGCACATACACACTACGCGCCACCGCTCTTCTCTTATTATTATTTCGTATTGAGTTTTTTTCCACAACATTTCTTGGCAACATTTGTGTGTAATGAACTGTCAAGTTGGTTCGCATAATTCTGGACTCGAGTATAAAGGTTTAGTTTTTGTTACTTCAAAATAACAAAAACTACGAGGGAGATATTAAAGAGGTACCTACATCGACAAGGAACATCCGTTACAGTCTTTCTATTTTCCAAGGACCCTGTTTCTTACAAATTGGGTCCTTTGGAGTGCCCAATCAGAAAATCAATACGGTGCTCTTAGGCAGCTGTCTCGTTGAGTATTTTTGTTACTCCACCCTTTCTGATACGATCTTCGAAGACATGGATCGTGGTTACTTTTGATTTGGGGCATTGTGTTCTTAGCCTTGATACTTACTTGGGTCTCGAACAATATGATATTCTGGTCAGCGCTTACGGATACTCGTATAAATAGGTTCGCTGCTGTCTTTTGGTTTCTTTATCTAGTGAACTTTAATCCAGTGCTTTTAACAATAACGAAATACTCCATTTAAGTAATTTGTTAATAAGCACAAATTCTGCTGATTGAAATAAAAAGTTTTTTGTTAAAAATTTCGTTTTTAATACAAGCTTTTTTGCCGATTGTACTTTTGTGACTGTACTTGCATCGTTTACTACATTTCCGTACCAAATTTCAAGTCGATGCTATTTACCGTTGAGGAGTTCCGTCCTACAGAGACGATCCTGGCTGGACCACCAGGATGTAACTGCCAGATTATTATAATGTCACCAGATATACATAAGCATGCCAAATTTTAAGTCGATTCGACCACTGGAAGTGGGCCAAATTCAACTTGCAAGATTTGAGTAGGTAGGTACATCCATTGCAAGTTAAATAAAAACTTGTAAAAAAAGCGGCCAAGTGCTAGTCGGACTCGCCCATGAAGGGTTCCGTAGCAGCAAGTAGCATAATATCCTTTACTTTACGATTTACGACTTTTTTTTTTTGGACGGACTGTTGCTCTCTGAATTAAATTCTGAGTTGAATTCTCTGGTGTAATGGGTATTCATGGGAGGCTCACTAACATCAGGTGACCAATTTGCTGATTTTCCTCCCTATTTATTTACCAAATGTCAAGTCAATTGATACATTAGAATTGGATATAGACTAAATATAAGATTTGTTTACATTTTTAAATAAAATAAAATAAAATAAAAATCATTTATTTCAGGTCATTTTGGTAACCTATATTTTAACATAAATATTGAATTAATAAAATAATTGAAACTAAAATTAAAATTAAATTAAATTACATCAATATCAAATGCAACAATTGCAACACATGTGGATATAGAAAAAATTTCAATTTAACCTGATTGTAAGTAAGCTTGCGCTGAATTTAAAGCTAAGCAAAGAATTTTTCTTGCGGCCATGTTCTTACACTGAATTTTATATTGAAATTCCGAGCAAGTATGACGCAAAATATACGGCGATTTTCGCAAGGCGTAAAACGTAATAGGTGTCCTGAAATACCTTTGCAGGTTAAAAACATGTACAGTAAATTGATTACGGAGTCAGGTGCGTTCAGTTAGTAAAGTTGAATAATTTAAAAGCTGCATAAGGTTTTAATGAAGTTTTTCATTTGTTCGTATCATCTTTTACAATTATTGCTATGGGTGGGATTGAGTTGGCTGATTTCTATGTCGTCTTTAACCCATATTGCCCATTCAGAAATATTGGTAAAAATGAATACCCCGTTGAATGGAATTCGATTTATTTGCTTATTAACATTTGCATTTTTAGAAAAAGGTGTTTCATGACTATTCGTTTTGTTGACTGTACCTAACTACTTACGTTGCCGTTCTTTTTAATGATTGAACGTAAACAGTTTGTTATTTTTAATATATTTATGCAAAAGCAATGATTGCAAAAAAGCCGTGGTGGCCTAGTAAAAAAGCCGTGGTGGCCTAGTGGTTTGACCTATCGCCTCTCAAACAGAGGGTCGTGGGTTCAAACCCCGGCTCGCACCTCTGAGTTTTTCCAAATTCATGTGCGGAATTACATTGGAAATTTACCACGAGCTTTGCGGTGAAGGAAAACATCGTGAGGAAACCTGCACAAACCTGCGAAGCAATTCAATGGTGCGTGTGAAGTTCCCAATCCGCACTGGGCCCGCGTGGGAACTATAGCCCAAGCCCTCTTGTTCTGAGAGGAGGCCTGTGCCCAGCAGTGGGACGTATATAGGCTGGGATGATGATGATGAATGATTGCACGTAAACAGTTTGTTAATTTTAATATATTTATGCAAAAGCAATGATTGCACGTAAACAGTTTGTTATTGTTAATATATTTATGCAAAAACGCCCGAATGATAACCGCATCATCGCTCTTTGTTGCTTTCGAGAATCGAAATGAATAATGATATTTCGACAAATGGCCGTCAAAATGATAAATTACCGAACGATTTAGGGCCAACATTATCGGCTTAATGACTATGCGTTATTATTGTTAGGAAAAGGGCCGGGTTAATAATCCGAAAGGGCTAAACTATGTACTAAACACAAACTGTTCCGCGTCGACAGATATCCTGTTTCAGTTGAGATTTAATTTTAAACGGGTTCGAGTGACTTAACAGGTCGATGTTTGTTCACGTCGATCTTTCTTCTTCAATTCTTGTTGAGTCAATTTTTATCTTACAAAAGATAGCAATTAGAGCAATTTATAATTTGAAGACGCGTGAATCTTAAAGATCTTTTTCTAAGGAAACAGATATCCTAACCCTGCCGTCGCTTTATGTTTTTGAAATAATCATGTATGTTAGGAAGAACATATGTGATTTTCCCACTAACGTCGATAAGCCAAAGGCTACTAGAAACACAGGGAAGCTTAAAGTTCCATCTTACAGACTGGCTAAAACCAAAAAGTCTTTTCTGGGAAATTGCATACGATTTTATAATAAAATTCCAAAAAAATTATAAATGAAACGGATACAAAATTCAGATCTATTGTCAAGAAGACATTAATATCAAAGGCGTATTATAAAGTTAATGATTATATCATGTAAAGGGATATTTGTAAATAATTCCGATCCGCATTAGCGATCCCTTCAAATAGCGAACCTACTGTGTTAAAAATAAAGTTGTGTTAAATACTTGTGTGATGTATACATATATATCATTTAATAGTATTGTAAATCTGTTTAAAAAAATATATACCTCGTTGAGTTTCTTGCCGGATTCTTCTCAGCAGAGGTTTTTCCGAACCGGTGGTAGATTTTTTTTGACATTCATAAGTGCTTGTTGTAGCCTAAATTGAATAAAGATATTTTGACTTTGACTTTGACTTTGACTCGAATGCAAAGGAGACTATCAATTTGTGGCGTCACTTAATTTCTGTGTTAAAACTGAGTGTAAATTGAATCAGGCGTTACTTAACAGAGGTCTATATCAATGAACTAAAAACAACTTAAATGCTCACCCGCGAACTTATGACAGCTATGTATATGCAACCATGTGTTCATGCAGCTTCTCCACCTCCACACTGTAGGAACACACACAAATCACACATACTTAACTATCGACACCAACACACTACACTACCTACTATTAAAAATAAATTTAAAGTTTGAGGAAGTCCCATGCAGGAAACGTATTATTTTTAATCATATTTCCGAAGTTTGAATGTATTCCCTAATAATGATGATAATTAAATAAAAACCGGTCAAGCGTGAGTCGGTCTCAGGGAAGACTTGTAATTTATCTGTTAACGGATGTGAATTGCAACCATTTTTGCACTAATATGTCACTAGCAACTAGTAATACTCTCTTACTATGATTATTGCCTTTTTACCAATATGTAATAATTAACATGTGTTAAATTATTACGTATAGAGGTGGACGTTATTTCACGTCACCGTATTCAGTAACTGGTGACGTGCTGAATAACCAAATCACTGGTTTCACGTCAAGCGAGTCGTGATTTTAGTAACGAGCTATTTTTGTGGTGACGCGATTTTCGCCTCAACGTTACAGATGTCACGAGTAGCACAGAAAAATTATAACCTTAACTTTATACAACGTCAAAGAAACGATTCTTAGATTATGAAATTATTTACATTACACCGAAAAACGATGCTTGTGATAAGTAACGTCATAGCTCAATAGCTTGTAATAAATTACGTTAAATACTAGTTTCATTTCCAATTCAGTTACAGTAACTGTCACAGAACGCGTCACTGCAGGCAATGAAAGAAGCTGGTTACTAAAATCACTGGTTTTAGTAACCAGTGACATGATTTTTGTCACTAGTTTCGTTTCGTTTCGCTCAAAGCACGTAACGACCTACATCTAATTGCGTACGAAAAATACCAGAGCAGCAGAATCGTAAAGGTGGTACTCGACAAGTAGGAGAGTGAATATTAGATGCGAGAACATTCCCACCTTATTACGGGGCGACCCTTGTTTTTTCCGTAACAAAATTTCTGTCGCATTTTCTTCTTTCTTTAAAAGCGGAAACGCGAAAGGAAACGCCTTTTAATTAGAATAGGTACCTATTAGAATGAAACAGATGAAACGTGTCACCCGGAGGCGACGTTGGATACGACAATAGTTGCTGTTGTTGTTTATTTCAATACACCAAAAAATAAAAAAGTAATTCAAATGCCCTACCGATTTGAACGTAAATGCTTCACTCTAATTAATTACACCCGAGAAATAATAACTTAAAAGCAGACTAAATATTTTATTGTATTTTCGATTTACCTAAAAAACACACGTCATTTTGATATCTAAGGTAGGTACTTCAACGTTCTTAGACCATTCTTAGACGTAAGTACTTACTCGTAAGTATTATTTTAAATAATTCTCTACTTTTGGGAATGTCTTTTTTTACTTTTCAAATCATTTTTTGCAAGAAAAAGTTTGATAACTTAAAGATAAAGTAAGTGTTTTAAAGTGTTTTTTGGATCGTTAATTAATCATGTACGCTTGTTAAACTGCAACATCTATTTTACATATGATCGAAAAAGATTTTAATTTATAAATTTTAGCCAATATTGACTGATTTCAGGTAACCTGGGTTTATGAAACTATCTAAATTCATAAAACATCTGCATATCATGTTGCATAGTTATTTTACATTTAAGTATAAGCCTAACTTTTTGGTCTGATGTTAAAAATATATTTTATTGATAATTATGAACGATCTTGCGGTGCAAATAATGTTTACCCGTAGAGGCTTTGTTTAGTAAAGAAATTTATCTTTTCTAATTTGCGACAACGATCAACGTTCCGACGCTTGGAGAAAAATTTGCAGCAATAATAAATTAGCCCGGTTAAATTACCTATTAAGAGTTTAGGGTAAAATTTCCAGAGTGAGATGCTTGCAAAACATTTTACATTTAAGTCGGGAGCTGTTATGCTTTAAGCTACTCAGAGATTAAGATTGGTTTTTTGGAATCTCTTTGTATTTTTTTTTTATTTAAATTCCAAATTTTTACTTTTACGGTCATCCCGTAAACCGACACGAATTTCCCCTATGCACCCCATATCTCAGCTTGTTTGTTTCTTACTTAGTCACTTAAGCAGTGACGCTAGCGACATCTATGCCGTAGCCCTCATCGAGAAACTTTTTTCGGCAATCCATTGGAACTAACCGCTCACCCGGACAAGAGATATCGTTACTAAGCAATCAAATTAAGATTGGTTTTTTGGAATCTTTTTGTATTTTTTATTTCAATTCCAAATTTTTACTTTTACGGTCATCCCGTAAAACCTAAATTGAAAATACAAACTGAAATAAAGATGCACAGAAAAAACAGAAAAATAAGACCATCACTGGGAATCGAACCCAGGTCCTCGGTAATCCGTACCGCGTGCTATACCGCTACACCACTGATGGGCGGGCGGTACGGATTACCGAGGACCTGGGTTCGATTCCCAGTGATGGTCTTATTTTTCTGTTTTTTCTGTGCATCTTTATTTCAGTTTGTATTTTCAATTTACTCAGAGATTGATGAAATTAGGTATATTGATTACATTGAGTACCTAAAATGTTCTTAGTTAAAAAAAACCTGTCAAGAAATAGGTTTGTTGAGGATATTTACGTAGCACAGTTCAATGCATTGGAAATGAAATATTAGATTGTACAAAAAAGAGCATAAAACGAGCCATTTTACCCAAGACGTTCATATAGCCACCCGAGCCGGTACGGCAAGGATGGATAGACACGTCGAGGGGAAAATGAGTTTAATGGTCGAGTTTCTTTTCACTTCGATGGCGAGGAAATGAAATAGCAACATTGGAAACAATTGTTCACTTACTAAGAACCTTTCATTGCCTTGGTCTTAGACGAAGATTTAACTTTATGCACTAGAGCATAAAAAGTCATTTTATGTCGCATAGATCCAGCATAAAAACGAACTTTACGAGCATGAGAAGTGAAAAATATAATTGATTGATTTTCTCTCTATGTACCTGTTTTCTGTATCGTTTACTATTTGTGATGTACCTACTACAATAAAGAGTATTGTATTATATGATTTTTATGAGTGAGTAATCCAGTATATTTCATTGATTATTATTTTTATTGTCAAGTTTTATTAAAAGCTTGTATTGGAAAGGTATTATTCCTATTAGTGTGCTGAACACGTCTGCCAAACTTCAAGTTCACGAGAAGCTAAGATAACATTGTTATAACCGATCCGGACTCTCTTTAATAATATCCTGATAAAGTTGATAACGGTTTCCCCACAGCTGCGATACATTTACAGTCTACACCATTTCTAGCTGATCATAAACATTGCCTTATGTTGTATGCAGAGTAGTCTGATGATGAAGCCACCACATGTTTCCGAGCGAGTTATGCGTTACCACCGGATAGGTAAGTACTTGCATATAACTGACTTTAATCTTACAAGTATTTAATTAATAATCACAGATGCATCACTTTGTTGAGACATGAGGACGAACTATTCCATAAATATATCAGACTTTGACATTGACTTATCTTTTGCATCTTACTATGCAATAAAATGCAGAAATTTTAAGTATACCTGCATATTGTATTTGTCTGTACCTATCTAATTTGCAAAGCACTATAGCTATACATTTATAAATAAATAAATAAATATCACGGGACAATTCACACCAATTGACCTAGTCCCAAAGTAAGCTTACCAAATCTTGTGTTATGGGTACTAAGCAACGGATAAATATAATTATATAGTATGTATCTATACTTAAATACATATTAAACACCCAAGACCCGAGAACAAACATTCGTATTTTTGATACAAATATCTGCCCCGACACATTTATATAACTATTAGACATAACTGGTATTGTTCACCATATTTACTCACTAAAATCGCTTTAAATTTAAAGCGCACTGCAAACGATCATTAAATAAATAACCGCAAAGCATTCCTTTTATGACCGAAAATATGGTTTTCCCTTTTGTCGGGTGAAACTCATTCGTTCTCAGCAAAGCATTGTTGGAGCAAACACCCGGTTCGCTGCATTCCTTTTGCAGATTCTGGTTTGAAGCAATTTGGCACAGCGCCCAGCCATTCTTCGGGCAAGTGAGAGCCAGTGTGTCTGAACGGCCGCTGATTACCGTCCGTGGCTGCAACAGTTGTAAGGCTGTTACGTAGCTGTAACTCAGTAAGGGCTCTTTTTATAGAGAGACCACGGCGGCTCAAGTAGTTGTAGCTAACGGTTTTACAGTGAAGCTTACCATCCGCGCGGGTGGTAAGCGCGGTCGGTAAAACTATGTATCGATCAAACAAAATGAACGTTAAACTTGTAACGATCCAAGAGGCAAAGCTCGCGATACTAACCAACCGCGCTGGCGACAGCGTCACTGTAAAACGTCCCAACAAGAAAAACTGAAACTCTATACGGTCCGTTTCACAACATATCCCCAACCAACTTTAGGTCCTAGTGAGACGTTTTCGCTGTTCATTGAGCGATCGAACCGCTCGTCGCATATCGGCTCTCTAATGGTACACACATCATAAAACTCATTAGAGTTAAGCTGATGTGGGAAGTGCGACCGCCAAAGCTTAAATGGGACTACCTAGGCCGGGAATGTTTGCCGGATGCACCCACAAAGATGGGCGCGCACAGCACTTGGTGGGTACCGCGTGACGGGCGCTGACGGCAAAACAGGCCAAGGCGGAGACGGTGAGATGGCCTGGACGCGGAACAGAGCGAGCGGCCAAATAGAGCTCTTATTAGAGAAATGTGGAGGCCATGAGGGAAAGCCTTTGGCTAGCAGTGGGACACAGATGTAAGCTAAATTTACCAAAGAATTACTTAACAAAAATGAAGAAAATAATTTATAGCTTTCAAACTGAGGATTACCGGTGACTTCAAATCGTAATTAATGTTTTTTCTCGATACGTCATAAATTAGGCTTAAGGGCAGAATTGTTTGAGCCAAGATTATCGAACTTTGAGACGTAACTGATTTATCCCTGTTTACGTCTACCGCAGTCATAAGTTCGGACGACTTATTGCTAAAGATTAATCGTGGTCGCAACTTGTCTGTAGACAGTTCTACGAACTTCTTGATAGTTGGTTACCCGTGTTACGATAATATTGTAAATATTTGGTTGACAGCCACAAAATAGGCTCAATACAGACGGTATGAAATGACGCAGAATTATCTGTAAGTAGATGTGAGGTTAGTTTGATTTAACACTCCTGTAAATATGTTTCAGGAGTTTTTTATTGTGATTGAAAAAGGCATTAACAAAATAAATCGAAGATAAAATTACTAGGTGTTTGTTCCCTGTAACCCATACTTAATATTAAAAATGCGAACGTGTGTTTGTGTGTTTATCCGTCTTTCACGCCGTAACGGAGCGACGGATCGACGTGATTTTTGGCATAGAGATAGTTTATGGGCCCGAGAGTGACATAAACTACTTTTTATCCCGGAAAAATGCACAGTTCCCGAGGGAACAGCGCAAGATAACCGAATACGACGGGGGCGGAGCCGCGGGCAAAAGCTAGTAGAAAAGATTAATTAAAATATTGATTCTTTAGATTATCACAGCTATAAGTAAAATGTCATAATATTCTAAAGGGTAAAGTATATTTACATTTTGCATGTTTTTCCGTGTGTTTGCTGAATACTGCTGACTTAATTAACTTAATATATCATGAATAACGCTCCACTTGGAGATATTTGTCGATAAGTTAAAAATATTAACGGTTTTATAAGGTAAGTACCTACTTAAACCATTGTTTCTGCTACAGGTTACCTACCAGTTATTTTTTGCTAAGCTTTTCATAACGGTAGGTAAGTAACTTCACAAGTTGTAAATAATAGTTTTAAATTGAAACCCAGGTCTGTCCAACGCAAAATTTACAGCCTATTAGTTAATAGGAGAGTTCAGAGTTCTGTAGCATTCCGGGTGAAGTTAAATCTGAAGCGGTCAGAAAATTCAGGAAGCAATTACGAGATTCCCGACCGACAACAGCTCGCAAATAATATAACATCGGGATAATGCTGGCTGCGAAATCTAAAGCGACAAAATGCGTTCCTTCTTTACAAATATTAAAATACAATGACACCGCGAAATAAAGTCGGTTCCTATTTCATGTGACACAAAAGACACTAATATAGAGATAAAACGAAATTTATTCACAACACTCGTATTAAAAAAAAGCAAAAAGAACAACTTCAAGGAATTTGAATTTGAAAGACAAAAACAAAAATTTAAGTTGGAAAATAATTATACCCTTCAGAATAAAAAACAATTTCTAAAATTAGTTTATAAGTGACAAATTTTTAATTAACACTTACAAAAAAAATACAACCGAATTGCGAACTTCCTGTTTTGTTAATTTTGTATTCAAAAGTCAAAAGTCAAAGTCAAAATATCTTTATTCAATTTAGGCTATAACAAGCACTTATGAATGTCAAAAAAAAACTACCACCGGTTCGGAAAAACCTCTGCTGAGAAGAATCCGGCAAGAAACTCAACGAGGTATATATTTTTTTTTAAAAACAGATTTACAATATTATTAAATGATATGTATACATCACAAGTATTTAACACAACTTTATTTTTAACACAGTAGGTTCGCTATTTGAAGGGATCGCTAATGCGGATCGGAATTATTTCCAAATATCCCTGTCCATGATATAATCATTAACTTTATAATACGCCTTTGATATGAATGTCTTCTTGACAATAGATCTGAATGTTTTATCCGTTTCATTTATAATATTCTTAATATATAATATTCTTTTAAGTCAGCTATAAAAAAAGTAGATATTATATGAAAATCCGTGACTACATTCCTTTAGAGAACTGTTCTTCAGTTTCGTTCAGATAAAAAAAAACAAGATGTGTATTCATAGCTTATATAAGCTAATGTCCACCATAATTTGTAAATGTCGCGTGAGCGATCCGTGAAGCCCAGTTTAGACATGCAAGAAAAATCGCTCAAGTTGCTTTACATTGCGAGGCCGGAAATCGAACGACTGAAACGGTCAAACAAAAGCTACAATGTAACGCAACTTGGACCATATTTTCTTGCATATCTAAACTGGGGTGTAGATTAACCCCGCGTCACGTGCAACCATATAATTAAAACCAAAGCCGGACTTAAAAGTATCGTTCTCGTTTTTAAAATATTAATCTTGCACGAAACAATTCACGTCGCGTGCCAACTGTTAACTGCAGGTGGCGCCACTGGATATTAAGAATTACCAAAAGGCGCAGAAAACGACACCCTCTCGGCACCGCAATGAATTCACCGCGTTAAGAGCGTTTATACCAGCTGAGCTGGCAACACATTATTCCATAAAAAAATAATGAAAATTAAAAATGTTGTCTGATAGAACACTTCTTAATATATATAAGTTATTGTGTGTACTGCAATAATTATTCGTTATAGACTTTTATATTCTTTAAAAACCGTTTATAAACATATGTATATAAAGTATATCACGAATACAAAGTACATCACAAAGTCTATCACGAATAATTATTGGAGTAGACACACTAACTTATATATTAAGAAGTGTGCTATCAGACAACATTTTTAATTTTCATTCAATTTTTATGGAATAATCGAGAAAACTAACAAATATGCAACGTTGCCAGCTCTGCAGGTATAAACGCTCTTAAGAAAATAAAATCACACTGTAAATGGGGCAAATACTTTTTGGTAAGTATGTACGGACCAAACTTACTTTCACAGACTTAATTATTTCTAAGAAAAGTAATAAACGCACAAGAGCGGTCAACAGTATTACGATCCCTTTGATTTGAAAAAAGAAGTTTATTTGTTAAATTATCTTTAACTGCTTAAAAGCAATTTGATTTTACGAAACGCGTCAATTAAATAATATAGTTATAGTTCATTTGGTTTAAGCTTTAAACTCAAACACGAGCGAACTACAAACAAAAGATTTTAAGTAGAACTTACGAGTACATAACCATTGGTTTCACTATTATATTAATTGGTAACAGAAAGAACTAACAATGAAAGGTATACATACATATAAATGTTTCTCCTTACAGTAAAGTTCGTCTCTTCTGCTACTAATGTGTACGGTCAAGGACTTTAATTCATGAGCCCCATGGAACCTTTTCAAAGGAAGTGATTACGATTTTCCTTGTTAATTAATACGATGTCACTATGACGTTTACTGTGAAATGGACCCATTGTGGGCATTGTGGCTCATGAAATAAAGTCCTTGAGCGTACATGTTTTTTTTTTTCGATACTCACTCGTGAAATTTAATCTACATAGTTTGGAGTATAAGGTTTGGAAATGCTATGACAAGTGAATTTAATATAAGCCTTAGGTCATGCATTACGTTCCACTTTAAAATCTTATGATAACAACACAACGTCGATAAAAAAAAAGAAGTTGACGTGTTTGCTGTACATTTCGCATTTAGTATCACTTTTATTCTTGTTCCTAAATGTTGAATGAAAGAAAAACAACAAGTGTATGACTACAAACTTGTAATACCACCTATTACTCCCGTGGTATTATATCAAGTGACTAATATGAAAATGTAATTTACCATTATACTATTAAATGAACGAACACAAAGGTGAATAAGTAACCTCCAGTCATGGCTGATACATCATTTTTAGGGTTCCGGAGCCAAAATGGCGAAAACGGAACCCTTATAGTTTCGTCAAGTCCGTCTGTCTGTCTATCTGTATGTCTGTCTGTCCGTCCGTCCGTATATCACAGGTATTTTACTCGAGAACTACAAGATGTATATCAATGAAATTTGGAGTAGGTACAGATGTCTTGTCAAAGCCGCTATTTAGTTTTGTAGTTAAATTACAAAAATAAATATATTTATATGAAGGGGGGGGGCACTCCATAACACGTAACAGAAATTGTAATTATTTTTTTTAACTCGCATCAACGTGTGGCACATAGTTCGACAGCTCGTTTGAAATGATAGTAAGGTTTCCCAAAAACTTTTTTGATCAAGTGAAGATTTCCGGAAATAATCGCTCCCAAAGTAGCAAAAATTGTGTCCCCCCCTCTATCTTGTAAACCGTTTGTCCAACGAAAATTGGTTTCAACATGATCGGATATATACCGTTTTTGAGTTATTGCCGGAAAACTGCGCTTCTCAACAAAAGGACGTAAGTGCCGTGAAGATACGCTCTTTTTCTGGTAATACTTTTAAGACTGTAGTAAGTGTTCTGCAACAATCCATTTCAGGGGTAACTAAGCTTCGTTCCAGATGAATGTGGAAAAATACTTGCGTAATTGCTATTACTTGCGTAATTGCTAATTAATAATAGCGGGCAAAACATTATCACACCAGAGTGCCTACTATGAAGTACTTACTATTAGTTCTGAGGTAACACATCTGCTCCGAATCAAAATGAAATTTAACTTTTCCTAAACTTACTTAAAATTATTTAATCAACAGCTATTATCATGTAACTTAATTCAAGTTTCAAACATTTAACTTACAGTAATTAATGTCCAAAACGCTTGTTAAAATAAACTAAACAAAATTATGCGCTCTTTATTAGCGTGCGAGTAACTGCGAACAAAACGCCTACATCCAAATTAAGTTAAGGGGTAAATTATAATTAATTTTAAGCTAAAAGAGCAATTTGCGATGATAATGATCGTTGACGTTTCACGTTGCTCAAGATGTTAGAAGTTACGTTGTAACGTGGAGCGACTTTAACAAGCTTTTTTTTAGCCTGTAACATTCTTGTGTAGTGGTTTCATAATTTCGATGGCAGCAAAGTAAAAGAAGACATCTACAAAATAGCTATTTTACAGGAGAGCGTATTTAGTAAAAAATAATGACTACTTTGAGATTAATGGACTGATTACCATGAAATTTTCTATGATGCATTAAAATAATGTTCTTTGGTGATTGTTCAACAGATTTTATTTCTGTAACATTATTTTATTGAAAAATTGTAGATGTCTTTTTTTACTTTGAAAGAGCTTAAACGTAGAGGAAGACATCTGCCTGATATCCGTTTATGCGTTGTAGTGAAACAAACGCCTTTTCCGTTATAAAAAACGAATAAGCTAAGGTAAGAATCTCCGGTAAAACTTAGAGGAGTGTTTAGAGATAATCTAAACAACATGCAACGAGTATTCACCCTTTTTTTGATAAAATTTTGTAGATGTCTTTATTTACTTTGCATTAATCATTTTATTCATATTATTAAATGAGTTATCTACCACTCAACCTCATCGCTGTCTATCATATAAATTCATTTATTTCGTTAAAAAACCCCAAAATATGTGTTAAATTAAAAAATATTTTTTTGTTTTATTTTTGTTTACTCATAATTGTTTTTACGTACTCAAAAACTAAGTTATTTTTTATAGTTTTACACTAATAAATTAAATAAATCAACAGTAGGTACAAGTAATAAAATTACGTACAAAATATATCCCAAAACAAAACAATAGAAACTGTAAAAATAAAACAGTATGTACTATAATAGTATAAACAATATAATGCTATAATGAATGTGGATAATACCAAAATTGTCATCAATGGCCACATGGATCAGAGGCCCGTCATCGTTAGTGGAAATCTTCTTGATGTTGTTTCGGAGTACACATACCTCGGCCTGATTTTGCAGTTAAGGTACCAACACATGCTAGTTACTAGCACGAAAGCATGCTACTATTCAGCAAATGCTACTTACTAGCATGTGTGCATAGGGACGTGCTACTATTATAATAATAATAATCCCAGCCTATATACGTCCCACTGCTGGGCACAGGCCTACTCACAGAATGAGAGGGCTTGGGCTGTAGTTCCCACGCGGGCCCAGTGCGGATTGGGAACTTCACACACACCATTGAATCGCTTCGCAGGTTTGTGCAGGTTTCCTCACGATGTTTCCTTCACCGTAAAGCTCGTGGTAAATTTCAAATGTAATTTCGCACATGAATTCCGAAAAACTCAGAGGTGCGAGCCGGGGTTTGAACCCACGATCCTCTGCTTGAGAGGCCATAGGTCAAACCACTCGGCCACCACGGCTTGCTACTATTAAGCATGCTTTTTCTGTGTCATACAGGTACAGCAGGTACTAGCATGCTTATTAGCATGCTAGTAACGAGCATAATGTAACAGTAGTCTTAGGTAGAACACAACTTTGAGAAGGAGGCCAAGAGAAGGATTCAGCTGGGCTGGGCAGCATTCGGAAAATTATGTCGAGTTTTTTCGTCAATTATACCGTAATGTCTGAAAACGAAAGTTTTTAACCAGTGCGTCCTACCCGTCATGACATACGGAGCTGAAACGCGGCTCTGCCAGCTATGGAACGAGCTATGCTCGGAGTTTTTCTGAAGGATAAAATCCGCAACGAGACTATCCGACACAGAACTAAGGTCATCGACATAGTTCATAGAATTAACAACTTGAAGTGGCAGTGGGCTGGGTCATATCTGTTGAAGCACCGACAACCGCTGAAGATATTGAGTGGAGACCGCGTCTCGGCAAACGTAGTCCAAGACGCCCTCCGTTCAGGTAGAGGGACGATCTGCGAAAGGCTGGTGGTAAAAGCTGGATGTGTCTAGCCGAAGACAGGGCGCAATGGCGGTCTATGGGGGAGGCCTATGTCCGGACTGCTATTGGCTGATGATGAATAGTATAATCGATATTCTACTACTTCTATACCTATTAGGAAAAAAACAGATTGCTCGTCATCATCAGTCAAAATCTGTTCAGGCGTGTCGTTTCCAAAAAGCGGTAAGCTGCAAGCAATAGAAACTTAAGTACTTACTTAGGTTAAGAATTTTAATTCATTTGCTGTCTAAATAAAAAAACAAACAAGTGTATGAAACCAATGTTAAGTAATATATCTATTTGTTTAAATATTTTAAGAAAAAGCAAATAATTTCCTCATAGAAATTAGAAATAATAAATTTGTAGATTGAGACATATGCAAAAAGTATGACGTATAAACGGACAAGTGGCATGTGACTTTATTGACGTCACAAGCATCCTGTCAAAGCTCCGAAGTAAAAGCGGATAAATTCAAATGTCCGTTTCTACTGCGATGTTTTTTCAAAAGCTAGTGTAGATGTTTTCTTTTACGTGCCAAATTTTCTTCATTATTTTGAAATTTGAAATATTTTTTTAACAGACTTATAGATATGGTTGAAATAAGTTATTTTTTGTAAAAAAAGCATTTTTTAAAAAATGTAGATGTCCGTATCTACTTTGCTGCCATCGATTTGCAAACCATTTTTGACCACCTCCTGACAAGTATCTAATTGAGCTGTTTGGCATACTTATGTTAGTTCTTGTTTTTTTTTTATTCATCTGGATGGAAAACGAGCAAGTGGGTCTCCTGATGGTAAGAGTTCAGAGGCAATACAATAATTTGGTAGTTATTAGGCGTTTTTAAAAAAAAGTGTAGGTTACTTTTTCTTTCAGTCAGTTTTGTGACGCCCATACGGAGTGTATGAAAAAAAGTCACAAAACTGACGTTTTCGCTAGCTTCATTTTTTTAAACTCGGAATCGATTGTAGTCTTGATTCTCAGTAGGAAAACCATATTTTTTCTAAAATAAAAAAAATAAAAAAATTGTGAAAGTTCCCATTTATCGTTAACTCGTAGGAACTTAATTTTCTGGGATAAACTAACTGTCTTATGTCCTTCCCGTAGGGTCTCAAACTATCTCCATACACAAGTTCATCTAAATCAGTGCAGCAGTTTAAGCGTGGAGAGGAAACTTACAGACAGACAGACAAAGTTACTTTCAAAATAACTAAAATAAGTAAAAAGTAAATATTAGTAAGCAGATTTTATTATGAATTTTCGCTATGTAGGTACTAATCACGGAAGATATACAAATCAAAATCCGAATCAGGGTTTATGTATTCCAGTGGCCATTTGTTTTTTTCAAACCACGCGCCCTGAACAGCGTAATGTGTATTATTTTGCTTTGAAATTGTTAAATAAACGGAAGGGATGTGCCCGTAAATTTCAACTTTGCATCCCACACGATTTCTGCCAATTCGTTTTATGCGTAGGCTGGTATAATTTAATTTACAAGCAGTTTTTGTGATGATCCATGATCCTAACTAATATTTTAAATGTGACTATGAGTACCTACCTATTTGTTTGGTTGTGATAAAATTTGGTATAAGTAGAGATGGTTTGAAAGCTTGCAAATTTCAAATTAACTTTATTTGTCAGAATACAGTGAAAATACATTGGTGTTATCATAATTACGAGTATAACTGTTGTCCTTGTATTCAGCTTGCAAGCAAGCGTACAAGTATTTCATTAAATACGCTAAAGGTAATTTTATAATTTAATTAAAATAAAAAATAATAAATGTGTCAGTAACCATTTCGTCAAATTGCGTTTGAACATTTCTCCCTACAACACCTGCAAAGGATTAAACATGATTTTTATCCAGGAAAATTGTATAATTCCAGCGGGAGCGCGATATACACATTTAACAATCTATAACTAATAAAATTTAAGCAAGTTTGTAGTTTACCTACTTAACAATTGCTTACAATTTGTTAATAAATGTCACTTCATGATCAGCTGGAAGCCGGAAGACGTCCATTATTGAACATGCTTCGTCTTTCGAACGCTACAATTACAAACTAAAACTTAACTATGGATGCATGACAAACTGCCATACATCCTCCGGTTATCCGTAACTCTCGCCACACCGTCGATCCATCTAGTCGGAGGTCTGCCAACGCTGCGTCTTCGATTTTGTGGGCATCACTTTGAGAACCAACGGTTGTCCTGTCTTTTGAGCGATGCGGCTTACACATTGTCAATTCAATTTACTTACACATTTATTTTCGACCTACGTTTTCTATAAACTTCTGTCAGTTACTAATAAACCTTGTGTGATTTTATAAGCTTTTATTTATGTAAGTGTGTTGTATTAGAGAGTACATAATAATACATGTACACAAGATTCTCGCCGCAAACTCATTTAAATAATTACGGGTCTTGCTACGACACATAAAGTGAAATGTCTGTCGCACAGCACTAATTTACCTACAGTCATATTAACTTGCAAGTTGCTTCACTTTATTTCTATCCGATTTGCCGACATTAAGGCTGTCTTCTTTTAAATAATTATATTTACTTTAAAATATGTGCCCATTGCTATAATTTTGTTGCCATACGACCTAAAACGACGTGAAGGAAATAGAATAGGAGCTAACACCAAAATATCATAAATGTTGGTTCTTAACGTAACAATCATGACTAGCACAGACTTTATCTTCTTCTTCTTATCAGCCTTCTTCTACCAAATTCTTGGTGTATAGGCCTCCTTCAACCTCTTCCACTCCGATATATTTTGGGCAGTTAGAGACCAGTTGCTGCCCGCCACCTTTTTTATATCGTCTTTCCATCTCATTTGCGGTCTGCCTACTGTTCTTTTCTGTTCCCAGACTGTTCATTGACTTTATGTTTCTTTAGAATGATTATAGTATAGGAGCTGTTCAGGTGTTTTGAAATTCCTTAGGGTTAATCTACACAGGGCGATCTGTGTCCGTTGTCTAAGGGCGGTATTCGATCGAATACCGATGATCGAAAAGGTTAGCTCCACTCCATCTCATTTAGCTCTACTCATTAAAACAGTGATAGGCATAGTCATATCGATCGTTATAATATTTATTGGACTGAACGCCGTAGAATTCACGTGCTGCTATAGGGTATAGGTATTAATGGAATAGGATAAATAGACAGTTAAAAATGTTTTATTTCACCAACCTACATACAGAATACAAACAAAAACCATTTGAGAAATTACAAACGACGAACCGACTGTAAGTCCGTCCAGTGCCCTTAGTGTATGTTTGCGGTTACAAAATACGTCTCGATCGCGTTCGCGTTAAAATCTCAATTCGTATGGAAACACGAACATAGCAAACGTTCCGCTAGAGGCGCTGTTCGTCTTTGCATACAAATTGAGATTTTAACGTGAACGCGATCGAGACGTATTTTGTAACCGAAAACTTACACTAAGGGCACAGACGACGCTGTTGCGTACCAAACCTACCTACTTGCAGCTTCATATATTATCTGATATGCAGAGTGCGCCCGTCCTGGTTGTGGTTTTAAAATTTGCAAACCATTTCTTAACCACTTTCAGGTACGCGATTGATCATAATAATGTTAGTTGGTCCGATGGCAACACAGTAACCTGGTAGTGAAATCCTGGTGGTCCAGCCAAGATCGTCTCCGTAAGGCGAAATTCTTCAACCGTTAACCGCACCCACTTGCCATTTTTGATACCTTCGGATAGTTATTGGATAACAATGCATACTAAGGGGCTGTTTCACCATCCATTGATTAGTGTTAAGTGGCGGTTAGGTGTGATGCCGTCTCTATTTGTTTTGTTCGAATAGACGGAGACGGCATCACATTTAACCGTCGGTTAACGCTAATCAATGGATGGTGAAACAGCCCCTAATTGTAGTGCAAGTAGGTAACAATGTTCCTATACGTTATGCAGAAAAATACCGCTAGTATTAATACGAGTACCATCCATCCATCCATCCCAGCCTATATACGTCCCACTGCTGGGCACAGGCCTCCTCTCAGAACAAGAGGGCCCAGTGCGGATCGGGAACTTCACACGCACCATTGAATTGCTTCGCAGGTTTGTGCAGGTTTCCTCACGATGTTTTCCTTCACCGCAAAGCTCGTGGTAAATTTCAAATGTAATTCCGTACATGAATTTAGAAAAACACAAAGGTGCGAGCCGGGGTTTGAACCCACGACCCTCTGTTTGAGAGGCGATAGGTCAAACCACTAGGCCACCACGGCTTCTATTCGGGAGTATTAATACCACCATCATAAAATTTCCATACCGGGGGCCGCACATGAAAATATTTTTTTGAGTAAACTCCAAATAGTTATCACCGATATTTCAGCCATCTGCTCAAAAGGTTGACGCCACTTTATATCGCCGATTTACAATCTCTCCCTTAACAGCGATACTAAATTTAACTGCCACTTCGGTATTATTGACGCCATCTGCGAGAATACCATAACCCTCATTTTATATCCACGTCGGTTTATCGCGGAATCATGAACACCCCCACTTGTTTATATTAACTCAGCACGGCTGTAAAAATAAAGTCGGCGAGAGTTGTTCAGTAAATTTATCACTTTCATTACGCCCTCTCCTTCGGGACTGAATGTTTCAATTAAAGCCACGAGCAAATCGTAACACACGGGCGCGGGTATTGGCAAATTATTAATTAATTAATTCTTGTTTACTTAGATATATTACCGATTATCTCATATATATACATACATAGCTAATGTATGTCATTAGGTCTTTCATCTTAATTTCAATTTAGTGTAGTTACAATTTAACCCTACTGAATGATGATAATAAAATAATGCAGGAATTTATTATCCCTTATTGATATAAATAAAATACATTAACCTTACCCGCAACTTCGCCCATGTGAGCTATTAAACCCGGCAATTAAATCGTAATTCCAGATTTTGCGAAATTCCCAAAATATTTTCACTGTGATTTTTATGTTACATGCACTAAATACAAATGTGATTTTTAAAAGTCTCAAAAAGTGGCTCCTAGATAATGTTTTGATAACAAATAAAAAGAAAAACATTTCATTTTTAATTTTATTTTTCACCGTTGCCAAGTTTTATGTCTTTGGACTTAGCTTTGGGTTTTTATATGGCGTAAATCCCGATCACAGGGGTATAAAAATAAGTTTTAAGCTTTTTGGCTGACTACATTTCATTGACTGTACTAATATTGTCAACCAAACTACACATTCGTACCAAGTTTCCGTTGAAGAGTTCCGTCCAGCGGAGAAGATTCCATTCGGGCCACCCGAATGTCACTACCAAATTATTGTATTCTCACCGAACTTACATAATTAATGCCTAATTTCATCTCAATCAGATACCAGAGAGAGAGAGAAATTCTAGAAAATACTTACATGCATAAATACGTGTGAAGTTATTATTTTTTTAAATAGGCCATGTGCTAGAGATCCAGCTATCTGCATACCCAATGTCATCCGAATCCATACAACAGTAACAGACACACACACGCAAGCAGTCTAACTTTACGCATTTATAATATAAGTAGCATGAAATTAACTCCACGTGAAGAGCTCATGTTTGTCGAAGGAAATAATTGAATCACATTTAATTAACCAAATTACTGTTGAGTCATAGGTATTCTGCTGTAAATTGTGAAACGGCTTCCATATGAAATTACTTTGTTATTGTGGAACGTGATACGTTCACAGGTCGTGAATTTGACGAGCCATTTCCAACGGGAGTAGGAGCAGTCAAACGGATCGACAATGTCGTACACGGGAGGACGTAAAAGATTTTATTCACGACATTTGATTGCTGTGTACGACGAGATATTTCTATTTATCTTACGTCATGTTTTCACGCTCTCGCATGGCCATAAAATTTGTACATTATACTAAATTGATATATTTGCAAAACATGATAATGCAAAACGTGAAATTCGCATGATGTTTTGAGAAAATCGTTCACCACACAAATATTGTGGGTATTTTGCGAATTTTAAGATCATGCAAAGGAAGGACATTATTGATGACAAGTATGGCAAAACCGGTGTAGACTTATTGCGAGGAATTATTACTTACAACACTTGCAATCCAATACCTAACTCGTGCTTCCTCGACTCTTGACATTCTATGACGACAATGGCTTCTAACTTCTAACGAATGTACGAACATTACAAAATTCAGTACAGTGTGCACATTATAATGGCTGATAAACAGTCGCGTCACGTTTGAAACACGCGGTCGTATATAATTTTCTTCAGTCACATTCCATATTCTATGTAGTTAATAGTCGTATTGCTGCTCCAAATAATTGGAAGTCGGCTCGGGTGCATTTACGAGCTATCGATTTAACGTCAAACTTTTGGCACAGGTGCTATCGGGGGAGCCTAAAATTATCTTGACATTTTACTGGCCGTCTATTAATTAAAGTGGCTTGTAAGGAATTTTATTCCTCCCCCATTTAGTACAAGTGGTCGTGGATGGAATAGATTAGATTGTGATAAATCAGGCTGAGTTTGTTTCTCGGAATACTAATCGATGTTGCCAGTCGATAGAATTTCCTTCATTGTGATATCGAATGTTGTATAGACTTTTTTCTTTTGTACAGTCAAGTGCAAAAATAAGTATCTATTCGAACCACTCAAAAATGTTACTACAGCTTTATTGCTTCGGAATAAGAGTCTGTGGTTCATATTTTTGAAACTTTGAATAAGTAGGTACATACACTTGACTGTAAGTGTTTAGATACATTGAAAAACCATGAAATGTCGAAGACTTAATTTTTTCGAGGATATTTCTGAGCACAATTTATTTCTTGGCTCTACAAGCGAAAATTTACGTCGTTCAATTTTAGGAAAGTGACTTAAGTTTGTGTAAAAATATTTTTCGACTCGGCGCTAATATTATAAGCTAGGATACCCATACTCAACCTTTTTTTGTACTTATGAGCTACAAATTGTGTTGCAGCAATGATACAGGAGACCGGCATCATTGAATGTCAACAGTATTAAATACATAAATAGATTATTAGTTTCATAGAAGCTAAAATGTAGAAAATCAATAATAATTTAATTTCTGTTCAAGGTGGGCCACGCATAGAAGCTTGGCAGGCTGCATGCGGTCCGCGGGCCGAAGGTTGATGTAGCTGGGCTAGGGTTATTGTTAGACTAATGTGTGATATCATAATCCACTTCAGACACCATTTTAATAAATGACAACTTAAGACATCGAGAAACAACGAAGTGCAAAAAACTGAAGTTGAATTCGCCCAATTTCCGTTTCTTATCTTCAAATAAGATTAACATTAATCGACTCTGTGTTACGTTTTTTACTCTATTAAGTACCTACATGTTGGCTGACATACAGAGATATGGATCTACATACAAAGGAACTCTAACTTATGCCTGTGAAATATTAATAGTGGCAAATCTGAGCAAGAGTAAATTTCAAGCTTATTAACTTACTCGTGTTGTTAGCTTATCTATTAGATTCCAAAGAGAGACTGGTGCTGGTATTTTTGGCCTAAATAAAGATATTGTCCGCTACCCCCAAGTCGTATCTGCTACAAAACCTGAGGCCGCACATAATTCCCTAACCTACTTGGAATTATAACTGCCTTCACCACTTTTTCTGTTAAATGGCAATGAATGATTACAGAAAAAGATGGCGAATGCGATTGCGAGCGGCCGCGCGTTATACAATAGGTACCGCTTTTGACGTCGACTTCATAGCCCAGTTGATAAAATTTAGTTAAATCGTTTATTGAATCAGGCATTACTTTGCGAAAGTCCATATCAATGAACTAAAACAATAACTTTGCTCACGCGACCTATAAAAATAAAATCTATAGCCTATTCGTAAAAGATATGGCCGTAATGTTGAGGCGAATAAAACGCATCTTTTCAACCTCCTCAAATTCCTGGCATCTTTTCAAGTTTATCTCTCTGTCTAGTCGTTTTCTCATGACTGAGGATCGTGGACATCAACCGGTGATCTATAGGTACTTGGAATGCATCATTTGTGTCCATCGGCTTCTGTCCATCACGGCTTTGACGATGGACCTAAACCTCGGGAAGCCTGGAGTCCCTTATTTTATCGGTACATCTGGTAAGAGATCTACCCCGGGTTGATTCACAATTCATTCCCAACTAAGATAAATTTCATTCATAACCCCTTCGAGATTATAGCCAACTTGTTTAAGTTAAAGTCAAATAAAACTGCAATTTTGATATGACGACACTGCTGTAGTGCACTTTATTAGTTTACATCAATATCGAGAGCCTTCGCACTCGCATAACAATAAATTAAAAACAATATCTCCTCCATAGCTACGTCTTATAAATTGTGTATATATCACATAGTGTAATTTATTCCTGATTTACTGGTGACTTACGTTTTGAAGCTTTTAAATCTATGTAACTATGAAACGATTTTTATATTTAATTCATTAACATTGTTAAAATCGAAATATTTTTTGTAAACGTTATTAGACCCGTTACCGCCAACCGAATGGTTACACAATGGAGTTACTTAATTCCTTTCAAACTTTATTGGTAAGTTAGTTACAGCAAAAGTCAATAAAGTCTCAGTTGTTGCCATTGTACATCACAATTAAGTTTAGTTTTCGGACCAAATAATTTTTGAACATTTCTCAAAAAAATGTGTGGGGTACATATTGCAAGTTTTACATGTGTGAACATTTTCAAAAAATTCAGCCAAGAAACCTGAATGAACCTGAGCCTAATAAACAACTAAAATATCCTATTTCACTTCGTCATCATCATCAATATATCAGGCATGTGACGTCCACTCTTGGACATAGGCCTCTCCATATTTCACTTTTATGGAAACTTTTTTTTTGTTACTATAGACCAAATAAAAATTGGTAATGAGTAAAACAGCAAACTATTTGAGAAATGTTCATTTGCATCCCACTAGACGTGAACCGTAATAGTGTACATGAAGTATCCAATCCACACTGGGTCTGCGCCGGATCTACAGAACAACCATTATTTTTAAAGAACTGTGCCCAGTGGGAGGTAAATATATGCTGAACATAAGTTATTATTAATTTGGTACACATTCAGATACAACAAAGTTGGAGATTTTTTATCCACTTTTGCAATCACTAAGTAATTTCTGCCACGTATTATTAATAGAGTTTTCTCTTCAACCTATTGATCTAATCAATAGAACTAAACTAAACGTCTACGTGTTAAATAGAGAATTCCTTTTACTTAACCCAAATGATATGAGAAACTTCGTAATACATGTATTGTCTTTTTATTATTACGTTAAACCTTACATCTTAATTATAGCTTATTGTAAACGGGGTTTGCTATTTAATAAAAAATAATCTTTTGTTTGTAAATTTATACTGAAACGAGAACACGCAGAATATAAAGAAAAATAAGGCTCCCGAATTGAACCTATTTTTTTATTCCGTGATTCGTGCCATTTAATATACGCGAAGACTAGTCATTTCATTACTATACTATACACGACTTATTTTTTTTCTACCTATTCTCGAATCAGTGATTTCAAATGATTTACTGTCATTGAGTACATATGGAAAATCAACGACTCAAAATTATACCTACGCTCAAGCGAAAAAATCCGAAAGCAAAACTGTCCATTGTGGATATCGTCAAAAATGGAGTCTAGTCTCAATGTCAAATAGGTAACTGATATGGGCCGTAAAAAAAAGGACCATTTGTAATTATGTAGAATCCGAAAAGTTCCTATTTGTAAATTGTCAATTCGATAGTAACTTTGATCCGAACACAAAATATGTCAACGATTTTCCATTTGTACTGGATCTTTCAAATAATTTTACGAATTTGGTATCCAGCGCCAACTAGTAGGTACTTAAAAAAACTAACAGGAAACCAGTAAAAACTTAAAAATTCGGAAACTTAAATTCCAATGTTGTAACCAATAGTGGTGGATTGAAATAAATGATCTTATTACTTATTCGCTTTACTGTATTGATGTTACTTTTGACGATATAAAATACTGCTCAGCGGACTCATAAAACTTGCATTAATTTATAAAATAATCACTATCTCAAGATTA
>NC_133481.1:14237965-14326281 GCF_025370935.1 Choristoneura fumiferana | reverse complement strand
GCGGTTTATTAAAACCAGGAATCGAACGGTGACGCAGGAAATTTCTAAAAAGTCTAGGGGTGGGCAAATCTCAACTCAATTCTTCTACCTTGACTGACCTCAATGGCCTCAACAAACATTTTAGCACTTCACCAGTTCAAATTAATCCTTTATCTAAGCAACACACCCTATCTTTTCTTGCCAGTATTCAACACCCTGATGTCCCCTCTTTTGATCTCGGGAGCATTGCTCCGCGCGATGTTCTTAATATTCTTAAACTGATTCGGACGAAGGCTGTTGGTGAAGACGACTTGAGCTTAGACATGCTTGTGCTGGGGCCGAAATTATTGCTCCTATTCTATCCCATATTATTAACTTTTCTTTTCCTCGGGCTGTTTCCCTTCGTTGTGGAAACACGCACACGTCATTCCTCTTCCTAAAACGTCCAATCCTATCTCCTTCTCTGAACATCGGCCGATTTCAATTCTCCCAGTTTTATCTAAAGTAGTTGAACATTTTGTAAATCGACGTCTCTCCTCGCATCTCAATACACACAATCTCCTAAATCCTTTCCAATCAGGTTTCCGTCCTGGGCATAGCACTGTCTCAGCCCTCGTCAAGGTTACTGATGATATTCGCCTTAATATTGAGAACAAAAAGCTAACAGTCCTGGTGCTACTTGATTTCAGTAGTGCATTTAATACCGTTGACTTTGATATACTTCTTGGTATCCTTAACTCTTTAAACATATCTTCAAATGCGTTATCCTGGTTCCGTTCTTACCTCTGTGGGAGACAACAGCGAGTCAAGGTTGAAGACGTTTTTTCAAGCTGGTGCGATCTTACTGCTGGTGTCCCTCAAGGGGGTGTACTCTCTCCGCTCCTTTTCTCTATTTTATTAATGGCATTACCTCTTCTTTGCACTCTTCTTACCACCTGTATGCGGACGATTTACAAATCTATGATGCCGCTAGTCTTGACGATTTTCCTCTGCTAATTGATCGCATTAATACAGACCTTAATGCAATTCGTGACTGGGCTGAGAGGTTCGGCCTCAAAGTAAATGCAAAGAAAACCCAGGCAATCATTATTGGCAGTCCATTCTTTATCTCTCGGATTTCTGACTTGGTAGTTCCAAACTTGTATTTTGATGGTACAATTATTCCTTTCTCATCTACCGTCAGAAATCTGGGGATCATAATGGACCAAACGCTTTCTTGGTCGGCCCAAGTGACTGATGTCAGTCGTAAACTTTTTGCCTCGCTTCACTCGCTCAGGCGCTTGCAAAATTTTCTACCTCTCCAAACGAAAATTACTCTGGCTCAGTCTCTTTTGCTCCCCTTGCTTGACTATGGTGATATTGGTTATCTGGATCTTAGTGAGGGGCTGCTCGACAAGCTCGATCGCCTTCAGAATGTATGTATTCGATACATTTTTGGACTCCGCAAGTACGACCACGTGTCAAATTTCAGGGTACAGCTGAAGTGGTTGCCTATAAGGGATCGTAGGAACATCCACGTTCTGTCATTACTTTTCAACACTCTTTTTAATCCTTCTGCTCCCGTATACCTTTCCGAGCGTTTCAGCTACTTGGCTGCTGGCAGTCAGTATCGGTTACGATCGAGTACCAATCTCCTTTTAGCCTGTCCTTCTACCTCATCCAAAACATACTCTAAATCCTTTACAGTGCAATCTGCCAGGCTGTGGAATCGGCTACCGACCTCCATCCGGCAATCCCCCACCGTGGGATCTTTTAGGGAAGGCTTGAGAAGAATGTGGCTTGCACCTTCTCCTTAAATATTTGAGAACATTCCTTTGTTAATATGCTTATATATTATATGTATTATGGTCATATATATAGTAGTTTATTTATTTATATTGTAGTTTATGTATTATATTGTTTAAAGCACTGTATAGTAGCTTTCATTATTTTAACTCTAAAACTCACCCTTTGTCGGACCCTAACGTATTGCTCCTCTCCTCTCATCCACTCAAAGGTTGACTGGTAGAGATCCCTTAAAGGATAAGTCCGCCTTTGTACAAGTATCTTAAAGTTTGTCAGTAATGTTTTGTTAATTTTCTTTTGTACAATAAAGAGTTTACATACATACATACATACCTTCGCTCTCTCTCTCTCACTCTCATATGTTCGTGTACCTACGTTGTGTCTGTTTTAAAAATAAACGGTTTTAACGAGTTTTTGGGTTTCGAGTTTCCTAATATTTTATCGCGCCAGTGCAACCTTTACAAAGTGGTCTTCGAACCAGATCTACCTAATGTTCAACACACCGCCTGCAAAGATGGTAAAAACTCGAAGCACTACACGCAAGGAGCTCGAGAGCAAAGAGCACGAAAATCAGGAAGTCCAGTCACAAGTGCATCCACAGCCAACTGATGGAAATACACAGAAGGATGAACAGACACCGACCGCTAGCCAATTATATGATGTTGCGGGTAGCAGCGTCAAGCGCGAGTACCGCTTGCAACAGCCACCCGTTTCGCGCACCGGGGCTAAGTCAACGTCCACCTCGTCCTCCCTGATGGCCAGGAGAAAGAAACTGGAACTAGAAATGGCTAAAGAAAAGGCTAGAATTCAAATGGATCTCATCGATAAGAAGTTTCAGGCGGATTTAGCAGACCTTATGGATGAAAAAGAGGAAATATACAGTCCACATAGTGACCCGCATGACGACACCAAGAATAAAGAAGTGGAGCAATGGTTAGAACAAAGCCAGCTCGAGCACGAACCTCCATCGCACGCTCCCGAGTTTGGTAATCAGCTGGACAAGCAGTGTCCGCCGGCTGCAGGCGTTGCCGGCCCATCTGACGGAACGGTTCATATGCTCGCGAGCGCCCTACGGAATCTAACCTCGATCTCTGCAAATAATGGGGCAAACAACAACCTGCTTAGCCGCATGTGTACACCCGAGACCTACCTAGTTACTCAGGGGACTCGTTGGAGTGGCTCCAGTTCAAACAAGCTTATGACGAGTCTACCGAAGTGTGCGGGTTTAGCCCGAAGGAAAATTTATGGCGTTTAAGGAAGTGTCTTCACGGGCCAGCTAAGGAGGCAGTCTCAGCTCTCATGATAAGCGCTACTTCACCCGACGTAGTGATAAAAACTTTAGAGCTACTATACGGCAACGCAGACACCATCCTAAGCAAAATTACCCAGGGCCTGAAAAAACTACCACCTATGTCAAACGAATACAATAAAGACATTGTGTCGTTCTCAGTTAAAGTGCAAAATTTCATCGCAGCGGTACGCGCCGTCGGCCGAGAAGAGTACATGCAAGGCATGCATATTGTAAATATCATTTTATCCAAGCTGCCTACCGTTCTAATATCAAAATGGTCCGATTATAGTTTTGCTATAATAAAGGAAGGAAAGAAATCACGTTTGAAAATATTAGGCGATTTTTTAAATCAAGAAGCTGTGAAAATTTCGACTACAGCAAACATACACGCCACAGAGGCCCGCAGCGTCGGATTTCAGCACCACTACAAGAATAAACCCGACTACAACGTCACCAGCCGTCCTCATGCAGTGTTAGTGCAATCAACGCACAGTGACAATAAGTGTTTATTTTGCTACGTCGCAAAACATAAATTAACTGAGTGCAAAATGTTTAAAAAAGCGTTGCGCAAAGACAGGTGGCGTCACGTTAAACGCCACGGCGTGTGTTACAAGTGCTTAGTGTCGCGCCACGATCGAGAAACGTGTCCCGCGGCCGCCTGCGACAAAGACGGTTGCGGCGAGGCGCACCACCGACTGCTGCACTACGTGCGCGAGCCCGGCCGAGAGCCGCGCCCGCGCCCCGCCGCGCCCGGCGCGGGCGACACCGGCGACGTCGGCGACACGGGCACGGGCCACACCGGCCACAGCGGCCACACTCCAGAACCCGCAGCTGCTACCGTGACGCACATTAATTCTGCACACAGCGTCTTATTGAAAGTAGTACCTATAAACATACACGGACCTAATGGTGTAATCAGCACGAATGCATTGCTCGATGACGGATCGACAATAACATTAATAACCGGTTCCCTCGCTGCGCGGGCCGGTTTGCGCGGCCGCACTGAGACTATGCGCGTGAGCGGAGCGTGGAGCGGTAGCGATGTTGTTGTTGATTCTACTGTTTTATCTATGGATGTGTCTGATAAAATAATTGTAATATGTCTACTATTAATGCACGAAGTGTAAACAATTTAAAATTGCCTGAGCAAAATCTCTTTTCTATCGACTGTAGTCAGTATGCTCATTTGCAAAATTTGAAACATGACTTAATATTTTGTAACAATAATATTAAACCTGAAGTACTAATCGGTCAGGATAATCACCATTTGTTAGCTCCTGTTTGGGGTTTAATTAAGTGGACTGTAGGACGAGAAATACAAACTACAGTGTGGCAAATAACTGGATAAAGGCTGAGACCTGTGGTTGAAGTACTCACCGAGACGTCTGCTGATGATGGTGCAGATCTTAGCTGTAGTAGCTGGCGCAGGCTCCCTCGATCTTCGGCTCATTCGAACTTACCTCCGACAAGGTTACCGTTAACCAGCAGAACTACCAAGATACAGCAAGGACAGTACTTCTTCCAACGGATCAGCCTTCTTCAAGCGTCCACACGTAGTTTACACAAAATTCAATATATTTAAACGACAACGACACGAAAATAGGTACGATATAATTTGCGCGGCAACGCACCGACATACGACACGACAGACTTTCCAAAGTTCGAAAAGGAAGTGACAAGTGATTTTACGTTTTTAATTCAAATCTAAAACGATAATGTTGCCAGGCGAAAGTATTAAGAAAAATAAAGTTACAATCCTAAACATTTCCGCCCACCAAAATACAAGGTATTTTCCTTAAAATTTTTAGAGTTTCTGTCACACGAGGACAAGATAGAACTCACTATGGCTAGGGGCAGTTTAATAACTTAATAATTGAATTAAATCTACGATAATTCTAGTGAATAAGACGATAAGTAAGTATAAGTTAATAATCTTTAGTTTTGCAAAGGTAGAGGACACAGCTTAACTATTGGTCTTCTAAATTCGCCAGATTCTGTACGAATGGTAACAACACGACAAATACCATCACTGCCTGGATGGAGTTGTACCACACGACCAATTTTCCACTTCATGGGGCTACATTGCTCATTGACAATGAGCGCGAGCGTCCCGACGACAATATTTTTCTGGTGGTCGAACCATTTATGGCGCTGTTGCAATGTGTGCAAGTATTCTAGGTGCCACTTGCGCCAGAAATCTTGATGGATCTTTTGCAACAACTTCCATCTCTGAAGAGGGCCTAAATTTGCATCGACCATACTGCCTTCTGGTAGTATGGTGAGCGGTTCCAGAGTGAGAAAGTGACCGGGGGTTAAAACCGACAAATCGTTTGGATCCGAACTGACTGGAGACAGAGGCCTTGAGTTTAACATCGCCTCTATTTGTGTTAGGACGGTGTAAAACTCCTCAAAGGTAAGACGCTGTGAACCAATTACACGCGAAAGATGGGTCTTAATGGACTTCACGCCGGCCTCGGCTAGCCCCGAGAAATGCGGGCTACCAGGGGGGTTAAACACGAAATCAATTTGTTCCGCACGAGAAGCCTTAGACATTAAGTCGTGTAACATATTGGATGCACCGATAAAGTTCCGACCTTGGTCTGAGATCAATCTGGAGCAACGACCACGACGCGAGATGAAACGACGTAGAGCTGCCAGATAAGCCTCCGATGTCAGCTCGGACACAAGCTCAAAGTGCACTGCCTTAGTGGCAGTACACACAAAAACGCAAATGTACGACTTACAAGTGCGTAAGCCACGGCCACGAGCCAAACTAATATCGAAAGGACCCGCGAAATCAACCGCTGAAGACGAGAACGGCTTGATTTGATTTATTCGAAACGATGGCAAATTGCCCATAATAGGAGGTGATGCCACCTTGGGGCGAGCACGAAAACATTTCATGCAAGACGAAATGACTGAATTTATAGCCCTTTTCGACGACAAAATCCAAAATTCTTGGGCTAATAAATTTTGTAACGTTTGCAATCCAGGATGCATAAACCGATTATGATAATCCTCAATGATCAGCGTCGTTAACCTATGATCACGAGGCAATAACAATGGATGCTTAACATCGAACGATAAATTTCCTTTGGAAAGGCGACCGCCCACCCTTAACCTCCCGAGTTCATCCAGAAACGGTGACAATTTGCGCAGGGGTTTTGGTAGCGAGTGGGGTGACTTTTCCTTCGACAAATAACGAAGCTCTGAAGCGAAGACTCGCTCTTGAACATGTTTGACAAGAAAGTGAAGAACCTTGTTGATTTCTTCAGACGACAGATTTGGGTTTGGATTTTTCGAAGATGGGTTTTGCAAATTATGAAGGTAACGAAAACAATAAGCGAGAATACGCAATATGCGTTGCAAAGACGAGAATCGATTTAAAATAGTGTCAACAAAAGACGAATTAGAAGCTGTAAAAAGACTATAGATTTTCTGCTCGTTCGAAGCAGCTTGGTCCAAGAAGATCTCAGATCGCGGCCAAGACTCCTCAGGATTAGACAGCCAGGTAGGCCCCGCCCACCATAGCGTGTTCTGGATTAAGTCAGCGGGTAACGAACCGCGGGAACCGCAATCCGCTGGGTTATCTGAACCAGAAACGTGGTGCCAACTTTCTGGGGGAATATTTTCCTGTATATGTGCAACCCTGTTAGCCACGAAGGTTTTCCACTTTGATGGACACGAACGAATCCAAGTCAAAGCTACACTAGAGTCTGACCAGGCGTGGACATCGTCGAAAGTGTGGAAATCCTTTAACGCTTCCTTAACTGAGACGACCAAGTCTGACAGCAAAACAGCAGCTAATAGCTCCAACCTCGGAACGGAACACTTACGGAGTGGGGCCACTTTCGATTTTGCGCAACAAAGACGCACGACAACAGAACCGTCACTTTGAACGACACGACAATAAGTGACAGCACAGTAACCCTTCTCCGAAGCGTCACAGTAACCGTGAAGCTGTAACGACACAAAGGATACAATCATTCTACGGGGAATGGACAAAGA
The DNA here is from genome assembly GCF_025370935.1 of Choristoneura fumiferana. Taxonomy (NCBI): domain Eukaryota; kingdom Metazoa; phylum Arthropoda; class Insecta; order Lepidoptera; family Tortricidae; genus Choristoneura; species Choristoneura fumiferana. The sequence goes on along the minus strand of NC_133481.1, from coordinate 14,319,218 downwards.
ACTCAGCTCCGACAATTGTGACTTGAATCTATGCCATTCTTGAGCGATGGTGATGTGGACTTCCTCATCCCAGTCGACACCAGACACCCATAGAAGCTGTATTAAATATTTTGCGAAAAATACGACAGGCGATAATAGACCCAGAGGATCGAAAATACGAGCGATGTCTGAGAGGATCGATCGCTTCGTACAACGACAGTCATTCAACGAAGTTTTGAATGTGAAATTATCTTCCTTTGGAAGCCACGACAAACCGAGAATTTTTAACGACAAATCATAAATGTCTTCGAAGTTACGAAGTTTCTCCGAATAAAGCTCCGAGCTAGGCAAGCTTTCTAGAAATTCGGGACTATTAGAAGTCCATTTACGCAAGTGAAGTTGAGCAGACGACAAAATTTCTACCAACTGCCTACGTAAAACTAACGCATCCTCGACAGAGTCTGCACCTGAGACGACGTCGTCCACATATGTATCTCTGGCCAGCACGGCAGCACCTTGAGGAGCACACGACGAGAATTCCTTTGCCAATTTGGATACGCACCAGAGCGCCTGATAGGGAGCGCAGGAAACACCATAAGTGACCGTAAGCAAACGATAATCTTTTACAGGGTCATCAGGTGACGGACGCCACAAAATGCGCTGATAGTCGCAGTCCTGCAGGTCGACAAGGAACTGACGGTACATTTGTTTGATGTCTCCAGCGAATACCACTGCATGCCATCGAAAACGAACTAACAAATCAAATATATTTTTTTGCAATTTAGGGCCAGGCAGCAGTGTATCATTCAGAGCCTTTCCTGCAAGATCCTGGGCGCTTGCGTCAAAAACAGTACGCAGAGGAGTGGTGACAGAGTCAGGACGCAGAACTCCGTGGTGAGGAATATAATAAAAGTGACCTTCAGACGACAAGGGAGGATCAACTTCTACCATATGACCACAATTTAGATAATCGTCCATGAAATTGACATAAGCTGTCTGAAACTGATGATTCAATTTGAATTTCCTCTCTAAATTGAAGAGACGCTTGAGAGCAATCTCGCGAGAATTCGAAAACACGGGTTTTTCCTGAGGGTCAACGAAAGTTAATGGTACTACCATCCTGCCCTCAAGATTACGACAATATGAAGCTTCCATTTGGTTTTCACACGACAATTCTAATTTCGACAAAACGACATTTTTAGGAGGATCTACGCTTTCCAACTCCCAGAAGCGCTTAATATTGTTTTCTAATGAAACATTCGACACGAGAAGGCACTTCTTGATTTCATCACTGGAACCCTTACGACAACGAGAACGAGAATAGGCAACATCTACAGAACACTCCCCCATCACTACCCAGCCGAATACAGTGCGGATAGCAATAGGCTGACCTGCGTGGCCCTTGACTACGCCAGGCTGAAGTGCTGAAGCGAAAAGGTTGACGTTAACCAACATATCAATAGGTCCAGGTTTGAAAAATGATGGATCAGCAAGATCTAAATCCTTAATATGTCTCCACGAAGAGACATCGATAGGTTCTGATGGCATATCAGAGCAAATCTTGGGAAGCACGAGCGCTTCAAACGAAAATTTACATGAGGAGTCACCATTCGAAGGGACTATCTCACAATCGACAACTCCCAGAGTGCCAGTCGATGTTTGGCCAATTCCATTCACCGACTGTGAACTCCGTTTAATTGGTAGTCCAAGCCTTTGAGCACATTTCAAAGTTACAAAATTACAAGCAGAAGCACTATCTATCAACATTCGAATAGGTACCAATTTATTAAATTTATTTTTTATCAACACAACAGCAGTCGAGAACAAAACTTGTGTATTGGAATTTGGAACAGTCAATGTCACCTGAGGTGGTTCAGCGGGAGGCTCCGTCTCATTCTGTTTATCAAAATGCAGTAATGTGTGGTGTCTCTGACTACAATTGTTACAATTCATAGTTGATTTACAATTTTTAACAGTATGAGATGGACGACAACAGAGTATACAAAGTTTTTTCTCTTTTACCCGATTAAACCTCTCAAAAGGAGACAATTCCAAAAATTTTGAACAATTTTCTAATTTATGACCTGAAGCTGCACATATGACACAATTGCTTACAGGTGGTACGACAAAAGATGGTTTAGACTTAGTCACCGGCTTGCTATTAACGACATTTGACCTAACAACTGAGTTTTCTAACGCTTGGCCTCGCTTTTCAATAAACAACATTAACTCATCATAGCTAGGGATCTCAGCATTCAACTCAAGTTGCAATTCGAAAGCTTCTTTTGTAGCCACATCTAACTTGGACCACAACAAATAGAACAACATGAAGTTCTTATCAGGTAACTGATATTTCGACAAAATTTCTAAATTTTCTTTAAATATTCGACAAACTTTATTTAATTCAAAAGCATTTTTTGATTTCACAGATTCACAGTTCAAAAGTTTCTCATAAAAGATAGTAGCGATAACTCTTTTTTTGTCGTAGTGGGCTTTTAACGTGTTATAAGCTATTAAGTAACTTTCATCACACAATGGATAATTTTTAATTAAGTCAAAAGCATGTCCACTAACACTCGATAAAAGATAATGCAGCTTTTCCACTGCCGGGATATTTTTACTATGAATCAGTGAATCAAATATTTGTATGAACGACACCCAATGCTCAATTTTTGAATCAAAGGGAACAATGTTTATTTTAGGTAACTTAACACTTGTACTAGTCGAATTACTAGGTAACACGGACTTTTGTTCATTTTTCTCGGCGAAACGTAGTTTAATGGATTTAACTATTTTCTCAAACTGCGAAGAAACATTTAATTCACTCGCCCTTTCCGCCTTCGATAGCGAAGAGAGCAATAAAACCTGGAAAGCATGAAAGTCATCTTCGATTTTGTTTACATCTTGCAGACAATAACCCTGCAGGTCGGAGTTCTGTATATATTCGATTCTCACATACGCATAGTCCCGACCAACACGGTTCTTGTCGCCAACTTCGCAAGCATTATCACTGCCTTCCATGTCTATTCACAATGATTTAAGTCAATAATAAATAGCAAACGTATGCAAACAAACGAGAGGTTATTATTTTAATTTGACATTGACAACAATGAATTAATCACAGAGTATATTCACACTCCACTACGTATAAATAACCGCAGAGTACAAAAACTGCTATGACAATTACGTTCCGAAACCAACCTACTTCGACACAAAATATTAGTCTATGAACTAAACGTTGGTTTAACAGATAGAAAAACGCCCAAGCCAAGTGTGTTCTATTCTTACCCTCGAATGATTTTATTAATTTTATAACGAACAAATTATCACGAAAATTGATTTTAAATACGAAAATATCCACGATCACTTTACAAATGATGCGGGTCGATGGACCAAAATGTTTGGGGTTTAATTAAGTGGACTGTAGGACGAGAAATACAAACTACAGTGTGGCAAATAACTGGATAAAGGCTGAGACCTGTGGTTGAAGTACTCACCGAGACGTCTGCTGATGATGGTGCAGATCTTAGCTGTAGTAGCTGGCGCAGGCTCCCTCGATCTTCGGCTCATTCGAACTTACCTCCGACAAGGTTACCGTTAACCAGCAGAACTACCAAGATACAGCAAGGACAGTACTTCTTCCAACGGATCAGCCCTCTTCAAGCGTCCACACGTAGTTTACTCAAAATTCAATATATTTAAACGACAACGACACGAAACTAGGTACGATATAATTTGCGCGGCAACGCACCGACATACGACACGACAGACTTTCCAAAGTTCGAAAAGGAAGTGACAAGTGATTTTACGTTTTTAATTCAAATCTAAAACGATAATGTTGCCAGGCGAAAGTATTAAGAAAAATAAAGTTACAATCCTAAACAGCTCCTATTGAAATGTGTATCGGTAAACGTAATGAGCCGTCCGCTACTCGCACCACCCTAGGCTGGTCCTTACATGGAATAGCGCGCGCGCCGCCGCACGGCGCCCGCGCCTCGCACCCGAGCCCGCTGCTGTGCTGCAGCGCGGGGCCCGCCGCTCCAGCCGTCCGGCCCGCCGCGGGTAGCGCTGAGGACTTGCTTCGCGAACTTCATGACGAGGTAAGGCGCTCATTCATGCTCGATTCCCTAGGTGTGTGTAGCAAACCCCGTCAGAACAGCGAGGACGTGCGCGCGCGCGCTCAAGTGGAGCGCTCGGCGACGCTCGTGGCCGGCCGCTGGCGCGTCGGGCTGCCGTGGCGCGACGAGGGCTGTGCGTTGCCCGACAGCTACGTTAACGCTTTCAACAGGTTCAAAGGGGTTGAGAAAAAGATGCTGGCGAACCCTGACTACGCCAAACGTTATTCCGAACGAGTGGATCACCTTTTAGTAAATGACTTCGCTAAAGAGTCGACTGATACTAGGCGCACACCGCGAACGTGGTATTTACCACACTTTGGGGTCGATAACCCTAATAAAAAGAAGTTGCGTTTCGTTTTCGACGCAGCAGCGAAAAGTCAAGGAAAATCTTTAAATGATTACCTATTGCAAGGTCCCGACTTACTCGCGTCCCTATTCGGCATTATGGTACGTTTTAGAGAGAATAGGATCGCTGTAGCCGGGGACATTAAAGATATGTTCCTGAGAATTAAAATAAGGGATGAGGACCAGAATTCCCTTAGATTTCTGTGGAGACCTCGCCCCGAACAATCTGTCAAAACTTTTAACATGACTTCGCTCATATTCGGTGCTAATTGTTCCCCATTTATTGCACAGTATGTAAAAAACAGGAACGCGGAGCGTTTCGCTTCGTCCATGCCCGCTGCTGCCGACGCTATCTGTAACCAGCACTACATGGACGACTACTTGGACAGTTTCCCAGACGAAGCCACCGCGACGCAGATGGTAAGAGATATTGTTTACATTCACAAAGAGGGTGGTTTTGAAATACGCAATTGGACTAGTAACAGTGTAGTGGTGTTGGACAGCATACCAAAAGAGACCTTAGGTACAGTGGCGGTAAGTCTCAAAATGGGTCAGCAGTGCGAAGGAGAACGAACGCTCGGTCTTATTTGGTTTCCCGCTAAAGACGAGCTGGGGTTTGATTTGTCCTTCAAGCGCATTCCCGAGGACGTGGTGAACGGAGCACAGGTGCCTACTAAAAGGGTTATGCTGCGAGTCATTATGTCTATTTACGATATTTTTGGTTTCTTGTCGCCGTTCACAATACAAGGAAAAATAATGCTTCAAAATCTTTGGCGATCAAACATTGGCTGGGACGACGAGATTCCCAACAGTATTTTTAATAAATGGAAAACCTGGATCGATTTGCTAAAGGTAATGAGTAACGTACGCATTCCTAGATGCTACCTAAACCCTATAGGTGCGAGCGAGACAGGTGACCGCATAGCAACGGACGCAGCTGATATCGTAGCAGGTGAGTGCTCCCCCGCGCCCCTCGGCCCGCTGACGCCCGCGCAGCCCGCTACGGCCTCTACGCGGCTGACCGGGAGCTACGAAACCGCGCACGCTACGAGTGCTACGACGTACGATAACACACAGCTGCATGTTTTTTGCGATGCGTCTACTAAAGCGATGTGCGCCGTAGCTTATTGGCGGTGGACGTGCAATGGTAATGTGTTTGTTGCATTTATAGCGAGTAAATGTCGAGTCGCGCCGGTAAAACCGCTGACGGTGCCGCGACTAGAATTGCAAGCGGCGCTTCTAGCGGCGAGACTCGCAGACACCATTATTAGGGAGCATAAGTTGAGCGTGTTACAGCGATTCTTTTGGAGTGACTCGACCACGGTTTTGCACTGGATTAACAATGACGCAAAAAATTACAAAACATTTGTAGCAAACCGGTTAGGCGAGATTGATGAGGTCACTAGTAGTAAAGAATGGCGTTACGTGCCTACTGAATTAAATGTCGCGGATATAGCTACACGCGAAACTTACGACGACGTCATCGTGGCCGCGTCACGTCGTTCGTCCTGTCACCGACGTCGAGACAATTGAATGTGTTAACCTGGTAACAAATGTGGTTTCTACGGACATTCCTAGTGTCGAGCCTGTTCCCGATCCGCAACGGTTTTCTTCGTGGCTGCGGTTGCTCAGAAGTACTGCCGCTGTTCTAAGATTTATACGTAGGTGCAAAAAACGTTCCGACGATGACTATTGCGAATTGATGGAACAGGCTGAACGCTTGCTGTTCCGGCGGGTACAGAGCGAGGCCTTCGCCGCGGAGGTGAGCGCGATCAGAGAAGGTAAATGTTTACCCCGCAGCAGCCGTATCCTCAAACTGTCACCTTACTTGGACGAGCACGGCGTCCTTCGTTGCGGCGGGCGCATTGGTGCAGCACTCGATGTCTCTTCCGAGACAAAAAACCCGAGTATCCTTGACGGGCGGCACCGAGTGACGCGATTGTTGGTAAGACATTTCCACATAAAAGCTGCCCATGGAAACCAGGAGACGGTGGTAAATAACCTAAGGCAAAGGTACTGGATAATTAAAATGAGACCCACCGTTAAACAAGTAGCTGCTGGATGTATGATCTGCAGAATAAAAAAGGCGAAACCGGAAATGCCAGTGATGGGCGATTTACCTCCTGCTAGAGTGGCACATCACCAGCGGGCTTTCACACACTGCGGTGTGGACCTATTTGGACCGACGGAGGTGGTGGTAGGGAGACGAAGGGAAAAACGGTACGGTGTCATATTTACATGCCTTACAGTTCGGGCCATACACCTGGAGATCGTGCATTCCCTCACTACTGACTCACTAATTATGGCTCTCCGGCGTATGGCTGCCCGCCGAGGGTGGCCACGCTACCTTTACTCTGATAACGGCACTAACCTGCGCGGCGCTGATGCAGAGCTACTGAAGTCAATTCAGGAACTTGATGACGAGACTCTGAAAAACGAGGCCGCTAACAGTGGGACACAATGGTCTTTCATCCCACCGGCAAGCCCCCATTGGGGGGGGGGCGTGGGAGCGTTTAATACGTAGCGTTAAGGTATCTCTAGGGGCTATACTCAAAGAACGTATCCCCAAAGATGAAGTTCTCGCTACCTTTATGACTGAAGTTGAGAATATAGTCAACAGCCGCCCTCTAACTCACGTGTCTGTAGAACCTGGAAGCAACGAGTCGTTGACGCCAAACCATTTTCTGCTGGGCACCAGCTCCAACTTACCCGCTGCAGGTGTCTTCGATGACTCTGACCTGTACCTAAGAAAACAGTGGCGAAAGAGTCAACGCTTAGCCGATATGTATTGGCGCAGATGGGTAACAGAGTACTTACCGGAGCTGATACCTAGAAGGAAGTGGAACGAGGAGCGCGAACCGCTTAAGGTAGGTGATCTCGTGCTGGTCGTGGACCCTGGAGCGCCACGCAACGTGTGGCAGAGGGCGATCGTGCAACAGGTATTTCCAGGTAAAGACGGTCGGGTCAGGTTGGTTGAACTTAAAACCAAGTCAGGGATGCTGAGACGTTCAGCGGCACGCGTCGCTAGAATTCCTTTGTCTGAATAGTGCTGAGCCAGCACTGGGGTGGGGCGTGTTAGCGACGTGCTCAAAAATCGTTACAAATTTGTATGTTTTAATGTTGCGGGTATTATGGCCCAATCATTACATATGTTTTAGATTTTATATTAAAATTTTAAGGTAGAAAACGATGGTACGTGTGACGTCACAGCGGTTTATTAAAACCAGGAATCGAACGGTGACGCAGTCAGTTAGCCTTAACTATCGCTTGCGACACACGTACCTTCGCTCTCTCTCTCTCACTCTCATATGTTCGTGTACCTACGTTGTGTCTGTTTAAAAATAAACGGTTTTAACGAGTTTTTGGGTTTCGAGTTTCCTAATATTTTATCGCGCCAGTGCAACCTTTACAGTGACAATCTATTCCTTGCATTGGACATAATGCTCCGGCTTTAGAAAACGAGCACTCGCTTGGAACCGATATCGCCGCTTGTAGTGTGCACTCACACACCTCCACTCCATCCCTTTATATATCATGTACTCTTAGGCTTAAGCGCTCATTAATAAACTACAACTTAACCTTAACCGCGCTACACGTTTCCTTAACGAACACCACGTGGCGATGGCGACCCTGCCAGGATGCCACGATGATTATATAAAGGGATGGAGTGGAGGTGTGTGAGTGCACACTACACGCTGGAGGGCGCTGTTGTTAACATTGTAAATGTGTTCGCTTGGAACCGATGTCGCCGCTAGAGGGCGCTGTTGTTACCATTATAAATATGCTCGCTCGGAACCGATGTCGTCGCTAGAGGGCGCTGTTGTTAACATTATAAATACGCTCGGTTGGAACCGATGTCATCGCTAGAGGGCGCTTTGCTCGTTTGGAACCGATGTCGCCGATAGAGGGCGCTATTGTTAACGTTGTAAATGTGTTCGCTTGGAACCGATGTCGCCGCTAGAGGGCGCTGTTGTTAACATTATAAATGTGTTCGCTTGGAACCGATGTCGCCGCTAGAGGGCGCTGTTGTTAACATTATAAATGTGTTCGCTTGGAACCGATGTCGCCGCTAGAGGAGGCTGTTGGTAATATTGTAAATGTGTTCGCTTGGAACCGATGTCGCCGCTAGAGGGCGCTGTTGTTAACATTGTAAATGTACTCGCTTGGAACCGATGTCGCCGCTAGAGGGCGCTGTTGTTAACATTGTAAATGTGCTCGCTTGGAACCGATGTCGCCGCTAGAGGGCGCTGTTGTTAACATTATAAATACGCTCGGTTGGAACCGATGTCATCGCTAGAGGGCGCTTTGCTCGCTTGGAACCGATGTCGCCGATAGAGGGCGCTGTTGTTAACGTTGTAAATGTGTTCGCTTGGAACCGATGTCGCCGCTAGAGGGCGCTGTTGTTAACATTATAAATGTGTTCGCTTGGAACCGATGTCGCCGCTAGAGGAGGCTGTTGGTAATATTGTAAATGTGTTCGCTTGGAACCGATGTCGCCGCTAGAGGGCGCTGTTGTTAACATTGTAAATGTACTCGCTTGGAACCGATGTCGCCGCTAGAGGGTGCTGTTGGTAACATTGTAAATGTGTTCGCTTGGAACCGATGTCGCCGCTAGAGGGCGCTGTTTTTAACATTGTAAATGTACTCGCTTGGAACCGATGTCGCCGCTAGAGGGCGCTGTTGTTAACATTGTAACGTGCCGCAGATATCCGACCCGCGGCGCGAGCTGACCGCGGCGGAGCTGGCGGCCGCGTGCCGACGGATCGCGGACAGCGGCAGCGTGCGGGTCCTCTCCATGTGCCACGTCACCAAGTAATCGTCATATCAACCTTAAACCCCTTTATTGATATTATAAATGCGAAAGTTTTTAAGTCTGTTCGTTTGTTACCTCATCACGCTTAAACTGCTGAACCGATTTAGATAAAATCCATCATCTTGCTCGCTAATCCTGCCGGGGAGCAGCAGTGCTTGCACTGTTGTGTTTCGGCGTGGAGAGTAAGACAGCCGGTGAAATTACTGTCACTTGATGGGCCTCTAGGTTGGCACTTTACGTCTATGGGAGGTAACGTAAAAAAAAAAAAATTTGGATTTTTTATTGTACCATTTTGTCGGCATAGTTTACATATATATCCGTGCAAAATTACAGCTTTCTAGCATTGATAGTCCCTGAGCAAAGCCGCGGACGGACGGACAGACAGACATGGCGAAACTATAAGGGTTCCATTTTTGCCATTTTGGTTCCGGAACCCTAAAAACGGTCCGTCGTCCGGTGAAAAACGGACCTTTATATGCGGCCTTACTCTGGTGCCGACTCAATGTACGCCATTACGAGGGTATTGGGTATTGAGGGCAGATGTGATGATGATGATGATGACGACGACGACCTGTCTGTCTGCAGGGAGGACCTCGCCGAGCTGAAGAAGGGCGAAGAGACCAAGAGTAAGGACTACGAGGCGCTCTGCATCAAGCTCGACCACTCGGAATTCGATGAGGTGAACGACCTGACACACAGACACTTTTCCATAACACACTATTCATCCATCACCTACCTAACCAACTTAGGTTGTGTTTCCACCGGACATGTGCGAGAAATGTGTTTTATCTACACCCATTATAGTAAATCCTCCATTATGCGTTCAAAAACCATAGATATAATGACCAGTATTACGACATTGGATTCTATTATGAACACGGCTGTATCGTAATGGTCATTACGATACAGATATCTCGCGGAACGCATGATAAAGGATTTAATATATGGATGTAGATAATAGTATTGTATGCAACTGTATCGTAATAGGGGTCCTTAAAACACGAGTGTGGGTTTATGAAACGAGGCGTAGCCGAGTTTCATAATAGGATCACTTGAGTGTTTTAAGGCCTAATTACGTACAGTTGCATACAATATTTTATCTATATCCATATATTAAATCCTCTATCATGTGTTCCGCGAACCATTGAGAATGACCTGCATTAACTCTTACTAGGTAGGTATGTGTCTGCCCCACGAGCTGCGCGCGCGACGACCTGCTGCTGCAATGATGTATGAAATCTCATTAAGATACACATTTCTGCAGAGATACAGCCGTGTTCATAATAGAATCCAATGTCGTAATGCTGGTCATTACCTATGGTTTTTGAAAGCATAACTGAGGATTTACTATATGGGTGTAGATAAATAACTATTCATTTACTTATGAAGAAACGCTTCATTGACTTATCCTCGCACAGCACAGCTCTGGTGGAATGGAGAGGTCAAACTTATAACACCCTTCTTTTTGCGTCGGGAGTCAAAAACATATTCCTCGCAGCACATTCTCGCAATCACTGCTGGCAACGCAGCTTTAGAAATGTTGAACGCCGGTTCCAGGTGAGCGATCCTATGGCGCCGGTGGCCGTGACCGCGGCCGACATCGCGCGCATCAACGCGTTCCGGAACACGCCGGCCGACGACCCCGCCGCCGCCGCCGTGCGCCTCGTGCAGAGGACGCCCATACGCGTGCTGCACCGCCGCCCGCTGCTCGCCAGGGACAAACACATCCTGTCCATGCGCGCCGAGCCCGTCCCAGGTGACCCGCCACTCGCGTAGATACACTGCTGCGGAAACAGTACTGGCCCTAGGACTGAACCTTGGGGTACTCCCACCCGAATCTCAATGAAGACTTTAGTTAATATCAGATCATCTCGCTCGATCTGTTCGATTGACATGACGGGTAGGATTCTTACCATCGAAGCGTCGGTTAGTGAAACCTTAGAAAGAGAGAAGACCGTTCATGCGTGTCAATTTTTCGCTATACCCTGTCGATGCCTTACGTTACGTTGAAAAAGCGAAAGTTATCTGAAATCGCCTGAAATAGGATTAATCGTGTAAGCGTAATGTGCACCGTCCGCAGGGCACCCGGCGCTGCTGGTGCTGCGGCTGCGCGCGGGCGCCGGCGCGTACGTCAAAGAGTTCGTGCACGGGGAGCTGGGGCGCACGCGGCCCGCGCTGGGCGCCGCCCTCGGAGCCGGGCCGACCTGCTGGCGCTGGACGTGACGCGCGTGGCGCTGCCCTGGCCGCCCCCGCCCCGCTAGTGGCGCCCGGCCCGCTGGGGCGCACGCGGCCCGCGCTGGGCGCCGCCCTCGGAGCCCGGGCCGACCTGCTGGCGCTGGACGTGACGCGCGTGGCGCTGCCCTGGCCGCCCCCGCCCCGCTAGTGGCGCCCGGCCCGCTGGGGCGCACGCGGCCCGCGCTGGGCGCCGCCCTCGGAGCCCGGGCCGACCTGCTGGCGCTGGACGTGACGCGCGTGGCGCTGCCCTGGCCGCCCCCGCCCCGCTAGTGGCGCCCGGCCCGCTGGGGCGCACGCGGCCCGCGCTGGGCGCCGCCCTCGGAGCCCGGGCCGACCTGCTGGCGCTGGACGTGACGCGCGTGGCGCTGCCCTGGCCGCCCCCGCCCCGCTAGTGGCGCCCGGCCCGCTGGGGCGCACGCGGCCCGCGCTGGGCGCCGCCCTCGGAGCCCCGGCCGACCTGCTGGCGCTGGACGTGACGCGCGTGGCGCTGCCCTGGCCGCCCCCGCCCCGCTAGTGGCGCCCGGCCCGCTGGGGCGCACGCGGCCCGCGCTGGGCGCCGCCCTCGGAGCCCGGCCGACCTGCTGGCGCTGGACGTGACGCGCGTGGCGCTGCCCTGGCCGCCCCCGCCCCGCTAGTGGCGCCCGGCCCGCTGGGGCGCACGCGGCCCGCGCTGGGCGCCGCCCTCGGAGCCCGGGCCGACCTGCTGGCGCTGGACGTGACGCGCGTGGCGCTGCCCTGTCCGCCCCCGCCCCGCTAGTGGCGCCCGGCCCGCTGGGGCGCACGCGGCCGCGCTGGGCGCCGCCCTCGGAGCCCGGGCCGACCTGCTGGCGCTGGACGTGACGCGCGTGGCGCTGCCCTGGCCGCCCCCGCCCCGCTAGTGGCGCCCGGCCCGCTGGGGCGCACGCGGCCCGCGCTGGGCGCCGCCCTCGGAGCCCGGGCCGACCTGCTGGCGCTGGACGTGACGCGCGTGGCGCTGCCCTGGCCGCCCCCGCCCCGCTAGTGGCGCCCGGCCCGCTGGGGCGCACGCGGCCCGCGCTGGGCGCCGCCCTCGGAGCCCAGGCCGACCTACTGGCGCTGGACGTGACGCGCGTGGCGCTGCCCTGGCCGCCCCCGCCCCGCTAGTGGCGCCCGGCCCGCTGGGGCGCACGCGGCCCGCGCTGGGCGCCGCCCTCGGAGCCCGGGCCGACCTGCTGGCGCTGGACGTGACGCGCGTGGCGCTGCCCTGGCCGCCCCCGCCCCGCTAGTGGCGCCCGGCCCGCTGGGGCGCACGCGGCCCGCGCTGGGCGCCGCCCTCGGAGCCCGGGCCGACCTGCTGGCGCTGGACCGTGACTCAGGAGACATCTCATCTCATCTTGCTTAGAAAATGTTTGCAAGGTACACCAGCCTAGCATGCTTAGACGATGACGTACAGAAAAATTGCCTCCAAACGTCGAGTCGCGGGCAACAACTAATTTGTTATGTATGTTAGGTTAGTCCGTAAAGTATTAGTCGTATGGGCCATGGGCCATGGGCCATGTTGTGCGAAATAAACGGTTTCAATACTTGTTATTTTATTATTTATAGCCTCCTTAAAGGGTCTACTTAGGGTCGATCGACAATTGGCATTGATTGATCACTTTTTTACATTGTGGTCTAATTCCAAAACCATTTCGAGGAATAGGTTTATTAAATCATTTTATAACATTTTAGTAAGAAAATACTAAATGATCGTGTGTATATTTGCAAAATAACGTCTGACCTTTGTTAGACTTTCATCGTAAATAAACGTTATGTAACTAAACCGCCTGAACCTTACACTGACAGGTGACAGAAGACACTACGTTTTTTTTAATAATTGTGACGGGCAAAGATAAACGTAGCTTTTAACGACGCAATGGCAACTATGGTTAGCTATAATTCCGGTAACTTATAGGATAAAAAATTAAAACCCAGCTTAAACCAAAATCCTTCAAATAGGTGTTACAGAAACTTTACTGTGAAAATAAGCTTCAGTAAAAAACCATAGTAGGAGAAAAAAAGCATTCGGGAAAAATGCGAATGGAAATTTTGATAACTTTGAAATGATTCTGCTAAACTTATTTAACAAACCGTCACACAATTCTAAATTCTCATAGATTTTAATCCACTACTTAGTTTCCTTTGTTTACTTTAAGTTACATGAAATTTTTCAACAGGTGGCGATAGTGTGCACAATTCCTTTCTAATCACACGACTCCACTTCTGCATACAATTTTTAGTTTTTAAGTTCACCGCTAGATGTCGCTGTCCCGTGTCAGTCTGCATCGCGCTGTTGAGATTTTTCCTAGTATAATGACCTTCCTTTAGAAAGTCAATGTTATTTATTCACCTAATACCGCATATGCTTTCTTATGTTATTTTCGTAACAACTAGTAAATGTGTAGTGAAGCTTATTATTGGATCTTGGGACCGTTGTGAGATGAGGGTCAATCAACTTTTTTACCGACACTAATCTGTCTGCAACATATTTCAAACAATTGCAGTAAACTTTTCTTCTGTAATTTAATAGATGGTGTACATGAATACATGCCATCCTTCGTAAGTTAAACCTATTAAACCGTAAAATATCTTGTTGAAAGTACGATTTTTTGGTAACGCCAGAGACAATTTTGGAAACGCAGGAGACGCCCAAAGTGTCGGTAAAATAGTTGATTGACCCATGAACAAAACCCCTGACTAGGTAAACACCAAAATTGTAGTAAAAATTCAGAGATTGATAATGCGTAAGTAATTTATTTATCGTAAAAAATATATTTCACTCGAGTCTTTGGCCCGCGATTTATACCACTTATACCTCTATGGAGAGAATAACGTTGAAACGCGCTAAATGCTGACAAACTTGAGCGTTCGCTTGTACCTACCTAATGAGCATTCCAGCAAATGTTAAATTACAGGTAAAAGCGAACACTAAACAGAAGCGTTTTAGCGAGCATTCAAGCGGAACGACGGAAAATTTGCTTCGCCGACAAACAATTATATTTTTGACGAGCATTTACATTTGGCTTATGCTCTGCTCTGTTCGTTGTTCAGTTCGACAAAAAAAACGGCGAATGCTCGATATTCTGTTACAATAATGCTCAATTTATCAGCACCTTTATGTGAAGTAACAAATTAAAATATGAGAACACTTACACTCTACTTAGACTACATTTACAATGGATTAGTGACTTGCCTCGCGACTCGGCTCGTCACTCGCGCGAGTGTTATTGGGATTTATATTACACTATTATATGGGTGAATCAGCTATTTCATGTTGTTATGTTTCTGTCCCGTCAGCGAGGGGACAAAAGTAGTACAGTTTAATAGAAGGAATGTGTCACAATATACTAACATGCTTACTTAAACTACCACAAAAATGCATGTTTGGCAAATTGTAATACTATAAAGTTACGGTTAAAGAGTGACTCAAGATACCGTAACTAATATAGCAACGACTGACAAGAAATAGTTGGTCGACCCACATTATACATATATAACATTTTTTATTTTTTTTTATTTGACTGGATGGAAAACGAGCAAATGGGTCTCCTGATAACATAGACTTCGGTAACACACATTCTGGTTCTCTTGTCATTCACATCCTTAGAGCAACGCGGGCTTCCTACCAGTACACATCGGATTGACGAATATTATTGAAAAAATTTAATTACATCAGTCAGTCTGAACTGATGTCATATAAAAGGAAACATTACTTAACTATCATACAAAACAAAGGCTCCGTTGTTGCAGAAAAAAAAGGATGTTAGTGTAAATAACAGTCCTTACCCATAATGTCGCGTACTGGCTTTGCGGGGCCCTCAATAGAACGTTGTTTGTGAGACGGGTCGGTCAACTGTAATAACAATATATTATGTATACAAAGTAAATATTTTATGTCAAGTTCTATCATTATCATTAAAAAGTTCGTCTACAGTATACTATGCTTTTTTAGTAAGTAGGTTCTTTAGCTTAAGTTTAAATAACTGATGCTTTTCTTACCATCAGGAGACGCACTTGCTTGTTTGCCATCCAGTCGAGGATCTATATCCCGGTACATGCTTCGGTCAGATCGCACGTTTTACAAGTTCCGGTTCCGGTTTCTTCATGCCCTCCTGCCCCCCTCCACCCCCGCGGGCCGGGGGACACAGCATGGCCTGATTGACTCTCATCAGGGCTATCGAGTAGCTGCCGATGACGCGCTTTGAACTGCGGTACGCGCCATACCGCACCTCGTAAGCCTGCCGCAGCAGCTCGGGCGGCGCGGCCGATATACACACGGGCTCCTCCCCCAGCAGCGCCACCTGTCCCAACACGACATCCACTTCCGGCATCTCTGCGTCTGCGACCTTGTAGTAGGTCCCCCCGTTGGTGCCCCGCGGGTGGTACCTCCCGCAGTACTCCGGCAGCGGCTCCCCGGCGCGGCGCGGCGGAGCGTGCAAGTCTCCCACTCGCGCCATGCTCGAGATGAGCGCCGCCAGGCTCAAGCGCGCGCCTGTGGGCGACAGGGGCCCGGCCGCCATTGACGGATACTTTTGCTGCATCGAAATCAGAAACATGTGCACTGGCCACATGTCACCCTCTAAATCCTTCTTCCAGTCGTACCCTTCGGGAATAACCTCGTCCGCGTTCTTCAGGAGATCGTCCTCGTCCCAGACGGCGCCCGGTATCGGACACCTCTTTTTGAACAGACGTCGGTACAAGGCCGACGTCTCCGGAGAGGACAGGGTCACCACCGTCTCGCGCAAGCTGCTGAGCAAGAGATTCTCGGGGCGCGGGTCCATCTCGCCCGCGGCGTACCGCTGCTGCGCCGCGGCGAAAGGGCAGTACGTCGTCCCGCCGACGGTTATGACGTCGATAGCGTCGATGATGTGCTTGATCAGCGCCGGCAGGATGGGGACGCTCAGCGGTGCGTCGAGCATGTCCGGCGTCACTTTGTACTCATGTTGCAAGGCGCGCATAGGCCCTTCCAAGTGCTTCGAGCATGCATTCAGCTTGGCCTCGGCCACTCCGAGGAAGACGCGATACATGGCGTAGACGGGGGCGGCGACGCCGGCGCTCGCGGCCACGTAGCACAGGTCGCACGCGGCCAGCCCGAGCCCGCGCGTGGTTATCGTCAGGCCCTTGCACTCCGTAGCGGCTCCCTCCATCTGAAAATAATCATATTAATTATCCAGTTTCGCGTCTGTGCCAACTACGAGTCCCTTCCTGCGGAGACGATCCCCACGACGGGGATGTCGCTGCAGTACCCTTAGTGTATGTTTTTGGTTACAAAATACGTCTCGATAGCGTTCGCGTTATTTATTTTTTTACTCTTTTTTTTAACGTGGCTTTAGCACACCAAATGTGACTATGTCAGCCTCAGATATACACCACACTACAGACAGATATTACACTCCCTTGCACTGAAACCACGTCTCTGGATGCAAAGGCCCGTCCAATATATCTGTAAATTCGCGTCGCTTCTTCTGAAAGCGGTCGACTGAGAATTACATCTACACCTTCATTGAACAAGCCCATACCATCCAAATACCTGACTCTGATCTCCTCATTCTGATCACATTCCACAAGAAAGTGAATAAGGTCTTCAGTCTTATTACATCCCATACGGTGACCTGTCGTTTTGCCGAGTTTCATTACGCAGATTTTCGTTTCGCAGACAACTGTTGGCAGATTTTTCTTTTGGCCGAGCAACGTTTGGTATAATTTCGTTACGCCTATTATTCGTTTCGCCGAGTAGTCGGTAGGAAGAATAGCGATAAGCAGATTTACGTTTAGTAGATTGTTTGTTTCGTAATTGTTTCAGTTAACCGAACAACTGTTCGTCGAGACACGATAAGCAGAGTTATCACATGGCATTAATATTGTTAAGTAGATTTAATGTTCAGTCGATTTTTGTTTCGTAATCTGCGTAGATAAAATCGGCCAAACGACAGGTAGGATTTTACTGAGTTGACTATATAAATATACTAGCTTTTATCAAAATGAAGTTAGGTGCGACGACGAGCGTTAGCGAGGAGGAGTGTTAGGTAGAATTGCGACCAACAACGCACGAGCCGAGCGAGCGAAGCGAGCGTGCCGCGGTAGCGGCCGGCGAAGTGCCAGAACCGAACTGCTAGCATCGCGACTTGGTTTGTTTAAACTCCAATGTAAAATAAATACAAATGATGGTCAAAAATACGTTTATTACTTTTGCGTTATACGTTTGAAACTTGTGAGGGTACATAAAAAAATCATAAAGAATGCGCGGTCAGCACGGCGTGTAAAAATGCCAATAAGGCCATAGTGTAATCCACACATATTCACGGTATTGAATGCTGATATAAATTAAAATGATCTGGAAGATAATATTGTTGTTTTATTTACATACAACCATTACATTTTTTATAAGACATTACGTTCATATTAAAATCAATACAATAGAATAAGGATGACAGACATGTTCAAAAGCAAACGCTTATTAATGGCCAGTAGGTACCATTTCGTGCAAGTAGGTTACGTTAGCTCTTCAACACTCCGCCTCACGAAATCAGATCAGACTATATTCATCTTAGTCCTAAGTTTAATAAACTTCATGGCAGGTAAAGCTTTTGTGAGGACATCTGCCTCCATATCTTCTGTAGCACGGTATTTGACATCTATGTGTCCGTCCTTCATAGCATCTCTGATAAAATGCTCCTTGATGCTGATATGTTTGGATTTAGTGCTTATAGTTGGGTTCTTGACCAACTTTTGGGCGGCTTGGTTATCATTATAAATATCAATGATTCCTGTTTTTATATTCAGCTCATTCAGCAAGTTTTTCTGGTATATGGCTTCTTTCGATGCTTCCGTTAGAGCCATGTACTCCGCCTCAGCTGTACTAAGTGCGACTGTTCTTTGCTTCTTAGCTTCCCAACTTATTGGTGTTCCGCCATATGTAAATACGTAGCCTGTCACTGAGCGACGATCAATGGCGCACGATGCCCAATCAGCATCAGCTGCTCCTTCAAGCTTCATGTTTCCTTTTATGTAAGTCAGACCTAAGTCTTTAGTTCCTTGTAAATATCGTAGAACTCTTTTTGCTGCTTGAAAATGTTCAGATGTGTAGCAGTTATTAAACTGGCTAAGGTGACTTACTGCAAACATTATATCAGGACGTGTGGCAACAGCTAAGTACATAAGTGATCCTATAAGGTTTTGGTAGGGTATGTCCTTTTCCTTTGTTGGACTTGTGCCTTTAGTTAATTTCAGTCCTGTATCCATGGGAGTAGATGCGGGTTTGCAATCCTTGCATCCAAATTTTTCTAATATAGTTTCAATATACTGTCTTTGTTTCAGTATCATTTGCTTTTCATCTCTTTCGAAAGTAATTCCAAGACAGTAATTAATTTCACCCAAGTCTCTCATTTCAAATCTCTTAACAAGTAATTTCTTAATGTTGTCTATTTTTTCTTGAGATTTGCATGCAATTATAATATCGTCCACATATATGCTAATAATAATAGTTTCTCCGCCTTTCGCGTATATGTACATGCATGGATCAACTTTGGTAGGTTTGAAACCTATTGATTTTAATTCGGCATCTAGTTTCTTGTACCACTGTCTTCCTGACTGTTTTAATCCATAGACGGCTTTATTTAATTTGCATACTGTGTTTTCTTTATCTTGGTTTAAATCATGTAGCATTTTTTCAGCTTTTTGTTTAATTTCTGCATCCTTTGTAGATTTAATTATCTTTTCTAGATATTCTTCTATATTTTTCGGCTTTTTCATATAGATTTCTTCTTCAATATCTCCGTTTAAAAATGCAGTGCAAATATCAATCTGGTTCAAATGCATATCTTTCTGTACAGCTAAAGCCACTAATAATCTAATTGAACTTAGTCGAGTCACAGGTGCGAAAACTTCCTGGTAGTCAACACCGGGTATTTGAGAAAATCCTCGGGCTACTAGTCGAGCCTTTTTGCGTACAATATTGCCATCTGTTCCTAATTTATCTTTCAGAATCATCTTGCTGTCAATGACGTTTCTGCAAGGTGGCTTCTTAACAATAGACCAAGTATCATTTTTTAAGTGTGCTGTTATTTCAGAAATGATTGCATCATTCCATTTTAGATCATCTTCTTCGCTCATGCAAACTGTGCATATATAATCTTTTGTCCAAACTGGTGGTTTTCTAGTTCTTTGAGGTCTTTCATTCTCTAAAATATCATTTCTTTCTATTGCCTCAGCGTCTGTTACTTCATTGCGATCTGCAACAGAATTATCTTCAGTTTGTATTGCCTCATTTTCAATTACTTCATTATGATCAAAAATGTTTTCATCGTTTTGTTGCAATTCATTTTGCAATTCGTTTTCTTCATGATCAATATGATCATGGTGCAATTCGTTTTCTTCATGATCATTGTGAATATCAGCGAATATTTCACAATCTTCTGCTTGTTGATATACTTCATTATTTTCTTTTTTACTATCGACAAATATATCTATTAACTTCTTTCCATTCTTGTTTTCGGATTTGTCAATTTTATCTTTATTTTCGTAATATAATTTATTAATTACTTTAACATCTCTGCTTACAATTACGTGATGCGTTTCTGGTACTAATATTCTGTAAGCTTTACTATTTTCCGAATATCCAAGAAATATTCCTTCAGTTACTTTTGATGTAAACTTTTTCTTTTGTTTTTTGTTTTTATTCAATACGAATGCTTTCGATCCGAAAATTTGTAAGTGCTGTACGGATGGCTTTCTTCCAACCCATATTTCAAATGGAGTTTTGTTTTCTATTACTTTCGATGGAGTACGGTTTAATAAATAATTTGCGGTGGATACAGCTTCAGCCCAATATTTTTCCGGCATGTTACCATCTATCAATAGGCATCTGGCCCTTTCTTGTAGGCTCCTATTTTTTCTTTCAGCTGTCCCATTTTGCTGCGGTGTGTACGCACAGCTAAGTCTTCGACTTATACCACATTGATTCAAATATCCATTGAATTCCTTATTTATATATTCTGTTCCATTGTCAGATTGTAAGTATTTTATCTTATTTCCAGTATATCTCTCCATTTCTTCTTTATATATTTTAAATTTATTCAACACTTCGTTTTTCTTTTGGATTATGTATACTCTTGAATATCGAGAATATTCGTCAATAAATGTGACGAAATATTTTCCTCCACTGACGGATTCTACATTCATTGGTCCACACACGTCTGAGTGAACTATTTCAAGACGTTGTGTCGTTCTCAAGTTTTGATTATTTTTGGGAAAAGGTAGTCGGGTCATCTTTCCTTTTATGCATACTTCGCATTCATTTAATTTTTGATGCATGTCAAACTTGAGTCCATTCATTGCTTCATCTTTTAAAGCTTGTTTTAAACTTGTTTCATTTATATGTCCAAGTTTTCTGTGCCAATCATCAATTTCAGCATTAAAAGTAGTTTCTTTTTGACATTTAAAATCATTATCATCCTTTTTGTCCATTAAGTAGTAAAGACCATTAATATTTTTAGCTGTAAGTTCAATTTTCCTTGTTTTTGAATCTTTTACTGTCGCTGTATTTTCTTTGAATAGTACGGTCTTTCCTTTTTTCGTTATTTTTGAAACAGACAATAGGTTGGTTGCGAGATTTGGTACGTACAGAGAGTCTTCTAGTTTTATGTTTTTATCATCAACTTTTATTTGCACGTTTCCTCTTCCTTCAATTTTAGCAGTGCTGTCATCGGCTGCTAATTTGAGTATGCCATCAGATTTTTTTATTTGTGAGAAACTCTTCAAGCTGTGACACATATGCGATGTGCATCCACTATCAATACACCATCTCTTTGTATTTTTATTTGGTTCCGTAGCTAAACAAATGTTTTGTGCAACATTAGATCGTTCTTGTTTCTTACGGTCATTACGGAATCGACAATTTTGTGTTTTATGCCCTTGCTTCTTACATATTTGACAGAAATCTTGTTTATTTTTATATTTATAGGGTACATAATTTTTTTTCATAAACATTGCGTTGGTTTCAACTATAATGTCTTCAGTATGTTTACGAGCTTCGGTTTCTTCTAAAATTTTTATCTTTAGCTCCTCTGGAGAAGGCAGTTTATCACGCGATTCGATCGCTATGCGAAAATTCTCAAATTTCGATGATAAGGAGTAGAGCATTATGACGGATAAAAGATCTGCATTTATATCGACATCCATGTTGGCAAGTTTATCCACAATGTCTGTTAAATTGTCTAAGTGCTCTCTTAAATCATCACCTTCTTTATATTTTGCAACAATTAATTGTTTGAGGAGTGAAGCCTTCTTAGTAGGTCGCTTACTTTCATATATATCCTCGAGTTTTTGCCATATATTTTTAGCAGTTAAACAGTTTTTTACATTTTTTATTTCTTGAGATGAAATTATCAAAAGAAGTTCTGACCTGGCAAGGAGTTCATTGTTTTCATAATTTGCAATAGCCTCAGGATCTTTTTCAGTAATCGGCGGTGTAGGATTTAGAACATAATTCCACAAACCTGCTTTTATCATAACGGCTTTTGCCTGAACCTTCCAAGTGTCATAATTGTTTCTGTTTAGTAGCTCAATACGGTACGAGGTGCTAGCCATTTTGTCTTTATATCACTTCCAGTCCCTTTTATTTATTTTATTCCCATAACCTGATATAAATTAAAATGATCTGGAAGATAATATTGTTGTTTTATTTACATACAACCATTACATTTTTTATAAGACATTACGTTCATATTAAAATCAATACAATAGAATAAGGATGACAGACATGTTCAAAAGCAAACGCTTATTAATGGCCAGTAGGTACCATTTCTTGCAAGTAGGTTACGTTAGCTCTTCAACAAATGCCAGTCCCCATGCGAAACGAAAAGATGCGAAAAGTTGATATGCGCACTGAATAATAGTTCAACCGTTACAAAAACGAAAGGTTGTTCGACCAAATGTGCAAAATGTGTAGTGATTAATAGGCTAAACGAATTTCTGTAAATAGTTGTTCGGCTAACTGACTCATATGCCAAGTAAATAGTCTGCTAAAGGTTGAGTTACGAAACGTTAGTCTGCGAAACAATACATCTGCGTACAAATTCATCGGCGTACCGTTACTCGGCGAAACGTTGTCTGCCAATCAATAATCTGCCTAAAAATAGTCGGCGAATCATTAGGTAACCATCCCATACACAAAGGTGATTGCACAACTCTCGTTCGCGTTAAAATCTTAATTTGTATGAAAACACAAACAGCGCCTCTAGCGGAACGTTTGTAATGTTCGTGTTTCCATACAAATTGAGATTTTAAAGCGTTCGCGATCGAGACGTATTTTGTAACCGAAAACTTACACTAAGGGTACAGATTATCTGGGGGCACGGCACGGCAGCGCGCATATAGGTATTATCAATAACATTCGATTTAAACATGTACTCTTACCCAGTTTAAGAACTATAACATGTCAAAATTCCTCAGTTTTGTCACTGACATACTCACTGACTTACGATCATCATAATTCTAAGGTACTTCTAGCAGACCCACAAGCTCTAAATTTCAAATATACTTAATTAATTTTTATTCAGCCTATTATATAAGCATAGAAAAAAGTTACAAAAGCTACATAAGTAAGCTTGTAATCCCATACCCAGGAGACATCAGTGATCCACTTGCCTAAAATAGTATTTGCAATGTATGCTAATGTGAGATGAGCCACGAAGGAATTGCCTTATAACTGTCACAACTCCCAACTTTTAGTGTACCGCATAAAATTATCGAGTACCTATAAGATATCGACACGGCCAAAGTTGCAAAACTGCCTACAAAAAGTGATGAGATCCCATCAAAATATTAAAAAAAAAACGGCCAAGAGCATGTCGGACACGCCGGAAATAGGGTTCCGTAGCCATTACGAAAAAAAAAGTAATATTTTTCTAAGGATTTCGTATTTTTTACGGAATATTCCAAGTTTAGGTATATTTATTTATTTCATTGTAAAGTCATGTACATATTTGTGGAAGGTGTTACATTAGGTATTATTATTAGTTAGCGCAACGCAGTTCTTATATATAATAATATTTATTTATTGCCGATTAAATCTAATCTATAGTTTTGTTAGTAGATATAGGTACATTAATTCTTCTAGACCTAGACTAAAACCTAGACTTAAGAGTGATTTCAAGAACAAACAGCTCCGTTGTGACTGCGATACAGAGCATTTTGGCCAGTCGAAATTTATTTACTGATGGAAATTTCCCTCTATTAGCTAGCATCTATAATGAGTGGAAGGATTTGCCTGTGTATCGCAGTGACAAACTGGAAATGTACTCTCTGAGCACTTGGATGTCATCTGTTGACGCCAGGGCATGCATAATTGATAAAATAGACGACATTGTTGCTCCTAAGCGACATCTGCAGAGCCAGTCATTAAGAAATAGTACTCTGAACATGCTATGTGTGCGATATAACCAAGCATATAAAATATACACAGATGGTTCAAAGTGTGTTCAGGGAACTAGAGCAGCTATGTTTGATCCACAAAATAACGTCTCACTCATGTGGAAGCTACATGATGATACATGCGTCATGAGAGCGGAACTTGTAGCCATCAAAGAGGCTTTGAATTATGTTAATAACTTAGGCAATAATTCCCCTGTTGTAGTATTATCTGATTCAAGGAGCGCACTACAGCATCTTAGTCGATGCGTGTCTGGTCGGAGAGGAATGCCTATTGCCTATGAAGCGCTCCAGGTGATTCATGAGATGATCTCTGGAGGCAAGTCTGTTAAAATACAGTGGATTCCTTCTCATGTAGGGTTGGCAGGAAATGAAGCAGTGGATAAGCTTGCGAAAGCCGCTGTAATGGATGGCTCTGTAACAGACACTGTTCCCTTTGCCAGTGAACTTATTCCCAAAATCAAAAGAAGTTTACAGAAGTGGGAATACCATTTTGGTGAACAGTGTGTAACCAGGGGTGTAGGGGTCTGGTACAGAACCATCCAAGCTAGTCCGATGTGGACACCTTGGTTTGACTCTGCCAACCTTACAAGAAAAGTGTTAGTATCTGCTTTCAGTGTACGTTCCGGACACATCCCAACAAACAAATTCTTACACATGATGAGAGTTAAACCGTCACCTCTGTGTGAGATTTGCCGGAAGGTAGATGACTTGTCCCATTTGCTGTTGGAATGTGCTCGGAACTCAGACTTAAGGAGAAGGGTACTTGGGGGTTTGGGCCCCATGCACAATGGCCAGGTCAATTGTTGGCTCTCAGAGCCAACATCTGGCAAAGTCATTTGCATTTACCAATTTTTTAATATGTCCCTTGTGTAGGAAACATGAGCGAGCACCCATGAGGCTGACATGATCACCTGGAGTGTTCAAAGCCTCAAAAAAAAAGAGAGAAAAAAAAAGACCTAGACTAAGGGTTAGTAGTATAAGTGCTAAATATTTAAATCTCGCAACGATTATGGTGCATGTAGGCTCATTTTTTTATTATAATAGCCTGTTAAAGGGTCCCACAGCTGGGCAAAGGCCTCCCCCTCTTTCCGCCGCTCGTCCCTATCGAGAGCATGCTCGGAGCAGGCTGCCACTCTATTTGATATGCGTCCAAGTCATCCCGCCATACATTGCTAAAAGTTTTGAGATGCAATGTTATATACCAAGTCGGTTATTTTTAGTCAGTAGGTGCTGAAGGATGTCCATAGAACTCGATTTCCATCAACTTGCAGCTTATTTTAAAACCGTGGAAAAATACATGTTATAGTTCTCAAATAAAGAGTAAGCCAAATTGTTTTTAATACACACAAGTGACTTGGCCATCGCATAATCATCAACATCAGGCGTCTACGAGTATACTATACTACTTATAGTAATCCTAATTGAACATAGTGCTAGCCCTAACGCCATGCAGTTTGATAAGAAATCATTACTTAACATTTTAACGGCCAATACGTTTTCATTCGTACGTGCCCATATCGCCACCTACACCGAAACTAGGTATATGGCGGCGAAATAACCTGGATAATTTTTGTCTTATAATTAAGACAATGGCAGTAAAAGGGGTAAGAGATACGCATATGATTAGTGTTGAGTGCGATGGCCGTCAGTAGGTAGGTAGAAAAAATTTGGCTTATTCTTTGTTTGACAACTATAAAATGTATTTTCCAGCAGTTTTAAAATTAGCAAGTTGGTGGAAATCGATTTCAATGGACTAAACACCCCTCAGTACTCGGTACTGACTAAAATAACTGACTTAAGTATTGTTATAACATTGCATCTCAAAACTTTTTTAGCAATAAGTTTTAGTTGAAAATGTCATTTAGACAAGCGAATGGCCAAGTGGTTAGAGAATCTGACTATGAAGCTTGAGGTCCCGGGTTCGATCCCCGGCCGGAGCAGATGATTGTATGAATAATATGAATGTTTGTTCACGGGTCTTGGATGTTTAATATGTATTTATGTTTATAAGTATGTAAATATGTGTGCACGAACGGGTCACTACCCTGATTTGTTAAAAAGAGCTATTATACGTCCTATATATAAACAAGGTAGCCATTTGGAGTACTGGAATTATAGACCAATAGCTACATTGTCAGTAGTAAACAAAATAACAGAAAAGGTAATAATTGAGCAGATTCATGCATTTTTGGATAAGCACAATTTATTATCTGATGCGCAGCACGGATTTCGGAAAGGGCGAAGTACGTCAACAGCTCTGGTGCGGTTTGCTGATGATATTAATGATAAGCTGGATAAGAAAATGTATGTTGCTGTCTTATTTATAGATTTAAAAAAAGCATTCGACACGCTGGACCACGATTTGCTACTCCAAGCTATGCACGAGTGTGGGATTCGTGGTCCGGTGAGCCAGTGGTTCCGTACCTATTTAAAAAATCGAACTCTGTATGCGATTGTAAATGGTGAGAGGGGAGAGGAGGCGGACGTCATGTATGGTGTGCCGACCGGGTCCGTGTACGGCCCTGTGGGGTACACCATGCACGTGAACAGCGTCAGCAGCGTGCTGGAGCACTGTGCTGCCCTTTAATAACTTACTAAGGTGGGCACACGATAATGGCATCATTCTAAATGTCGCTAAGACAAAATGTATGATGATTAAATCTCCTCATATGAAAAAACATATCAATCAAATTAAAATCATTGGACACTCGTACGGGTGCTTGCATAACTTGTTTTCTATGTGTAGTTGTAACTCGCTAGAGGTCGTGGAAACCTATAGGTATCTAGGGCTAACAATAGATTGTAATTTTAATTGGAAACCTCATGTAGATACAGTATGCAATAAACTAAGATCGATATTGTGTAAGTTCAAAAATCTTAAATATATACTCAACAAAAAAACAATGCGTATGTTGTATCATGCATTAGCAGACTCAGTAATAAGCTATGGCCTTATTGCTTACGGTCGCACCTTTCGAACATATTTAGACAGAATTGTAAATTTGCAAAGGAGATTATTAAAACTACTTATTAATAAGAAAGAGAAAGAAAAATGTAAACTAAATTATAATATTTTATATAGGAAACTAAATATTTTTCCAGTACATGTCAAGTTCAAATATTTGTTAGCAATGGATCAGTACAATTGCCCAGACTTTAAAGTATGTAGGACGTATAATCGCAGCTTCAGAGTGACTTCGTGCAAAAGGTATGTGGAGTCTGGATCCTGTAACTACTACGGACAGAGAACCAGAGGGTATCTGATACCACAAATGTTCAATGAGTTGTTGTTTGATGAGAGGGAGTGTGTAAGCAGGGGAGTCTTTAAGAGCAAATTGAAGGAGTGTTTGATGGATGCCTTCCATGAGGTCAAATTTTTTTTTTTTTTTTAATGGTAATGTAATGCTATTTGTGGTATTGTAGCGGGGTTGGAAGTAGGTACTTAATGCGATCTAGTTAAAGAGATTTGTAACTAAGATAAGAGTGTAGTTTTCGCCAACAAACTGTTTTGCTTAGTTTGGGACTAGGTCAATTGGTGTCAAGTGTCCCATAATATTCATTTATTTATTTATTTTTGTATTATTAATTATTATTTATTTTTAATACAAGCTTTTCTTGCTAATTGTACATTTTTATTGACTGTACCTTGCACTATCATCCAAACTACATTGGCATACCAAATTTCAAGTCATGCCATTAACTGTTGAAGAGTTCCAGCCACTGGAGACGATCCTGTTCGGACCACCAGAATTTCACTACCAGATTCATGTATTGTCACCGGACTTACATAAGTATGCCTAATTTTTAAGTCAATCTGAACACCGGCGTTGGGTCAAACTTAGGTTGCAAGATTTGACCGCCACATACATAGGTCCAACATACGAGAACATTGCAAGTTAAATATAAAAAAAAACTTGTTGAAGTCATGTGCTTCAGTCATATTAATTGCTACAGATATTTCAATATACTGAGCAGCAAAAAATTTGGCCCTCAAATGTATACAGTCATAAGTAATTTTAAGTATGTTTATAAAGTATGTAGAGGGCCAAATTTTGTGCTGCTGAGTATATATCTTGATTGACCTTGGTAGTTTAATAAGTTGTATTTACAATAATGCCAGCAATAAATCACTGATTTTGGATAAATTATAGGATAGGTAGATAATAATAAACTTTATAATAGATAGATAATCATTAACTTATACTCTCAGATAATTATTAAGTACCTAATTTGTACTCTCAGAAAAAAATCTCTTTAAACAATTCACAAAAGATCATCAGTGTGAGCAAATTAATTAATAACAATAATATCTGGGGGCACGGTAGTGCCCCACCAAGCCAAGGGAACAAGCGGCACAGCCAACATCCTTTTCTCGAAGCAGGCCATTTTCGACCCCCCCATAAATTTGGTGTGAATAAAACTAGAAGCCTGAATTTTTAGTAACCAAGCAGGCATTGTATAAACACGATATGTTTTGAAATTTCCTTCAAATTGAGCCACTAGTTTAAGAATTATAGCTAGTCATATAAGTTTCTTAATTTTGTCACTCATCACTGACTGACTGACCGATCATCAAAACTCTAAGGCACTTCTAGCAGACAGTACGGACTGAATAAATCAACCGACTTGGTATTACATGTATCTCACAACTATTTAGGGTTGAAGAACAGAGTTGCGGACTTGTTTTTTTTACAAGTTTACCTACTGATGACCCTAAACAATAGCAGTCAGCAGCCACTGTAAATACTTACTGTTTGTTTATAGGTCCCTTCCTTAGAAAAACGCTGCGGTTAAAAGTACTTGACTAATTGGAACTGTCTCTCTAGGTTGTACTCTTTTTGATGTTATTGGACTTATTGATTTCTGCTTCTCATAAAATAAAAGCATTTAGTTAGTGTTTAGTGTTAAGTTACTTTGTGCCATAGAAAAAGACTCCAAAAACAAAACCGACTGAACCGACGCGACCACAAGACACGACTTAATAAAAACCGTTAGATACTTTTAATCCCGGAAAAATGCAGTTCCCGAGGGAACAGCGCGCGATAACCGAATTCCACGCGGGAGAAGCCGCGGGCAAAAGCTAGTAATTCTATATTTTAGTCAGACTATGGCGGTCATTACTAATTTTATGAATTAAATTCGGGTTTTGTTCCGCGTGCCGTGATTTTAGAGAAGCTCGCTATTTCGTTCCATGATCACGAGCACGTGTCGAAACGTCAAGTGTCAGCAGGGCCACTACGAAACTCGAAAGTCGAAGTTCGTGTCGTGTGGTCCCTCTGACACTTATACTATTTAATACGAGAGCGAGAGGGACGGTACGATACGAAGTTCGAGTTGAGAGGTTCGTAGTAGCCCTGCAGGATGAGGGGTGGGTGTAGTTATTTTTTTTTTTTATAGCTTCGCGCTCTTGGCGCATTTAGCCAAACGGGGAAACGGAATTAGATAAGGGAAATGCGTATGGATCGGAATTTAGAAAAATGGGTTGGAAAAGATCAGGAAGGGTAAAAGATAAATAATAATACTTATAGTTTTATATTGTTATGAGATAAAAATGTATATAGAGCTTTAAATATATATAAGGAATTATCATTAATTAAAAGGAAGGATGGAACAGATTTATTTATTTATTATTCAATTTGTTTACACGGTATTACAGCGAACCAATACACCGAGAAACCAGGTTACTTAATAAACTACTATACTATCCACTAATAACAATTATAACATAAAAATTACAATAACAATATTAACAGCAGAAACAAATAACACTTACAAAATGACAATTATGAGTAACCAAACTTACACGCATACGCATACTGTTATAATATGGCAATGTTGTTTTATATATATTATTTGTAGCAACACTAGGTTACCTAAGTAACTAGGAAAAACTTTTTTTTTTTTTTTTTTTCTGGCTCGCGCGGCTTGCGCTGCGCATCCGCCACAGACGCGTAAAGGTAAGGAAACGAAATCAATAGAGAATACGGGAATTTGGAATACGGAAAACGGAATTCAACAGGAGAAGATTACATGGGATTAAAACGAAAGAAATAAAGATAAGTATTTTACATAGGTACACATGATAAATTAAATTTAGTGAGATGAGGAATACATATTTAAATTTTAATATCATTATTATTTATAAATATGTTCAATAAGCTATATATAGTTATGTCATTAGAGGCTAAAAGGACAGAGATGGATGTAGGTAATGGGACCTTGTAGGATGTAAGCTGTTCATAAAGGAAGGAGTTGTCATGGAGAGGACATGAGAGAAATATATGATTAGTGTCTGCAATGCCCAAGCCACACTCACAAACATCAGACTCGATCAGTTTAAATTTAGCAAGGCTGGCGGGAGTACAAACATGATCCAGTCTCATACGGATAAGGCAGCAGGTAGCTCTCTTACCAAATTTAAATTTGCCAAACCAAGGTTTACACGGAATGCTAGGTTGAATTGATCTGGCAACTATCAATCCACTTCTCTCTCCAGCTCTCTCTAAGAGATGAACCAGCGAGAGCGGCCAGATCATGACTGTAATTCTTATATGGAAAAAGATCACCATCTTTAACAGCTTCATTGGCTAGCCGATCAGCAATTACATTACCAGAAATATCACAGTGACTTGGAACCCAACCAAAAGACACTGAGTACCCCAAATCAGAACAATTGGCAAGGAGAGTTCTTAATTTGATAATGACAGGGAATATTACTTTGCAGTTAAATGTTTCTTAGATTTCCACATGATTACATTTCCAAAAAGTCTTATAACATAACCGGTGGTAGATTTTCTATCTACTATGTCTCCTGCCCAATCTGAATCAACAAAACAATCTAGTATGTCAGCACAATTGTTTTTGTAGTATTTTAATTTGAAGTTTTTAGTCAGATATAAATATTTTAACACTCTAAGGGCATAATTATAATGAGTCTCATCACAACAATTTTGAAAGCGACTCTGATAGTTTACACAGAAAGAAATGTCTGACCTTGTTCCGGAACTAATATACAACAAAGCTCCAATCAAATTTCTAAACTTTACATCTTCATTTAATTCAGCTTTCTCTAACTTTAAGTTTATTTCCATAGGTGTCTTGTACAGTTTTGCATTTTCAATTTTATATCGTTTTGCTAATGACTCTATATAATGTTCTTGACTCAAAGTTAAAATGTTATCCTGCTCATAGTTATACTCAATGTCTATACCTATGTAATTTTTAACTTTGCCCAAATCTTTAATTTTAAATTTATCAGATAATTTACTTTTTATGTCAGCGATAATGTTTTGGTCCCTACAACAAATCAAAAGATCATCAACAAACAGCAAAATATACACAGCCAAATCCTTATCCTTTTTGCACAAACAATACAATTGCAATTTAATACAAACAATAGTCATATTTGGATCTTTTAAAATCTAGGCTAGTCAGAAATTCGTTAAAACATTCATACCAGGCGCGTGGACTTTCTTTTAAGCCGTATAATGATTTATTTCACATATAAACCTTTTCAGTGTCATCTTCGTAGCCCATTGGCTGTTTAACATATACTTCAGATATAACTCTACCATTAAGAAATGCTGTCTCTACACCCATCTGATTGATCTCTGAAGAATTTTGACAACAATATGACAATAATAATTTTAAGGTGGGCATCTTTGCTACAGGGGAGTAAGTATCATCAACACAGTCAGTTTGTTGGAAACCTCTAACCACTAACCTTGCTTTGTATTGACATTCACTTTTCTTCTTGTAGACCCATTTCACATCTATTACCTTTTTGTCCTTGGGTGGCTTGTCAACTAATGTCCATGTCTTATTTGTCACTAAGCTCTCCATCTCTCGATCCATGGCTGCCTTCCACTTACTTGAATCCTTGCAGGTAATCGCCTCCTGAAAAGTTTCTGGAGTTGTGGCATCACAGTAGTTTGCAGTTATGCAGTAGTATCCAAACTCTTCATCAAATCGGAGTGGTGGTTGTCTCTTCCGTTTCTCTACTTCCTGGTGTTTTTCAAATTTCATGTCATTATTACTCTCCACTTCATCTAATTTAGTCTCGTCCGGGTGTTCTGTAATGTTCCTTTTTCTATCTTTTTCTTCTTCTGAATTATCATGTTTTTCGTCCTCAAATCCACACAATGTCACATCTTCTTCTATAACATCACAATGTCTAGCTATGATTACTTTGTTGTTGATCAGTACTCTATATCCAGTCAAAGTCAAAGTCAAAATATCTTTATTCAATTTAGGCTATAAAAGTAACATAGATTAAGAATTACTAACACTATTAAATATGGATGTAATAACGTCTGAAATAAAGTTTATTATTATTATTATTATTATTATAACAAGCACTTATGAATGTCAGTGTCACTATAACAAAGTAATATTCCCATTTCTGCTTTCTTATCCCATTTAGATATTCTTTTTTCTTCTGGAATTCTTACTAGGACTTCACTGCCATACATTATATGCCATATATTATACATAGATACTTAACTGAGGGCTTCCTTCTGAAAAATATTTCATACGGAGTTTTCCTTTCAATAGTATTAGTCAAGGTTCTATTTTTAAGATATGCTGCTGTTTTAATTATCTCTGGCCAATATTTCCTTGTGACTTTCGCTTCTGATAACAGACATCTCAAATCAAAAATCAAACATGACAAATCATATACTTCATCTTTTGTTCGAATACAATAAACTTTTACCAGTTTTACTTGGAACTAAAGAAACTAGTAGTAAATAGTATATTTCAGGAAAAGCGAGCGTACTATAATTACCATATTAACACTAATTCTAAGGATTCTATTACTATGTGGTATTATATTAATATTAAGAAAACAATAAATTTTAAAAAGCTGGAGGGTCTTCCGATCCAGTTTAACGATGCCAACTTGATCAATGATAGCTTTCTTGATGTTCCGGGGAGTAGGACGGTCCCTTTGTCTGAACTGACCTTCTTTGAGTACCACAGCTTTGGTAATGCTCGTCTAGCCTTAAAGCCAGTCAGTGAAGAGATGATCGCCAAGTTTATTTTGGAAATAAAAACCAATTCTCTCGGAGTGGATGGCATTGGGAGAGATATGATACTCCTTACTCTGCCGCGTACCTTGTTTGTTATTACGGCGATTGTAAACAGGTCAATTATGACTGGAGAGGTGCCTGGGCTGTGGAAGTCTGCGCTGGTCACTCCTCTTCCTAAGGTTGACAATCCCACAACACTTAGAGATTTAAGACCCGTAAGTATTCTGCCCTTTTTATCAAAAGTTTTGGAAAAGGCTGTTTATAGACAACTGTCAGCATTTGTGGAGGCCAATGATATGTTACCTCTTTTTCAATCTGGTTTTCGTAGAGGTATGGGCACAGTGA
Source organism: Choristoneura fumiferana (assembly GCF_025370935.1). Lineage (NCBI taxonomy): Eukaryota > Metazoa > Arthropoda > Insecta > Lepidoptera > Tortricidae > Choristoneura > Choristoneura fumiferana. The sequence goes on along the minus strand of NC_133481.1, from coordinate 14,285,925 downwards.
CCGCCTTATTAGACGTTGTGGATAACATACCCTCGGAGCAGGATACGGGAAGTGGCACTGGTCTCGCACTTTTGGACTTCTCTCGTGCTTTTGACGGTATCAATATTCCATTGCTACTCTCCAAGTTGTCTTTTTACGGTGTCGACCATAAATCCTTGACATGGTTCGACAGTTATTTCAAGAACCGATACCAGGCAGTTAAGATTGTCAGGGAGGATGGCTCGTTTTTGGTATCCGATCCTAAGCCCCTGACGCGTGGTGTGCCACAAGGTTCGATACTGGGGCCGTTACTTTTTATTATTTATAGCGCCGACATTGTCAAGGCAGTCAAACACTGCAGATATCACCTTTATGCGGATGATGTCCAATTATACGTGTCGGCGCATCCTAAGAATTTTAATGATGTAGTGCGCAAGTTGAATGAAGATCTTGATAGGGTATCATTATCATCATGGGCGAATAAAAACGGGCTCTTGCTAAACCCACATAAGTCCAAATTTATGATTCTCGGCTCAAATAATCAGATCCGTGCTATTTCGAATACTGATCCAGTGGTCACAGGTCAAATTATTGAACGCGTAGAAGAGGCAAGAAATTTGGGTATTGTTTTTGACAGCGAACTACGCTTTGAAAGCCATATTATAGGTCTGGTCAAGTCATGCTTTTACCGTCTAAAAGTCTTATATCAGATTCGGGACCTCCTTTGTGAGAAAATGCGTATTACACTTTGTGAGTCACTGATTCTGTCTAGGTTAAATTATGGGGATTTAGTATACGGACCAAGGTTGCAGTCGGCGACTCGTCATTTGGTTCAGCGTGTACAAAATGCTTGTTGTCGTTTTTGTTTCGTTGTTCCACCAAGAAGTCATATAACGCCATATCTCAACAGAGCCTCAATGCTAAACATGTCCTCTCGGAGACACTTACACCTTGCAAGTCTTTTATTTGAGGTCATGAATTTCAATCGGCCTAATTATCTTTTTGCTAAGACAGGTATTTCTTCTTTTCATACTAGATACGGAACTAGATCCACCCGACATTGTCTGTTAGAATGCCACCCCCACAGAACTGTAGCCTTTACCGGTAGCTTTCGTTACCTTGCAACCAAGTGCTGGAACAATATGTATACCTCCACCGATCAGACGTTTAACATCAAAAAATACTTTTATAAAACACTAAGTTAATTCTTTTGCAGAAGCAAAGCGGTTGCTCGGTACTTGACTTTAATTGTAATTTTAAAATATAGGGTATGGTTAAGGAACTCAAGGGTGGCTGCATGTTTGTTGTGATGCTTTTTTTTTTCTTTCTCTCTTTTCATTTACATGTTATGAATCATTGAATTAAAAATACATTTTCGTTGGTGGTAGGCAGGTACAAAATTTTATGTATTCATTTTGCTTGGCACTGTTTGTTTCGTTTTGTATTGTACATTTATATTTGTTTTTTAATAAGGTGATAATATTTGTTCTTGGCCCTCTGGGTTGTGGCAGAATATCAGTGTTTTGCTCCTATGAGCAATGTTGACCACAGAGCCATGACCCTTTTGCACTACTGCAGCGCACACAAACAATTCACAACATTTCAATTTTAAATAATTACTAAAGTTTACATTTAAGTTAGGACTGCTTTTTTTTTTTCTTATTTATGTAATTTTGATTGTGTGTGTTTGCAGTAACAAATAAACGTTTTATCTATCTATCTATCTATCTATCAGTTTGCTATAGTCATCAATAAAACTTAAAAAATATTTTCCCCCATGGTCTCCTGCTGTTTGATGTGGGCCATTCAAATCTGTATGAACAATCTGTAATGTATCTTCTGCTTTTCTTTGGTTACTTATTATGAAAAGGTAAGTTATGCATTTTGTTCTCAATACATGTCACACACTAAATAATCTGATTCAATTTCTTTTGGCAGTCCATCCAATGTTTCATTTTTGCACATTATTTCCAAATTATTAAAATTGATATGTCCCAAAGTATAGTGTAGTTTTTCCTTTATAGTCATCTGGTTTTTATTACTTACTTATGTTAGCTTCCATCTAACCTTCATTTATATAGCTGTTCATTTTATAGAGTCTTTCTTCCTTGATAGCAACAGCAATTAAATCTCCAAACGGGTTATATATTTTGGATAATCTTCCTTTTGACTGTATTGAATTTCTATCTGTAATTCTTGAGTAGCTAAGCAAATTGGCCTTCATTTCTTTCACATAAAAAACATTTGTACGACAATCCCTTTGTAAGTGACCAGGTTTTCCACAATTAAAACAATTTAATTTTTTTTGAAATGGCCTGGCTTCTGCTCGAAAAACATTTGAGCTGTCATTTGATGCCTCATTCGATCTTTCCTCTGCAGATAGAACATCTATCAAATCACCGATATGACTATAGCTCTGTGGCAACGATTTCAACATATAGTTTAGTTTTTCTTGCTCCGTAATAACTGCACCTGCCTGCTTTAATTCATTTACAGCTCTTTCAAAATCGTCGAAAAATAGGGACACTTCTGTATAAGTTTTCAATTTGACAGTTTCGAGGTTATGTCGACATACAATTTGATGAGCAGAATGATCGCACAGGGCTCCGCGCCTGCTCGGGTGTTGCACGGCCTGATAATCCGTGCTTATGTGCACGAATTTTATCATGTGGTCGTGCATTATCACCCCGTACCGAACTAATAGGAAACCAATAATGTACGCACAATAATGTACGACGTGATAAGCCGAAGCATTATGTCTTCCGATTATCATGCCTTACGATTTCTGTGATTGAAATAAAAAAAACCTAACGAAGGGCGGGAGCGGCGAGCGAGGCTCCCGCCTCGCTCGCACGCCCTCGCCCTTCAACCTAACCCGTCCGGGTCGGCTCTGCTCCAACTATATCGATCTCGCTCGCTGCGCTCGCTCGATCCGCGGTGAAAATGTCTATTCATCCGAATCGATTTTATCGATTGGATTCAGATTATCACGTAGACCAAATAAGTTATTGTCTACTAAATGTATTAATATTCGGTGTACACGAAAAACATGATCAATCGTGCGAATCGATTGCTTGCTGTCAAAGGTGTTCTCCCATTATTAGGTCGTACAAAATCAGGTTGTCCAATAGCACCTTGAACATTATCGGTATCGCATAGATTAAATCAATACAGATAACAAACATCGTGGACAGCATTTACAAATACTGTCATACCATACTACACTATTCTTCCCTGAAGCGGGCTGGCAACTGCCCGCGGGACGATCGCACATGAGGTAAGGTGCGCGTATTGTTGTGGTTTGCTATAATTTTTATTTTTATTTGTGGCAGTCTATATGGAAGAACTTCGTGTAGGTACTATGTTTGCGACAGTTAGGCGGACATTTCCAAGCATATTATAGAAAAGAAAAATTACAAACAGCCAACCACCACTTGACTGTAAGCATACAATACAATAACTCATTATTGAACACCAACACATAGTAAGCAGTACAGAAAACATAGGTATATGGAGATATTCCAAGGTGAGCAATAGGCTACCTCATCACTTCAGAGCAATTTCTTCCAGACAACCTTTACAAAAGACAGGAGGAAGGAATAAAATAAATAAGTATAGTTTTGTGACATTAAAATAAACAAAAACAGAGTCCATGGTACTATATTTATGTGGGGCTAAACATGTGCTCGAATAGCTTGTTCAAATGGCAAGGTTCTCTACCTCTTTTTTTTTATTCGACTGAAAGTCTATCACAATCTCTCATAAGGCCGGCGACGCACCTGATACCTCTCGTGTTGTGGGTATCTATGGGCGGTGGTGGTTGCTTCGCGCTGCATGCTAGTTTGCCTATACTGCGTTTAATGAACTGAAACAATTTCTGTGCTCACTCGAGACCTTATGATACCTACGTGGGTATATATACATATTATATTATATGCAAGTAATGTGTGTACACTACACTAGTCTAACATCTGGAAGCATGGTGAACGGTTTTGTTGCTCTAAAGATGAGCTCTGGGTGAGTTCGAAACGTGTCAGTGTAGTGTGGTGGTGGTGATAGATGGGTTTGTGTGATTTACGTGTGTTCTCACAGTGTGGAGTAACTGCATGAAAGAAAGAAGAAAGAAAGAAAAGAAAAGAAAATACATTTATTCGGAACAGTGACAGAATGATTACATAAAAGAAAGAGAAAAAAAAACAGTGTTACTGTTCACGAAACGGACCCACCTCAGCATAATGCCGGCTCAAGAGCTGGCGCTGGTCTTCCGGTGGGACCGTGAGGCCGTCATTGCACGCTGCACGTGCGACCGGACCGTGCCTAATTGTGAACGCGACTGTCTATGGTCAGCGTCAGCGCTACCAACACAAGCCAAGCATGACATTGACATTGACAACTCTGACACGGTCAACCACACGTGCAGCAAGCAAGACGAGAACAAAACATAATATTCAATTATAATAATTAACATGTAAGTAGATGTTAATCTAATAAATAGTGAACAAGTGGTAAAAAGTGAAATAAACAGACAAACAACAGTTGTTTCGTTAATCAAGACATACAAAAGATCAATGACATTCTGAGTACCTACCTACTCAAGATAATAAGACAAGATGATAAAATAAAACAAATCAAAGAAAAATATAGACAACAAAGTGAAATAAAACAAAAAAGAACTAAGTATAACCATCCAAACACTGTCAACACCGATGGGACATATTGCTCAGGTATGTACTAAAAACAGCTGGTGTCATACATCAACGTTTCCTGATCTTTTTGATGAGCATAAATAAATTTTTTGAGACCAGTTTTAAAACAATGCATGTTTTTCAGGTTCCTGATTGGCGGTGGAATATTATTCCAGCATTTAGTTTCAACATAGCGGAAACTTCCTCGGAAAGTAGTTGAAGCGTGTTGCGTTGTTACCAGCTGTACACTACATTGTCGAGTTCTGTGTGGTCTGTGACTGGACAACCATGACAACTTTTCAAACAAATATGAGGGAGCCCTGTGCTGTGATATTCCAAATAATAAACACACATTTCTTGCATAAACGTATAGTAGTCCGCCGTTGAGAAGTCAATCCTGACACGTGTCACTCCCATACTGACTGAATACTTCGAAAAACATTAACGTATTTAGTACCAGTATGACAGGTGTCAGCAGGGCTACTACGAAACTCGAAGTTCGTGTAGTGCGCTAAGCATTGACATCCGATATAACTTCCGTGTCAAAAGTAACGGAACCGGAACCGAAACGAATGTTTAATATCAAACGGAAGTTCCGACTTAACGGAAACGGAATCGGAGCTCCGTAACATCTCTGGAGCAAAGAAATATAACATTGTTTCAGTTCATTGATAATGATATGGACCTTTGCAAAGTAACACCTGTTCAATAATTTATTTAAACTGCGTTTAAATAAAAAAAAAACAATAAATTTGAAGACTCTATTATTTATTATTAAAAATATAAAATATCTGTTACTTTCACTTAAATTCCATTTATTTTACCATTTGAAACTTAACGTTAAAACTTGCACACGTTTCTAATTAAACAACAAAACTATTTAAAATTGTGTTAGCATTTTATATTAAAAACATAATAATGTACATCTAGGTATTTTTAGTCCATTTGTGTTCGAAATACCGAGAAACGTGTGTTATAATTTGACCGTTAATTCAAACCTTAAATTAAATGGAGTATATAAATAACCCCATTTAATCTTCTCCTGTTGAATTAGTCCTAAAAATTCCAAAATTGCGTATTTTCGTTTTCTTTCAAATTCCTCACCTTTACGCGTCTGTGGTAAATATGCGAACCGCGCGAGCCAAAAATTTGAAAGAAACTGTCACTCTGAACTGACTGAAAATTAACCGCGAAACTGCCGCCAGTTTGAAGCCAGTTTTCAGTTGTGCACGGCGACGATAATGGAAGTATTTGTTATCTCCAAATTTCAAGGCGAAGCAGAGTGGGTTCAAAGGGGAGTGTATTATTACACTGCCTGGCGACACCGGGGCCAAACAGTTAGCTACAGATGTGGCAACAGTGACTGCCCAACAAGGTTCAATATAAGAGCCGGTATACCAGGCCCAATCCATGGTCAACATGACCACGAACCGGAACCCTGGATACCACAGAGGTATGTATAGCTCTCTTATTATATAACTCGTATTAAATAGAAAAAAATATTTGATAAAATATGCTTCTTTTATCGTGTTCTAAATCCAGCCTTTCCAAATATTACCTATACCTACTCTAACCCTACCCTAGTGGATTGTACCCAGGATGTAATCGTTAAATGTAGCCAGGCAATGATTCCGTATATATATCAGAAAGGTTTAAACTGATATCGAAAGTAACTACGTTACTCAATGAGATATGTGATTTTATTTTAACGTCAATAACTAAAGAAAAAACAGAAATATCCCAAATATTACCTTCAAACCCTCCCATACACTTAATAGAGGCCTAGTCATTTCACCATTATCATATTATTGATTAATTATTTTAATTTATCCAATTAGTATCCATATCAATCAAATACATATCATTTTAAATTTTTAAGAAAGTTCATTTACAAACATAGAAGTGAGCCCGTCAATGTATCGCACAAGGGCGGCACTTTGAGCAACTGCTGTAAACAAAAAATGTGCTTCCTTAAAAAATAGATGTTATTATTCATTATTTCATATCTATCTATCTATCTATAACAGCCCTTATAGCGCCCGTCTTCGGACATAGGCCTCCTCTCTACTTTTCCAGTCTTGCCTATTCATTGCCACTCGCATCCAGTTTACGCCAGCTTGTTGCCGGATATCATCTGTCTATCTTTTTGGTGTTCGTCCTCTACCAGGGTGTATTTCATATAAGATAGTTTTATTACATTATTACACTTTATTGGAGTGAATAATGAATCTTAAACAGTTTTACCTCTTACGGTAGGCAAACAGCCTCAAGGAACGTCGTAGGTACTAAATGTATGGGAGTGTTTAAACTTATTTTTTTGAATACGTATTAATTCTTTAATTTAAAAAGTTATTAATGTGCTTTTACCGTGTGTGCCCTTAGGCCATAGAGCAGGTACCACATGAGCAGCAACCAAATAACAAACCTCCGACTCAAGAACAGATGTAGCATGTAAGTTACCATGCTACAAACAATTTTTCAGGAGGAAGCAGAACGGTAAGTTTATTCTTCTTCTGTATTTTCTGTTTCACACAGTTATTATTATTTATTTATTAACCAATGGAAATTTACAGCATTAGATACAGTTTATACTAATGCGCTGTCGTGATCGTGAAAGTTGCATTGCATTGCGACGCTCGATTGACCATTACGAACGACTCGTTGGCTTTACGGCATCGCAGTGTAATGCAACTTGCACGATTTTTCTTGCAAGTCTAAACCAGGGTTAAGAATATACAATTTTTTATGGACATTGTGCCCTGGGGAGGCCAAGGGTCACAAATTATCTTCATAAAAAAAACCATGGCATAGCAGTTTCAGCGTGAAGTGAAGGTGTAACAAACAGACAAAATAGATTTACTTTCGTTCGCATTTATAATATTAGAGAGGAAACAGAAATTAATCACTGAATTATTTAATTTAGTTCTAAACAGTAACAGAAAGAGAAGAAGAGAAAAGAAGAGTTCCTGCAGTTTAGTGCTTGCACTGTTGTGTTTCGGCGTGGAGAGTAAGACAGCTGGTGAAATTACTAGCACTTGAGGTATCCCATCTTAGGCCTCTAGGTTGGCAACGCATCTGCAATCCCCCTGGTGTTGCAGGTGTCTATGGGCGGTGGTGATCTCTTATCATCAGGAGACCCACTTGCTCGTTTGCCATCCAGTCGAATAAAAAAATAAAATAAACAACTACGGTACTTTTCAACCGACTTCATAAAGTAGGAGGTTGTTGTTGTGTTGTTGTATGTTTGTTCAGTCAGAAATCTGTCGTTTATGAACCGATAGGAAACTCTTTATTCCTTATTTTGTAAATAATATTTCTCTATATTGACTAAAATATTTTTTGCAAGTGCTCTTTCAGTTTCATACAAATATTCCGGCCAGTTTGCTTATTGCAGACCTACTTGGGAGTCTTAAATTTTTAATACTTAAAAGGTACCATATTAAGTATCAAGATAGTACATTTGTTCTTTCAGGTATCCACTCGCTGCGCCGCACTTGATCCATGCGGAAGTGGAGGCGCAGCACACAGCCGGCGGGCGGCGGTGCCAGGAACGTTGCCGGAGTACAGCCGGGCATTGGCAGCACATCCTGTGTTTGGCCCAATGCATTTGGCATTAGTATGCGCAGTGATTATTGGCATGCCCGGCTTCGCAGAGTGCTTGCGGGAAAGCGCTGTCGTAGTAGCGGACGGCACCTTTTTGACGGTCCCGGCCGGGTTGCAGGCCTACCAGCTACTCACGCTGCACACAGTCGCGATGGGACAACATTATCACCCTGTTGTTGCGCTCATGGAGAATCGTAGGCAACATTTGTACCGAGCGGTTCTCCAGAAGGTGTGGGAGTTGGCCGGCAACCCGGAGCCGGCAACCGTAATAAGTGACTATGAGCCAGCGCTGCAAGGCGCCTTGCCAGAGGTGACAGACGCGCCACTACACTTCCTGCAGGTACGTAAATACTTGTTCATGTTTGATGTGTTGTAACACAGTGAATCTTTATTGTTATGAAATGTTTTTAAACAAAAATAAGTTTTTGTTAAAAAATTCACCATTAGTGCAAGCTTTTTTGCTGACTGTACTTTTTGTTGCCCTCCAAACTACATTTCTGTACCAAAGTAAATTTCAAGTCGATGCCATTAACCGTTGAGGAGGTTTAAGGTAGGGGACAGGGTGCTATAGCCGTATCGTAGTAAAAATGAAGTCATCTCATCAACAGGCGTTGGTAAAGCGAGGGTCCCCATGCGCCTGGTGCGGCTGTAGGTACGCGACGCTGGCGCAGTGGCCAGTGGCCAGTGGCCAGTGGCCAGTGACCAGTGACCAGTGGCCAGTGGCCAGTGGCGCTGCTGCCGGCGGAACGCGCGCCCGCGGCGTTCGCGGCGCAAACAGACGCAGCAATGTTTCTAGAAATTCCATTGAACCACCATTATTTTCGGGATTATTGGATGAATATAGTGAGTACCTAAAACAAACAAATATTATAAGTTTTCCACGCCTTGATGAAGTTCGTGCGTAGCCGATGCTGAGATCTGCTTTTTTGGCTTAATTTACATTATTTTTCAGATCCGTCCTGAAACATTCTCAGTGTTCCAGAAATCACACAGGACTTCCAATACAGCTGAAAGTTTTCACGCATACCTAAAAAAAATGCTGGGAGCTTCGCCAAATATTTGGCGGTTCACGCGTACGAAAACTTATTCTCAACATTTGTAGTTCGAATATTTTAGTCTATTTTTAGTTAATTTTTAGTGTATTTTGGAAATAAGTATATTAGAAATTCTGTAGTTATTAAATATATTATACTCTTAGAGTAAAGAAAGTATCATTGACAAAAAAATTTAGTAAGGTAGTAGGTACCTACTTGTTTGTGCAATGCCTACAGCGCCGTATAGGTACGTACATGCAGTCCTTTCTACAGTCTCTCTCACTTTATAGCCTGGTCATTCTACAGTTTTTTTGGAAATAATTCAATATAAGGCTATTTTTTTGTATACGGCTTGTACGTGTAATTTTAAGAACCTATAATTTTCGAATCCACCAAAATTTGGTTCCGGAAAATCCGGATGGCAAAAAGAAATGCCCTAAAATAGGTGATAATTTACTGTCAAAATATGTTTGAATAATTCAGTTTTTAGACCCGCAAACTGAATCCACCAACATATCTAACAGGAGATTTAAAAAACTAATTGTTTCTGATACTATCTCTTATAACATTATTTTTTTCTAGACTAGACCATACTCAATTAGAATGAGCGTAGATGTAGTAGTTAGGTATGTAGTAATTTTTTTAGCAAAGCTACTAATAGCTATCTTGTTCACAAGAGAGTATTCAGTATTTATTTATTGCAACACTTTTTCAAACAACCTAAAAACATTTGCAAAAAATATAAAAAATGATACTTTATTGTTTTGCGTATTAGGTCAATATAATAGAATAGGTACTTAAAAACCCGACTGCTTTAAAAATACCAATAACCTAACCATAAAAATTTCATTTTCAATACAAGCTTTTTTGTTGACTGTACTTGCTATTTCTTTTTGAGCTAGTCACGATTTGAATGGGTCCCACTGTTTAACTTTAGTTAGTTCTAGACCACTAGACTTGTTTTCTTCTTATTAGTATTTTTTAATGCAGTCGGGTTTTTTTAATTTACTGTTGTATTTTATACTTTTTGATTTTTCTGTCTAGATTTATAACTGTTATATATAACCCATATTATAATTATTTAAAATAAGCCAATTTTTAAGATCAGCTAATTATTAGCTTTCATTTGATACCCATAATTTTATTGTTAGAATACCTAGATTTTTTTTAATAATATAATAATAATAATAATAAAACTCTTTATTGCCAAAGTATAAACAAGTGGATACAAAATACGCATATTCTAATTAGGAACAAAATAGGTCTACACCTTGACAATGGGTGCCGGTCTCAGCAAGTGCTGGCTTTAGTTACCAGCGCTGGTTTTCAGCCCGGACCCTTTGGCAGGGGTGGCCGTAACTAATACTAACATATTAAAAAGAAAAGAGAAGTAATTTAAAGGAGCGAAAGTAACAAAAAAAAAAAAAACAACACTGTGCAATCTATTTTAAATATGTATGTGTGCGTGCGTGTGTGTGTGTGTGTGTGTGTGTGTGTGTGTGTGTGTGTATGTGTCTGTAAGCATGCTTTGAGAGGGTAAATTGTAATGATCCCGTTGAGTTCTACGTTCTTATCTACATAAAATCTTAAATGTTTAATCAAGAGGGGGTCATCCTTGCCTTTGCTTCTCCAGGAGGTAAGCCTTGACTCGTTTCTTGAATGTCAACAAAGCCATGGGTTCCCGTATTGGTGGTGGCAAGTCATTCCAAATTTTTGTTGCGGCAAATTTGAAACCCCCTCTAAATAACGCGGTCTTGTGCTGTGGTGCCTTGAGTTTGGTTTCTCTATTGCTTCTGAGAGGTCTTGTACGCGCGTCTTTAACCCACTTTAGTTCGTCATACAGATACCTTGGCGTCTGGAATTCAATTACTTTCCGAACCACGAATGCCAAGTGCAGGTGTCTTCGGTTGGCCATGTTAAGGATTCCTCTGTTGTTTAGATATGGTGTGATGTGTGCCCGCCTCGGTATCTCATAACAAAAGCGTATACATGCATTTTGTACGCGCTGTATAGATGCTTTCGTTTTACACAAAAGCCTCGGTCCATATACGGTGTCACCGTAGTTGAGCTGCGATAAGACTAAGGCCTCGACAAGAATCTCTCTGACCCTCACTGACAGATACTTCCGCAGTCTGTACAGTGACTTAAGTCTAAAAAAGGCATTTCGTATTTTAATATTTATGTGTTCCATATACCGCATTTCTCCATCCATTATTAGGCCTAGATTTTTTACTTCCTCTACGTGTGTGACTGGTTCCATTCCTATATGAACAACCGGCTCCTGTTCACTAATCCTTTTACGCTGCCATTTTAATTCTTCGCCATATTTTTTTTGCTGACGCCTGCCGAATTTCGGTCTAGTAAATTTTAAATAGCAGTAGAGTAGATAGATAAGAGGTTGTTAAATTTAATTGTCGACACCTGTTCACACACACTTTTCAATCTATCTATCTATCTATATAAATAAAAATGAATCGTAAAATGTGTTGCTAAGCGCAAAACTCAGGAACGGCTGGACCGATTTCGCTAATTCTTTTTTTGTTACGTTTGTTATTAACAAGAGAAGGTTTTTATGAAACAAAAATTACAACGAACGGGGGCGAAGCCGCGGGCAACAGCTAGTAATTAAATAACCCTTAATATTACCTGTATTCTCCATATTATACCAGTCTTTTCTGTAGGTACACTGGCCTGCATAAGTGGATGGACACCTTACGTTCTATAATCGTTTGAACACGAGAGTTGGCGATTTTGTTAGGTGTTCACAAGAAATGAACTAGATGGCGCTGTTAAACAGTTATTATGATATGATCGATATTTTATCCCCATAACAGCAATGTGCCGATAGCTGAGTTGATCGGCTGCTTACTTAAAATCGTAAATGATCATGAGTTCGTATCCTACATATCAGAATTGTTTTTTTGTTCTTATTTTTTATTTATAACTTTCTATTTAAATTTTGTAGATAACTGAAATGGAAATTTAAAAAAATACTCTGAAAAAAGGATAACGTTGCAACAGAAATAATAGGTACACGTTTTGAAGTTTGAAACATAAAAAATTTATTCCTAAAACAATATTTAGATTCATTAAATATTGACGCAATTATTAATGTTATACTATATAATATTCATTAAATAACTGAAAACCAGAAAGAAGTTTGCTCAGAATCCAGAGTAGAATCGATTACACTATGTTGTAAATCAGGTAGTGTTTGACTTTTTAAATCCTTTTTTTATTGTGCCCAGTCTAAATATTACGAATGCATACGCCAATTAAATGTTTTAGGGATGTTTCATACCCTTTAGATAATTTAATACTGGCCGTTTTGGGTCAGTTTGGCTTTCTTCTAAATCTGGAATTAAAAATTACGACCGTAAAGTTAGAAATGAAGTAGAATTACTGATTACGTAAAACATACAATTATTTTAGGAAATAATGAAGATATTCGAAAATAAACGCAAACAACTAACTTAAAATAAAATGAAAAAATATTTTCTGGGTGTCGTGTGAGGTTTTCAGTTATTTAATTAGCACCTGACCAAAAGTTGTATTTTAACATTTTATTGAGGTATTATTAGCTTAAGTATTCATTTCCGATTCTGGAAAGAGGATTGAAGCTGAACCCCAATAAAAAAATAGTATTTGAAAGTAAATTATACCTGAGACCGGGTTATCATAAGACTCGTACGCGTTATAAATTATAATGATTAGCCGGGTATCCACTGAGCGAGCCGCCTCGCGCGGCAGCCATTTTCGGTGCGATTTTGAGCCATGTGTCGAACAGAATCATGCGTCATGCACTTGCCTCGCGAGGCGGCTCGCTCAGTGGAGACCCGGCTATTGAAGTTTTCCAGTTTTAAACATTTACTTATCAATAATTGATGGCGTAGATCCACTGTAGTGTGTAATGTGTGTGTGTGTGTGTGTGTGTGTGTGTTCCTTTTCGACATCATCAAATGTTTTTATTTTCTGTAAATTATGTATTATTTTAAGTTCGATGTCGAAATAAAGTTATGTCTATGTCTATGTCTAATGTGTTACTGACAGTTATAATAAGATTACAGTCATATATTGAACTTTCATACTTATCTCACATAAGTAAACAAAACTATCAAGGTATAATTAAATGTTTTGTTCATAATAATAAAATAATTACTTTTCATAACAAAGTGATACCTACAGGATCACAAATAAAGATAATCAATCAATTTCCATCGATATTACTATTGATATTCAGATGAATTAGTTGTCATGCTCTTTATTGGGTTTTAACCTGAACTCTGGCAATTATCTTTATGTGGTGCGGTTAATAAGCGAAGCAGATATTGATTACAATAACCAACACAATGACACAAAGCGCCACATGTATACCTAGGAAGATCCGATCGAAGCAGGTCAGTAGGAGATTTCCGGTCTGGTTCACAGCCGACATAATTGCTGATATCGCACTAAAAGCTAGTACCCATAAAAAATGGAAGTCCACAAAGTGCCCTGAAATGTACAAACGGTTTGCCGAACTGAGGACCGACATCAAGAACCGGATATCCATCGCCTATGACTGTTATATAGATCAAGTCCAAAGTAGAGTCAAGAGTGATCCCCGCTCCTTTTGGCAGCATATAGACAGTCTCAGGTCAAAGGGTGGGTTTGTATCTGAAGTGTCGTTTGAGGGGAAACCGTTTGTTGGTGCTGAGGCCGCTTCAGCCTTCTCTAGGCATTTCTCCAACGTCTTTCTACCAGACATTCCTCATCTTGACGTGAACTCCGTTAATAAAGAAAAGGAAAAGTATGTGGCTCATTGTATCCATATAAACGGTATCTCCATGCAGGAAGTTGAAGCGGCCATAAGGCGACTCAAGCCTAATAGTTCGGTAGGGCCCGACACGTTGCCGGCTTATATAGTTAAGGGGTGTGCGGAGCAATTGAAGGCCCCAATACACTTCCTTTTTAACCTCTCTCTTTCTACTGGTGTTTATCCACATCTGTGGAAGATCACCAGAGTAAAGCCGATACCTAAGTCCAAAGATAACTCCAAGGTTGAAACTCATAGACCCATTGCTGTTCTCTCGACTTTGGCAAAGTTGTTTGAATCCATACTGTTTCGGGCAATATCCACGCAAGTTATACCATTTCTATGCGAGTCGCAGCACGGATTTAGAACAGGTCGTTCTGTTGACAGCAATCTTTTAATTTTGACTAATGCCATCTCTGAACGCTTGGACGAGGGTATTCAGGTCGACGTCATTTATTTTGACTTTGAGAAAGCTTTCGACCGCGTCGATAATGATGTCCTATTAAGTAAGCTTGATGACATTGGCTTTTCTCTTAAGTTGCTCACTCTGTTTGCCAGTTACCTACGCGATCGTCAACAATATGTTCAACATGGATGTTTCGTTTCAGAACGATATCACACTCGTTCTGGCGTCAGCCAAGGTTCCGTGTTGGGGCCTCTCTTATTTGGCCTGATGGTTAACGACCTAGAATCTGTGGTTCGTAATGCTAAGTGCCTTCTGTATGCTGACGACCTCAAGCTTATTTATGGTGTGAAGGATGTAGCGGACTGTCTTTCCTTGCAGGAAGATATTGATTCCGTGTTGAATAGTCAAGTGAAGTGGAGTATAGTCAACAAGCTGTCGTTTAATACGGCGAAGTTTTCGCCGTGTTATCTTATATGTGCCTGAGTCTATATTGTTTATGATTGCGACAGAATAAATCTGAATTGTTTCCATGGATAGAGCTTAAAATTAAAAGGTATGATAAGACTCACATGAGTATCTCCGGGTGTCTCGCTGTTCTCTGATACAGCTCAACCTCTATCCAATGCATTCTGCTTCGCCATCTGTAGAATTACAGTACAGATGACACCACAGCTTGTGGTGCCTCTGTTCCTGAGCCACACCGCCAGCTGGTAGCCAGGGTGACTCCAATGATGCTGAAAGTAATATTCATTCTAAGTATACATGGAATTATGAGTTTAACCTTTAGTACAATACAAGTAGTCTGTAAGTATGTGTTGTCTGTGAGTAATATGTTAGGAGTGTCAGTAAGATCTAGCTGTAGTCAGTCTAGCTAGTAGCAAGTAATAATAATAGTGCATGTGTAGTCCAACAGGGAGTCATCAGGTCATAGAGTTAGGTATATGAAGCCGAAATCGTTTGGCCCTCACATGGACTGGATTTCCTTGGCCTCCCCTTGATGCTGTGGGCAATACAAATACATATGGAGCCGAAATCGTTTGGCCCTCACACGGGCTGGATTTCCTTGGCCTCCGCAGGCTGCCGTGCGTCCGACGTCAACGCACAGCAGCAACAATGACGATACGAGCCCACGTGCCCATCACGGCCAACCACTCTGGCCGTGCATGATGTCTTAGAGTACTTACTGTTCCGATGCTCAGTGGTATAGTTAAGTCCAAATATCCAATGTCTAAATAGTAGCTCGTACAGTGTATTCATAAATACTTAGTCAGTCAAATCAAGCTCCTCAGTCTGTTAGATACGTAGGACACTCAGATTACCTACGGACCTCAGTAGTTAAGATGACCTAATACTTAGAATACTTATTATACTTAGCTATATTGTATGTATGATGTCCCACAGTCTCTCAGAGCACATTACACAGAATTTACTTTACTTATATCAGCAGAGAAAAATTGTTTGAACTAACTCACTTTGACAGTTCATTCTTTTGGCGGGGTTCTCATAGCAGGGTGGCGTCACAGTAGTGTTGCCATAGGAGAATTCGCGTGACGTCGCGACATTGGGCACGGACTCCCACGCAGATCTGAAGTGTTTGTATGACTCTGGCAGTGCCATTAATATTTTAGTCATAACCATTTCATCAGAGACAGGCTCTTTACACTCTTTCAACTTCGTCTGGATATGTTCAATTTTTGAAAAGAAATCTGACATGGACTCGTTTTCGTACTCGAGAGAAAAGATTTTTTGTTGTAACAAATGAACTCTCACCTCGGATTCTTTCTGGTAGACCGTATTTAATTTTGTCCACATCTCTTTCGCTGTTTCACACGATAGTAAATGCGAAAGCGGTCCCTGATCCATTCGAGTGACTAGCATTTCTTGGGCTTTGGCATCATTTTTCATCCATTGTTTTAACAGTTCCGGTTTTTCAGTTTCTGCCGGTTTCACCAATTCGCCCGTTACCAGTTCGTACAATCCTCTTCCTTTCAGGATTACCTTTATTTGAAACTTCCATGTCGGCCAATGATTACTTCCGGTTAATTTTAAACTAGACCCGGCAATTTCAGATTCCATCTTTCCTCGGTACTAACGAATCTTTCAATTCACCCGCACCGTTATTAAACGCTTCTGCTACCATATGTATGATGTGGATATTATGACTGGGTGCGAGGAGATTGAAGAGAAACTATTTTAGCTGTAGTACGAGTATTATATTTTGGAAGGCACACGACAGACAAGTTTTTCCTAGTTACTTAGGTAACCTAGTGTTGCTACAAATAATATATATAAAACAACATTGCCATATTATAACAGTATGCGTATGCGTGTAAGTTTGGTTACTCATAATTGTCATTTTGTAAGTGTTATTTGTTTCTGCTGTTAATATTGTTATTGTAATTTTTATATTATAATTGTTATTAGTGGATAGTATAGTAGTTTATTAAGTAACCTGGTTTCTCGGTGTATTGGTTCGCTGTAATACCGTGTAAACAAATTGAATAATAAATAAATAAATAAATAAATCTGTTCCATCCTTCCTTTTAATTAATGATAATTCCTTATATATATTTAAAGCTCTATATACATTTCTATCTCATAACAATATAAAACTATAAGTATTATTATTTATCTTTTACCCTTCCTGATCTTTTCCAACCCATTTTTCTAAATTCCGATCCATACGCATTTCCCTTATCTAATTCCGTTTCCCCGTTTGGCTAAATGCGCCAAGAGCGCGAAGCTATAAAAAAAAAAAAAAAACTATCCCCACCCCTCATCCTGCAGGGCTACTACGAACCTCGCAAATACCGAAGTCGTACGTTACCAACTGTCAAACCGATTTAACGTTAAATGCTAATTAACGTTAACGATTTACCGTTACTTATACACTTTTCCGGTAAAAAAATGGTAACGTTATCAGCTATTCGAATTAACGTTAATTCAAAAGTATCGTTAATCATTTTAACGGGTATTTATATTACTATTTACCGCGGCTTGGGTAACGCTAAATTTAGTTATCCGCATTTATCGACGAGTATGCACGCGATTAAAATTGGCTAACACTCGTTGCATAGCGTACGTTAGTGTTACTTCGGTATCGTTATCTATAAGTGAATTGGTAGTAACAAGCCTACAAATGTAAAGTAAATTTACCGGTAAAAATAACGGTAATTAGGTAACGTTAAATATGTTAAGTTATCAATTAACGTTAAATTTAATACCGGTACTAGGTATTTTTTATGATTTTTACCGTTATTTAACGTACTTATAGTGTGATTTGGTAACGTTAACAAGCCTGTCGCAACTCGACTTCGTATCGTACCGTCCCTCGCTCTCGTTTAAATAGTATAGTGTGTCAGAGGACCAGATTAGAGTTTCGTAGTAGCCCTGCTGACACTTGACGTTTCGACACGTGCTCGTGATCATGGAACGAAATAGCGAGCTTCTCTAAAATCACGGCACGCGGAACAAAACCCGAATTTAATTCATAAAATTAAATGACCGCCATAGTCTGACTAAAATATAGAATTACTAGCTTTTGCCCGCGGCTTCTCCCACGTGGAATTCGGTTATCGCGCGCTGTTCCCTCGGGAACTGCATTTTTCCGGGATTAAAAGTATCTAACGGTTTTTATTAAGTCGTGTCTTGTGGTCGTGTCGGTTCAGTCGGTTTTGTTTTTGGAGTCTTTTTCTATGGCACAAAGTAACTTAACACTAAACACTAACTAAATGCTTTTATTTTATGAGAAGCAGAAATCAATAAGTCCAATAACATCAAAAAGAGTACTACCTAGAGAGACAGTTCCAATTAGTTAAGTACTTTTAACCGCAGCGTTTTTCTAAGGAAGGGACCTATAAACAAACAGTAAGTATTTACAGTGGCTGCTGACTGCTATTGTTTAGGGTCATCAGTAGGTAAACTTGTAAAAAAAACAAGTCCGCAACTCTGTTCTTCAACCCTAAATAGTTGTGAGATACATGTAATACCAAGTCGGTTGATTTATTCAGTCCGTACTGTCTGCTAGAAGTGCCTTAGAGTTTTGATGATCGGTCAGTCAGTCAGTGATGAGTGACAAAATTAAGAAACTTATATGACTAGCTATAATTCTTAAACTAGTGGCTCAATTTGAAGGAAATTTCAAAACATATCGTGTTTATACAATGCCTGCTTGGTTACTAAAAATTCAGGCTTCTAGTTTTATTCACACCAAATTTATGGGGGGGTCGAAAATGGCCTGCTTCGAGAAAAGGATGTCGGCTGTGCCGCTTGTTTCCTTGGCTTGGTGGCCGTACCGTTCCTACCGTGCCCCCAGATATTATTGTTATTAATTAATTTGCTCACACTGATGATCTTTTGTGAATTGTTTAAAGAGATTTTTTCTGAGAGTACAAATTAGGTACTTAATAATTATCTGAGAGTATAAGTTAATGATTATCTATCTATTATAAAGTTTATTATTATCTACCTATCCTATAATTTATCCAAAATCAGTGATTTATTGCTGGCATTATTGTAAATACAACTTATTAAAATCTTATCAAATCTTGAACTACCAAGGTCAATCAAGATATATACTCAGCAGCACAAAATTTGGCCCTCTACATACTTTATAAACATACTTAAAATTACTTATGACTGTATACATTTGAGGGCCAAATTTTTAGCTGCTCAGTATATTGAAATATCTGTAGCAATTAATATGACTGAAGCACATGACTTCAACAAGTTTTTTTTTTATATTTAACTTGCAACGTTCTCGTATGTTGGACCTATGTATGTGCGGGTCAAATCTTGCAACCTAAGTTTGACCCAACGCCGGTGTTCAGATTGACTTAAAAATTAGGCATACTTATGTAAGTCCGGTGACAATACATGAATCTGGTAGTGAAATTCTGGTGGTCCGAACAGGATCGTCTCCAGGGGCTGGAACTCTTCAACAGTTAATGGCATGACTTGAAATTTGGTATGCCAATGTAGTTTGGATGATAGTGCAAGGTACAGTCAATAAAAATGTACAATTAGCAAGAAAAGCTTGTATTAAAAATAAATAATAATACAAAAAAAAAAAATAAATGAATATTATGGGACACTTGACACCAATTGACCTAGTCCCAAACTAAGCAAAGCTTACTATGGATACTAGGCAACGGATAAACATACTTATAAACATAAATACATATTAAACATCCAAGACCCGAGAACAAACATTCATATTATTCATACAAACATCTGCTCCGGCCGGGGATCGAACCCGGGACCTCAAGCTTCATAGTCAGATTCTCTAACCACTTGGCCATTCGCTTGTCTAAGTGACATTTTCAACTAAAACTTATTGCTAAAAAAGTTTTGAGATGCAATGTTATAACAATACTTAAGTTAGTTATTTTAGTCAGTACCAAGTACCTACTGAGGGGTGTCCAGTCCATAGAAATCCTGCATGGCGTTAGGGCTAGCACTATGTTCAATTAGGATTACTATAGTATAGTATACCCGTAGACGCCTGATGTTGATGATTATGCGATGGCCAAGTCACTTGTGTGTATTAAAAACAATTTGGCTTACTCTTTATTTGAGAACTATAACATGTATTTTTCCACGGTTTTAAAATAAGCTGCAAGTTGATGGAAATCGAGTTCTATGGACATCCTTCAGCACCTACTGACTAAAAACAACCGACTTGGTATATAACATTGCATCTCAAAACTTTTAGCAATGTATGGCGGGATGACTTGGACGCATATCAAATAGAGTGGCAGCCTGCTCCGAGCATGCTCTCGATAGGGACGAGCGGCGGAAAGAGGGGGAGGCCTTTGCCCAGCTGTGGGACTCTTTAACAGGCTATTATAATAAAAAAATGAGCCAACATGCACCATAATCGTTGCGAGATTTAAATATTTAGCACTTGTACTACTGACCCTTAGTCTAGAAGAATTAATGTACCTATATCTACTAACAAAACTATAGATTAGATTTAATCTGCAATAAATAAATATTATTATATAAGAACTGCGTTGCGCTAACTAATAATAATACCTAATGTAACACCTTCCACAAATATGTACATGACTTTACAATGAAATAAATAAATATACCTAAACTTGGAATATTCCGTAAAAAATACGAAATCCTTAGAAAAATATTACTTATTTTTTTTCGTAATGGCTACGGAACCCTATTTCCGGCGTGTCCGACACGCTCTTGGCCGTTTTTTTTTAAATATTTTAGATGGGATCTCATCACTTTTTGTAGGCAGTTTTGCAACTTTGGCCGTGTCGATATCTTATAGGTACTCGATCATTTTATGCGGTACACTAAAAGTTGGGAGTTGTGACAGTTATAAGGCAATTCCTTCGTGGCTCATCTCACATTAGCATACATTGCAAATACTATTTTAGGCAAGTGGATCACTGATGTCTCCTGGGTCGCGGGACAATAGCAACATTAAGAAGCTGATTGACCCACTTATAACTTAACAAGTTAATTTTAACTCTTAATACTAGGTAATTAAGAGTCAACCTATATAATACATAAGTTCAATAAAGTTATTGCTGTGTAACTTTGTACACAATCGCATGTATTTGGGTCAATCAAGTTTGTTGCCATGGTAACGTCTCCTGAGTTACGGGTAGAATAACAAACACTAAAAAGCTGATTGACCCATTTGTATGGGATTACAAGCTTACTTATGCAGCTTTTGTAACTTTGAAACGCAACTGAAATTGCAACGTTTTGAAATTTTCTATGCCTGTATAATAGGCTGAATAAAAATTAATTAAGTATATTTAAAATTTGGTCTTTGGTTTTGGTCTGCTAGAAGTGCCTTAGAATTATGATGACCGTAAGTCAGTGAGTATGTCAGTGACAAAACTGAAGAATTTTGACATGTAATAGTTCTTAAACTGGGTACGAGTACATGTTTAAATCGAATGTTATCGATAATATATGCGCGCTGCCGTGCCGTGCCCCTAAATAATCTGTACCCTTAGTGTAAGTTTTCGGTTACAAAATACGTCTCGATCGCGAACGCTTTAAAATCTCAATTTGTATGGAAACACGAACAACACAAACGTTCCGCTAGAGGCGCTGTTTGTGTTTTCATACAAATTAAGATTTTAACGCGAACGAGAGTTGTGCAATCACGTTTGTGTATGGGATGTAATAAGACTGAAGACCTTATTCACTTTCTTGTGGAATGTGATCAGAATGAGGAGATCAGAGTCAGGTATCTGGATGGTATGGGCTTGTTCAATGGAGGTGTAAATGTAATTCTCAGTCGACCGCTTTCAGAAGAAGCGACGCGAATTTACAGATTTATTGGACGGGCCTTTGCATCCAGAGACGTGGTTTCAGTGCAAGGGAGTGTAATATCTGTCTGTAGTGTGGTATATATCTGAGGCTGACATAGTCACATTTGGTTTACTAAAGCCACGTTGAAAAAAAAGAGTAAAAAAATAAATAACGCGAACGCTATCGAGACGTATTTCGTAACCGAAAACTTACACTTAGGGTACTGCATCGACATCCCGGTCGTGGGAATCGTCTCCGCAGGAAGGAACTCGTAGTTGGCACAGACGCGAATCTGGATGATTAATATGATTATTTTCAGATGGAGGGAGCCGCTACGGAGTCCAAAGGCCTGGTGATAACCACGCGCGGGCTCGGGCTGGCCGCGTGCGACCTGTGCTACGTGGCCGCGAGCGCCGGCGTCGCCGCCCCCGTCTACGCCATGTATCGCGTCTTCCTCGGAGTGGCCGAGGCCAAGCTGAATGCATGCTCGAAGCACTTGGAAGGGCCTATGCGCGCCTTGCAATATGAGTACAAAGTGACGCCGGACATGCTCGACGCACCGCTGAGCGTCCCCATCCTGCCGGCGCTGATCAAGCACATCATCGACGCTATCGACGTCATAACCGTCGGCGGGACGACGTACTGCCCTTTCGCCGCGGCGCAGCAGCGGTACGCCGCGGGCGAGATGGACCCGCACCCCCGGGAATCTCTTGCTCAGCAGCTTGCGCGAGACGGTGGTGACCCTGTCCTCTCCGGAGACGTCGGTCTGGCAACGACATTGGTTCAAAACGCACTGTCCGATACCGGGCGCCGTCTGGGACGAGGACGATCTCCTGAAGAACGCGGACGAGATTATTCCCGAAGGGTACGACTGGAAGAAGGATTTAGAGGGTGACATGTGGCCGGTGCACATGTTTCTGATTTCGATGCAGCAAAAGTATCCGTCGATGGCGGCCGGGCCCCTGTCGCCCACAGGCGCGCGCGTGAGCCTGGCGGCGCTCATCTCGAACGAGATGGAACACTTGCACGCTCCGCCGCGCCGCGCCGGGGAGCCGCTGCCGGAGTACTGCGGGAGGTGCCACCCGCGGGGCACCAACGGGGAGCCCTACTACAAGGTCGCAGACGCAGAGATGCCGGAAGTGGAAGCCGTGTTGGGACAGGTGGCGCTGCTGGGGGAGGAGCCCGCGTGGGTGTGGACCGCGCCGCCCGAGCTGCAGCAGGCTTACGAGGTGCGGCTTGGCGCGAAGACCAGGCCAAATTTCTTCAACGACAGCTACTCGATAGCCCTGATGAGAGTCAATCAGGCCATGCTGTGTCCCCCGGCCCGCGGGGGTGGAGGGGGGCAGGAGGCCATGAAGGACCCGGAACCGGAACTTGTAAAACGTGCGATCTGACCGAAGCATGTACCGGGATATAGATCCTCGACTGGATGGCAAACAAGCAAGTGGGTCTCCTGATGGTAAGAAAAGCATCATTTATTTAAACTTAAGCTAAAGAACCTATATTAAATATAATGACCCGGATAACTCACGTCTTAAATCGAGTTTAGCTCGACATGTTTCAAACATGTCGAGCTAAACTCGATTTAAGACGTAAGTTATCCGGTCGCTTGTCACGGTCAGCTAGGCACTACAGCGCCAGTAGATGACGTTAGTGTGCAAATTCCACGTATTTTATTTTTTTTTGGAATGAAATCGTGGATATTTTTATAAAATAATGTACATACCGCCAATAGCGTGAAATTTGTGATATATCGTACCAAGTTTCAGATGTATTTTAATTTAGAAAATACTTTCACTTGATCGCTGCAGTTTCGACTGCGATATTTTCGCACACATGCTTGTAATTTGTTGTAAACAGAAGTCTTTGTTAATTTTGCTCTCATGATCAAAGAGCAGATTGGCCTAGTTGCATAAGGCTAGAGTTTACCCTATCCTCAGCTTAGGAAGTTTGGGTTCAAACCCGTTGTAGGAATTAACTTTTTTTTGTTTTTTTTTTATTGTTCTCAGTTAATGATGTTAATATTTTTTGAAATGTGTAGCTAAAAATTTATAAGACCTAATTTAGGCACAAACATTTTTTAAAAAAATTTTAGGTAAATCTGAATATGCACAGCACAACTATGAGACTTATAATTCCTCACATCCACTCAAGGGTTGCTTGGTAGAGATCCCTTCGAGGGATAAGTTCGCCTTTACAAAAATCGAGGAAACCGAATCACGTTACAGAGTGGAACCCAAGTGGAACCTTTTCATATTCAATTGCGCTGTGATTTCTTTGGCAAGTGTATGGGAAGTCAACATGACATTAGTAGCACATAGGTTCCACCCTGGTACGTGACTCAGTTTCCTTAACCGTAACTCAACGATTGTTTATTTATTTTTTATTTACAATACACTTTACATACTATGAGAAAATTAGTCATAATCATTATCCCTATACATTATACATACCTACATACAGAGGCCTCCTCTCACAATGAGGGCATGGGCGTTATTTTCAACGCAGGCCCAGTGTGAATTGAAATATAGCACACACCATTAATTATATAGCAGGTGTGTGTACGTTTCTTCATGATATTTAATTGGTTGGGTAGTAATCGAAGGCTCTATTGAACAACAAATAAAAAAGTCCATCACTAAGTCAGTTTTTATTTATTTATTTACATCAGTCAATTAATAATAATAATAATAATAAATTTATTTCGACCAACTCGGATCATACACATAGAAATTAAATAGAAATGAAGAACAATAAGATTACATTACATATACTAAGTGGGCAACACATGCAGCTGGTTCCAGTGGCACATAAATGGACCGTCATTCCGCTCAGAAACTGTCTTCAGGAGGCTGTTGGGGCTGCGAGTGATGCGCTGCAGCAGCGAGGCGACCCGTTTCCGCATGATTGCGTGAAAGCCGTCTGCATGCGCCTCCGCGAACATTCCTGACGCGCTGCAGCGCCCCGGCAGCCCCAGCAGCATTCTGAACGCGTTGTTATATTGAACGCGTAGGGCGCTGTAGGCTTTTTGAGTATAATTGACCCACAGGCTGCAGGTATAAAATGACTGGCAGTATGCCTTAAACAAAGAAATTTTGACGTTTTTAGTACACCTGGCAAACCTACGGATCAACATATTACTCCTCACCGCCAGCGCCCTACGCTCTCGCTCTATATCCTTACAGTCGCTAAGTGACGCTGTAACCCAATGCCCCAGATATTTAAACTCCTCGACTACCTTTAGAGGAGTGCCTTCGAGTTTTACTTGGGGAATACGTGGATAGCTCATTGTACCCGCCTTAAACACCAGCAACTCACTCTTTGAGGCATTATATCTAAGGCCGTGGGCCTCAGCGTATCTTTCATATATGACTAAAAGATCTTTAATGGCGCCTATTGACGGGCCCAGCAACACCATGTCATCTGCGTAACTTATATTATTAATAAATTTACCTCCTACTGAGCATCCGACCATAGTGTTGCTGAGCTCATCAATCAGCCGATCGACATACAGGCTGAAGAGTTTGGGTGACGTGAGCCCACCCTGTCGTACCCTACACTCTGTCCTGTATGTGTCAGATAACGAGTCAGCCCACCTTACCACGTTATTTTGGTGACCATACCAGAACTTAAACATTTCAATCAACTCACTGGGTAACGTGGTGTCCTCGTACAGTTTTTGCCATAACTTACTATATGACACCAAATCAAAAGCCTTGGACAAGTCAAGAAAACACGCGTATACGGGTGTTTTCCTGTCCGTGTAATATCGGACAGTATGCTTGAGACAAAGAACTGCCGCTTCCGTGGAAAGCCCGGCTCTGAAGCCGAACTGCGCGTCATTGAGACACATGTGCTTGTCCAGTTGTTTGTCAAGCATACTGTCCAACACCTTTGCCGTAATAGTGGCCAATGAGATGGGTCTATAATTCTTAATATCAGAGGCGTCTAATTAAATTAGCCCACATACTCAATACTCAATATTTTATTGCTTTTCCACCATGTATGGTTACAGATGTTACAAAGAGATTATGTGATCATCATGGACCCTGTTGGGCATAGCAACATACAACCACTGCTGAGTGCCTCTTGCATTTTCACGCCACTTTTCCAGTCTTGTGCCAGTCTCGTACACAGCTTACCAGCCGACAATGTATGTTATGACAGTGTTTTTCACTCTGTAATTAAATATTTTATTATGAAAATAAAACATATTTTGAAGAAGCATATTTTGTCAAATGAACTTTTCTCTGAACTCCAAAATTACCGAGATATGAGGCTCAAAAGTTAGTCCGCTACCAAGGGGCTGGGGACTTGAAAAAAAAAACAGTAAAAATATCTGTCCTAAACACCTACGGTCATGGAAACTGAGACTTTAGGCCTCCCCCATATTTTCCCGTGTTGCCAATACTCGCCACGTTTGATAAGCGGGTTGGCGAGCGTAGTAAGTATATGATGTGAGGTTGCTTGGAAAACGCTGCTGCCAATCTTCTGATATTATCCCTCAGCCGATTCCTAAGGTACCCACGGGGGGTGGTGGAAGTTGTATCTCTACTGTACTTACTTTTTAATTTCCTTATAATGCGTCTTTTTCCAGACCAGAGTATTGATGCTTTATTTATTTTTTTCGCAAAGTTCGTGGCTTCATAGTTTCCAATGTGAATTATAATTCAGTTCAATACTTGAAAATATAACTGCATTCACATTATAGATTATAGATAATGATAATCCCGCCAGTTTCGATGACAAATTACGATAATTTAATTTAGGAAAAAATTACTTCATTAGTTTACAATGTCATGACAACCTCGGTTTAAAGATCTTTATTTCTCAAAAGAATAACAATAATTCACTTACTTGAGAAAGAAATATTACATGCATAAACTATTAATCTAAGCTAGCGAGCGTAAACATTAACACAATCGCAAAATCATAAAAGTTACAATTTGCCGGTAGGATTATAAAAAGTACACAAAACAAATTCGATCGCTCTCTGCTTAGGAGCGCGATGCGCTGTGCGGTGTGAGCGCAGTTTGACAAGATAACAGTTTTACAAAGATATCTATATATATAAAAGAAGAAACTGACTGACTGACTGACTTATAGATCAACGCACAGCCCAAACCGCTGAGCCTAGAAACTTGAAATTTGGTACAGAGGTTCTTTTTATGATGTAAATGAGCACTAAGAAAGGATTTTTAGAAATTCATCCCCTAAGGGGGTGAAATAGGGGGGTGAAGTTTATATGGAATTTTCTCATTTCTGGACTTAGAAGTATGAAAATAGGTGTATAGGTTCTATATTACAATTAAAAATTATCTATCTAGATGAAATGGATAAAATTCCCCCCTAAAAGGGTGAAATGGGGGGGTAAAGTTTGTATGGATTTTTTCTCATTTCTGGACCAAGAAGTATGAAAATAAGTGCATACGTTCTCGATTACAATTAAAAATTATCTGTGTAAGTGAAATGGATAAATACCCCTCTAAAGGGGTAAAATGGGGGGTAAAGTTTGTATGGAAATTTTTTTGGACTTAGAAGTATAAAAATAGCTGTATAAGTTCTAGATAACAATTAAAAATTATCTGTGTAAGTGAAATGGATAAAATTCCCCCCTAAAGGGGTAAAATGGGGGGATAAAGTTTGTATGAAAAATTTATCCTTTATGGATTTAGAAGTATGAAAATAGGTATATAAGTTCTCAATTACAATTAAAAATTATCTATCTAGGTGAAATGGATATAAAATTCTCCCCTAAAGGGGTAAAATGGTGGGGGGTGAAGTTTATATGGAATTTTCCCATTTCTGGACGTAGAAGTATGAAAATACGTGTATAAGTTCTAGATTACAATTAAAACTTATCTGTCTAGGTGAAATGGATAAAATTCCCCCTAAGGGGGTAAAATGGAGGGGTAAAGTTTGTATGGAAATTTTCTCATTTCTGGACTTAGAAGTATCAAAATAGGTGTAAAAGTTCTCGATTACAATTAAAAAATATCTGTGTAAGTGAAATGGATAAAATTCCCCCCTAAAAGGGTAAAATGGGGGGTAAAGTTTGCATGGAAATTTTCCCATTTCTGGCCTTAGAGGTATGGAAATAGGTATATAAGTTCTCGATTACAATGACAAATTATATGTCTAGGTGAAATGGAAAAAAATCCCCCTAAAATGGTTAAATGGGGGGTAAAGTTTGTATAGAAATTTTCTCATTTCTGGACTTAGCATTATGAAAATTGGTATACCTACTTACAGGGTCCTGATTAAAAATAAAAATGATCTGCGTAGGCAAAGATAAAGAAAGAAGAAGTAGCTTTCGATTTATTAGGGGGGGAGTTTCTATGATACTTCCTTATTTCTAGACTAAAAATATAGCTGGTCAAAATTTAAAATGATCCGTACCTATGGTGTTGGCGAGTTCAATAGGGGAGGGGGTTTTTCATACAAAATGTACAACTAAAATGTGGAAATTAAATTGATATTTTAAATGATGTGTGAAATAAATTTGCAAATAATTGTGCAAGAATTATGCAGTAGGTACCTAACTTAAAAATTACTCATTGGATTGTGCATAATAAAATCAATAATATAACTAATATAAGCGTAATTTTTGTGTGATTATCCGTTCTTATTTATCTTTTACCTAATTTACAAACTATTATGTGTAGCAGAGTGGCATGCGTTGAGCAGATGAGCGGGGAGCGTCAGCAGGCGAGAAATAATACAGCCAGGATATCACGACATCGCTTTATATATTAAGCAGATATTGAAGCTGGACAATACTGATTCGATTACACTTGATATGAGACGATGAAGTTCCACAAAACACTTATTAGACAAAGGACAAGTCGGTTTAACATGCTCACATCACGGACGGAGGAAATGAACAGGAACAGAGTCATTTGACAATTATGACAGTATTGCCATAGCCTAAATCCATCAAAATTAAGACCATGACATACTCATGTGTTGCCATATTTAACCGCAATGCTATAAGGCTTAACATTCATTAACACCACCCCTTAAGCTCTTATAACATTGATAGAGTCAACCAATTAGTTTGACAAAGTAATAACAGAAGACACATACAACATGACATGCCTAAACACTTAACTAATTTTGACATAAAATCAAGTCACAACAATACATCTATAATATTCATGCCATCCAAAAATTTATGGTGCCTCATGGAACTTAAAGGTTTGGTCAATATATCAGCAACCATATTGTTAGTTGGCATGTATTTAATTTTAACAAAACCTTTCTGAATTAAATCTTTTACATAGTGGTACCTAAGGTCAATGTGCTTGGTTTTCTTGTGACAATATTCTTTTATTTCTAAGAGCTTGTGTGCACTCTGGTTATCATTATATAATAATATATCAATATTATTAGCTAGAAATTCAGAGATAAAATTCTTAATAAAACACAACTCTTTACATATGTCACTGATAGCTATATACTCAGCCTCAGTGCTAGAGAGAGCCACACAGCGCTGTTTACGTGACTCCCAGCTGATGTTGTTCCTACCTAGCTTCACTATGTAGCCAGTGTATGACTTACGGTCTACACTGTCATTTGCCCAATCTGCATCTGCATAAGCGGTTATGTTAAAATCACGCGTTCTATAAAAACATAGACCATAATTCAACGTTCCCGCTAAGTACCGCAAAATGCGTTTAGCTGCTAACCAATGCGTATTATCAAAGTCATGATTAAATTGGCTTAACTGACTACATGCATATGCAATGTCGGGCCGAGTACAGATGGACAGGTACATTAAACAACCTAATAATTCTCTATACTTGTAAATCTTATCATCCAAACAATCCAACTCTGGTTTATGCAATTTAGAATTAATTACCATGGGCGTAGAGACACTTTTACAGTTCTCCATGCCAAAACGCCTTAACAATCTCTTTGTGTAGTCTACCTGGTCCAACTTCAAAACGCCTTTAGCTCTATCACGAGTCACATTAATTCCTAAACAATTTCTTAAGGCTCCTAGATTTTTAATTTCAAAATTACATTTTAAAAGCTTAATTAATTCATTTTTAGTTTTCATGTCATTACTAAATATATAATGGTCATCAACATATAGAGCAATTATTGTCAATAAATTATTATTCTTCTTGACATACACACAGGGTTCACATTTGTTTTGCATATAGCCATTATTTGTCAATAATTGATGTACTGTCTCATTCCACATTCCACATCCTACTGGCTTGTTTAAGACCGTAAATGCTTTTGTGCAACAAACATATCTTACTGTCATTATTTACAAAACCTACAGGCTGCTCCATATAAATAATTTCATTTAATTTACTGTTAAGAAATGCTGTTGCAACATCCACATGATCAATATCCATATTCAAGTCATTGGCTAGGGAAAACAAAATACGCATAGTGCTGTGGCGAACTACAGGAGAAAAAGTCTCATTGTAATCAATTCCTCTCTTTTGTGAGAAGCCACGAGCAACTAATCGCGCCTTAAATTTATCTTTACCTGACGTATCTTGTTTTACCTTGAAAACCCACTTACACTTGACGATATTAGCGTCCTTAGGGCGATCTACCAAAGACCACACTCCATTTTTAATGAGCGCGTCATACTCTTTTTGCATAGCACTATGCCATTCCTCACTACATGAAGATGACATAGCTTCATCATATGTAAGTGGTTCAGTCTCACACTGAGCCAACAAAGACATATCATAACTGTCATACCTTGAAGGGGCCTTGCAGCGAGTACTGCGGACGGGTCGTGGAGTGACAGTACCAGAAACATCTGGACGAGTCACAGGGATCATCACAGGAACATCTTGCCCTGGATGAGTCTCCGCCGGATATGACATGTCAGTCACAGGAACGTCTTGCCCTGGACGAGACAACACCGGATGTGACATGTCGGTCCCAGGAACATCTTGCCCTGGACGAGACACCACCTCTTCCCCTTCACGAGACACCACGTCCGCATCCGAGGCACTGCTACACTCCCGAGCATCATGCCGGGAACTCGTGCTAACATCCTCTTCATCACCTGTGCAGTACTCAGGATCTGATGATGCTGAAACCACAGACAAATCATTACAATTTGACTCTATATGCTCACTTATCCTAGGAGCCTCACTACTATTTAAATAATTCCTATTAGTAGTATCACAGTTATCTTTAAAATCATTTGTAAAAATAAAATTTGGTGTATAAGGTGTATAAGTATAATCATTAAAATTGTATAAAATATTATTACTAAACTGTCCATTCATATCCTTTAAAAAGGTTTCCTCTAAAAATACTACATTCCGTGAATAAATAATTTTTCTAGGTTCAGAAAGGTCTAGAAGCCTATATCCCTTGGAAGTGTCACTGTATCCTACAAAAATACACATTTTAGATCTGGCATCCAACTTACAAATACGCCTCTGTTTTGGAATAAGTGTGTATGCAACACATCCAAACACACGAAGATTACTGAGATCTACAGGTGATCCAGTCCATACCTGCTCTGGAATAGACCCTGTCAAAGCTCTTGTGGGGGATCTGTTTTTAAGGTAAATAGCCGTCATTACCGCTTCCCCCCAGAATTCCTTGGCAAGACCAGATTCTAACAGGATACATCGTGCTTTATCTAATAAAATTCTATTTAAACGTTCTGAGAGGCCATTTTGTTGTGGACAGTAGGGTACTGTCGTTTGGTGAATAATACCTTGACTTTTTAAATAAGTACTAAATTTCTTATTACAATATTCACCACCGCCATCAGATCTTAGACACTTTATAGGCAAACCAGTTTGTTTTTCTACTAAAGCTTTAAAGTTAACAAAACAAGACATTACCTCAGATTTAAATTTCAGCAGGTAACCAAATGTTTTCCTTGAAAAGTCATCGGTGAATGTTACAAGGTATCTTGCTCCTCCCATACTGCTAGTAGACATAGGCCCACAAACATCAGAGTGTATGAGCTCCAGCGGTCGTGCAGCACGCTTTGCCTGCCGTTCGGGAAAAGCAGCCGCGGTTTGCTTCCCCTCCAGGCAGCGCACACACGCCGGTCCCTTCTCCAGATCATCCATCTGCATCAAAAGACCCCAATCCCGCAGATCACACATACCTCCATAACTCAAATGCCCAAGTCTCTTGTGCCAAACACCTGCTGGCACCACAGTAACCATTGCACTCTGATCCCTCTGCACTCCATCCTGCAGAGTGGCTGAAGAATGCTCCAAATGGACCTGCAAGACCTTATCACACACAACACCACCATTTAACTTATACACATTATTGACTTTTCTAGCAGAACCAATTATTTTACTTTCAAAGCTTATATTGCAACAATTTTTACTAAACAAAACTGTGAACCCTTCACTAGTGAGCTTGCTAACCGACAATAAGTTGGTTGAGAGATTAGGTACATACATGACATCAGACAATAAATGGCATTTGTTATTAAACACAATATTGATGTTACCTATACCTAGACAAGATAGTCTGTCACCATTTGCTATTGACACATCACCTAGACAACATTTAAAGTCTATGAAAAAGTCTTTGTTATTGCACATATGAGAAGTACATCCAGAGTCGACAATCCATTCCTTCTGTTGCACAGAAAAAACCTCGGCCGAAGGCTCCCGAACAACAAAAACAGCATCTCGTCGCTCCGTCTGCCTCTTTTTCTTCATGGCAAAACAATTTATTTTCTTGTGTCCCGGTTTTTTGCAAAAATTACAAATCACAGGCTTCCTTCTAGTAAGATATGCCATATTCGTAGCATCAACACAATCATTGTGGAGCTTACGATGTTCTTCTTGTAATAAGCGAGAGCGCACCACCTCACTTGATAATGTTGTATTGATGCATGCAGTTTCAATATTGGACACCAGCACATCATACTCCTGCGGCAATCCACTTAGCAAAATTTCCGCAATCTCAGTGTCTTCTATGGTCTTTCCTATATCTGCCAGTTGCTGGACAAGGAGCATAACTTGGTTGATATAATCACCCATGCCAGAAAATTTCGAAAATTCAATTCGGTGAAGTTGCCGCATTAAAAGCACTCGTCTGTATAGCCCTTTATCCTCAAATATAGCCGAGAGACTCCTCCAGGCATCTTTAGGCGTTAACGCATTGCGCACATATTGATATAGAGAAGTGTGCACCGAAAGGCATATGCGCGCGAGCGCCCTTTGACCTCGTACGGCGTCCGCATCCTCTCCCTCAACACAACTCCACAAGCCTTCCAATGTCAATATCATCCGCATACCAAATTTCCATGCGTTATAATTCTGAACGCCAGTAAGCTTCTCAATCGTGTTAGTGCCACCATTAAGCATAGGCGGCATGCTTGGCACATGCCCGTCTTGTAGGTTATCCGGCATCGTGTCACCAAAAACCAAACTGAGCACTCACCCGCTAATTATTTCCTGAGCCGCTTCTTTAGATGTTCTTCAGGGACTTGCGATTACTATGTCTGAGCCCGTAACCTGTAGCAGAGTGGCATGCGTTGAGCAGATGAGCGGGGAGCGTCAGCAGGCGAGAAATAATACAGCCAGGATATCACGACATCGCTTTATATATTAAGCAGATATTGAAGCTGGACAATACTGATTCGATTACACTTGATATGAGACGATGAAGTTCCACAAAACACTTATTAGACAAAGGACAAGTCGGTTTAACATGCTCACATCACGGACGGAGGAAATGAACAGCAGGAAATCGAACAGGAACAGAGTCATTTGACAATTATGACAGTATTGCCATAGCCTAAATCCATCAAAATTAAGACCATGACATACTCATGTGTTGCCATATTTAACCGCAATGCTATAAGGCTTAACATTCATTAACATTATGTACAGTGCAATTTTGAATATATACTTCGGGTTCTGGAGTAAGATTCGGTTCTCGCCGGAAGCACACGAGATAATTAATTTACTCTCGTGCTTTGCACAAAACTTTTCATAAACTAGCTTCAAAACTGGTAAAAAATGTTGTTTATAGCGAAGTACTTTAGCAAACCGTTACCTATTGTTTACGGCAGTACTTCGCTATGCATACAGATACAATTATAACGGGGGTTAATTAAAACATGCCCTGATAACTAAAGTATACGCGGACGAAGTCGCGGGCAAAAGCTAGTAAAGATATAAAGAGTTCGGAAGTGTCTTAGCAAATGCCTACGTACGTACGTTGACTTTGTGGTCTAATTGTGTTGTACATGTATTTTGTTGAACTATTAATGTATGGTACATTATTTTTGTTTGAGTATGTGTTATTTTGATATTTATTTTATTTTATAGCAGGTATTGATTTGATTCATATTTAAGTATAAGTATCTACTGATTTATATTATATTTGCTTATTTACTTTAGATAATTCTATATTGATAATTTAGTATTTATATTTATATTAATGTTAAAATACGCGTATTTATGGGCGAGTTGAGAGGTATTGTTTTAATAATCTTTTAAATGTGCGTAGCGATTTGGCATCTTTGATGTCAGTTGGGAGTTTATTGTACAAGTTAGCTCCCTCGTATAATATACATTTTTTGCCATAATTAGTGCGCGCAGGCCGCAAAACAAGATTATTAGCGTTCCTGAGTTTAATTCTTTGGAATTGTTGCTTTTTTGTAAAAGAAATTTGTATATGGAGATCATTTGATAGTATTTTTCTTATTAGTATACAAGTCTGATATATGTAAGTGTTGGCAACTCTCGCCCTGAGAACTGCCGGTGGGTGCAATTGATGTGATGTGCGTGCGCACCCTGCGCCGCTGACGTTAATACTTAGACCAAACCGCTGGCCTCGCGGTGATGATGATGTGAAGTCAGACCCTCTCCCGAGCCCCTGGGATCGGTCTGGACAGCTGCCGCCTCCTGTAGCCAGCTGCCGCCGGTGTCTTGTGAAGGGTTGAGGTTACGAAGATGAAATTAAACTGCTATTACGTTCACCACTATATTTTCGTGTTACTGACACCGTACAACTGTTTATATCTATAAATATGATTGAGATGACCTTAGTTCATTTGGGTCAACAACAACCTTGTAAAGGCTAGCCACAAAGTTACCGAGAAAATTAGAAGACCTATCGACCGAACGGTTGTCCGGAGTAGAGAAAGTAGATGAGATAAAGTCACAAAATGCATTACATATTGCATTTCCTGTGTTCACCAGTTTACCATTGTACACAAGACCGGAGGGAATTCATTATACAAAAAACTTTTTGGTGACTGTTAGCGACGTGCTCAAAAATCGTTACAAATTTGTATGTTTTAATGTTGCGGGTATTATGGCCCAATCATTACATATGTTTTAGATTTTATATTAAAATTTTAAGGTAGAAAACGATGGTACGTGTGACGTCACAGCGGTTTATTAAAACCAGGAATCGAACGGTGACGCAGGAAATTTCTAAAAAGTCTAGGGGTGGGCAAATCTCAACTCAATTCTTCTACCTTGACTGACCTCAATGGCCTCAACAAACATTTTAGCACTTCACCAGTTCAAATTAATCCTTTATCTAAGCAACACACCCTATCTTTTCTTGCCAGTATTCAACACCCTGATGTCCCCTCTTTTGATCTCGGGAGCATTGCTCCGCGCGATGTTCTTAATATTCTTAAACTGATTCGGACGAAGGCTGTTGGTGAAGACGACTTGAGCTTAGACATGCTTGTGCTCGGGGCCGAAATTATTGCTCCTATTCTATCCCATATTATTAACTTTTCTTTTTCCTCGGGCTGTTTCCCTTCGTTGTGGAAACACGCACACGTCATTCCTCTTCCTAAAACGTCCAATCCTATCTCCTTCTCTGAACATCGGCCGATTTCAATTCTCCCAGTTTTATCTAAAGTAGTTGAACATTTTGTAAATCGACGTCTCTCCTCGCATCTCAATACACACAATCTCCTAAATCCTTTCCAATCAGGTTTCCGTCCTGGGCATAGCACTGTCTCAGCCCTCGTCAAGGTTACTGATGATATTCGCCTTAATATTGAGAACAAAAAGCTAACAGTCCTGGTGCTACTTGATTTCAGTAGTGCATTTAATACCGTTGACTTTGATATACTTCTTGGTATCCTTAACTCTTTAAACATATCTTCAAATGCGTTATCCTGGTTCCGTTCTTACCTCTGTGGGAGACAACAGCGAGTCAAGGTTGAAGACGTTTTTTCAAGCTGGTGCGATCTTACTGCTGGTGTCCCTCAAGGGGGTGTACTCTCTCCGCTCCTTTTCTCTATTTTTATTAATGGCATTACCTCTTCTTTGCACTCTTCTTACCACCTGTATGCGGACGATTTACAAATCTATGATGCCGCTAGTCTTGACGATTTTCCTCTGCTAATTGATCGCATTAATACAGACCTTAATGCAATTCGTGACTGGGCTGAGAGGTTCGGCCTCAAAGTAAATGCAAAGAAAACCCAGGCAATCATTATTGGCAGTCCATTCTTTATCTCTCGGATTTCTGACTTGGTAGTTCCAAACTTGTATTTTGATGGTACAATTATTCCTTTCTCATCTACCGTCAGAAATCTGGGGATCATAATGGACCAAACGCTTTCTTGGTCGGCCCAAGTGACTGATGTCAGTCGTAAACTTTTTGCCTCGCTTCACTCGCTCAGGCGCTTGCAAAATTTTCTACCTCTCCAAACGAAAATTACTCTGGCTCAGTCTCTTTTGCTCCCCTTGCTTGACTATGGTGATATTGGTTATCTGGATCTTAGTGAGGGGCTGCTCGACAAGCTCGATCGCCTTCAGAATGTATGTATTCGATACATTTTTGGACTCCGCAAGTACGACCACGTGTCAAATTTCAGGGTACAGCTGAAGTGGTTGCCTATAAGGGATCGTAGGAACATCCACGTTCTGTCATTACTTTTCAACACTCTTTTTAATCCTTCTGCTCCCGTATACCTTTCCGAGCGTTTCAGCTACTTGGCTGCTGGCAGTCAGTATCGGTTACGATCGAGTACCAATCTCCTTTTAGCCTGTCCTTCTACCTCATCCAAAACATACTCTAAATCCTTTACAGTGCAATCTGCCAGGCTGTGGAATCGGCTACCGACCTCCATCCGGCAATCCCCCACCGTGGGATCTTTTAGGGAAGGCTTGAGAAGAATGTGGCTTGCACCTTCTCCTTAAATATTTGAGAACATTCCTTTGTTAATATGCTTATATATTATATGTATTATGGTCATATATATAGTAGTTTATTTATTTATATTGTAGTTTATGTATTATATTGTTTAAAGCACTGTATAGTAGCTTTCATTATTTTAACTCTAAAACTCACCCTTTGTCGGACCCTAACGTATTGCTCCTCTCCTCTCATCCACTCAAAGGTTGACTG
Source organism: Choristoneura fumiferana (assembly GCF_025370935.1). Lineage (NCBI taxonomy): Eukaryota > Metazoa > Arthropoda > Insecta > Lepidoptera > Tortricidae > Choristoneura > Choristoneura fumiferana. The sequence goes on along the minus strand of NC_133481.1, from coordinate 14,248,779 downwards.
GTAGAGATCCCTTAAAGGGATAAGTCCGCCTTTGTACAAGTATCTTAAAGTTTGTCAGTAATGTTTTGTTAATTTTCTTTTGTACAATAAAGAGTTTACATACATACATACATACCTTCGCTCTCTCTCTCTCACTCTCATATGTTCGTGTACCTACGTTGTGTCTGTTTAAAAATAAACGGTTTTAACGAGTTTTTGGGTTTCGAGTTTCCTAATATTTTATCGCGCCAGTGCAACCTTTACAAAGTGGTCTTCGAACCAGATCTACCTAATGTTCAACACACCGCCTGCAAAGATGGTAAAAACTCGAAGCACTACACGCAAGGAGCTCGAGAGCAAAGAGCACGAAAATCAGGAAGTCCAGTCACAAGTGCATCCACAGCCAACTGATGGAAATACACAGAAGGATGAACAGACACCGACCGCTAGCCAATTATATGATGTTGCGGGTAGCAGCGTCAAGCGCGAGTACCGCTTGCAACAGCCACCCGTTTCGCGCACCGGGGCTAAGTCAACGTCCACCTCGTCCTCCCTGATGGCCAGGAGAAAGAAACTGGAACTAGAAATGGCTAAAGAAAAGGCTAGAATTCAAATGGATCTCATCGATAAGAAGTTTCAGGCGGATTTAGCAGACCTTATGGATGAAAAAGAGGAAATATACAGTCCACATAGTGACCCGCATGACGACACCAAGAATAAAGAAGTGGAGCAATGGTTAGAACAAAGCCAGCTCGAGCACGAACCTCCATCGCACGCTCCCGAGTTTGGTAATCAGCTGGACAAGCAGTGTCCGCCGGCTGCAGGCGTTGCCGGCCCATCTGACGGAACGGTTCATATGCTCGCGAGCGCCCTACGGAATCTAACCTCGATCTCTGCAAATAATGGGGCAAACAACAACCTGCTTAGCCGCATGTGTACACCCCGAGACCTACCTAGTTACTCAGGGGACTCGTTGGAGTGGCTCCAGTTCAAACAAGCTTATGACGAGTCTACCGAAGTGTGCGGGTTTAGCCCGAAGGAAAATTTATGGCGTTTAAGGAAGTGTCTTCACGGGCCAGCTAAGGAGGCAGTCTCAGCTCTCATGATAAGCGCTACTTCACCCGACGTAGTGATAAAAACTTTAGAGCTACTATACGGCAACGCAGACACCATCCTAAGCAAAATTACCCAGGGCCTGAAAAAACTACCACCTATGTCAAACGAATACAATAAAGACATTGTGTCGTTCTCAGTTAAAGTGCAAAATTTCATCGCAGCGGTGCGCGCCGTCGGCCGAGAAGAGTACATGCAAGGCATGCATATTGTAAATATCATTTTATCCAAGCTGCCTACCGTTCTAATATCAAAATGGTCCGATTATAGTTTTGCTATAATAAAGGAAGGAAAGAAATCACGTTTGAAAATATTAGGCGATTTTTTAAATCAAGAAGCTGTGAAAATTTCGACTACAGCAAACATACACGCCACAGAGGCCCGCAGCGTCGGATTTCAGCACCACTACAAGAATAAACCCGACTACAACGTCACCAGCCGTCCTCATGCAGTGTTAGTGCAATCAACGCACAGTGACAATAAGTGTTTATTTTGCTACGTCGCAAAACATAAATTAACTGAGTGCAAAATGTTTAAAAAAGCGTTGCGCAAAGACAGGTGGCGTCACGTTAAACGCCACGGCGTGTGTTACAAGTGCTTAGTGTCGCGCCACGATCGAGAAACGTGTCCCGCGGCCGCCTGCGACAAAGACGGTTGCGGCGAGGCGCACCACCGACTGCTGCACTACGTGCGCGAGCCCGGCCGAGAGCCGCGCCCGCGCCCCGCCGCGCCCGGCGCGGGCGACACCGGCGACGTCGGCGACACGGGCACGGGCCACACCGGCCACAGCGGCCACACTCCAGAACCCGCAGCTGCTACCGTGACGCACATTAATTCTGCACACAGCGTCTTATTGAAAGTAGTACCTATAAACATACACGGACCTAATGGTGTAATCAGCACGAATGCATTGCTCGATGACGGATCGACAATAACATTAATAACCGGTTCCCTCGCTGCGCGGGCCGGTTTGCGCGGCCGCACTGAGACTATGCGCGTGAGCGGAGCGTGGAGCGGTAGCGATGTTGTTGTTGATTCTACTGTTTTATCTATGGATGTGTCTGATAAAAATAATTGTAATATGTCTACTATTAATGCACGAAGTGTAAACAATTTAAAATTGCCTGAGCAAAATCTCTTTTCTATCGACTGTAGTCAGTATGCTCATTTGCAAAATTTGAAACATGACTTAATATTTTGTAACAATAATATTAAACCTGAAGTACTAATCGGTCAGGATAATCACCATTTGTTAGCTCCTGTTTGAAATGTGTATCGGTAAACGTAATGAGCCGTCCGCTACTCGCACCACCCTAGGCTGGTCCTTACATGGAATAGCGCGCGCGCCGCCGCACGGCGCCCGCGCCTCGCAGAGCCCGCTGCTGTGCTGCAGCGCGGGGCCCGCCGCTCCAGCCGTCCGGCCCTCCGACAAGGTTACCGCAGAGAACTTGCTTCAGCGAACTTCATGACGAGGTCAGCCCTCTTCAAGCGTCCCAGGTGTTTACTCAAAATTCGAAACGACGCGCACGCGCTCAGGTGCTCGGCGATTCCCCGTGGTTCGACGAGCGTTGACAAGTACGTTAACGTTTCCAGGTTCAAAGGGTTGAGAAAAAGATGCTGGCGAACCTGACTACGCCAAACGTTATTCCGAACGAGTGGATCACCTTTTAGTAAATGACTTCGCTAAAGAGTCGACTGATACTAGGCGCACACCGCGAACGTGGTATTTACCACACTTTGGGGTCGATAACCCTAATAAAAAGAAGTTGCGTTTCGTTTTCGACGCAGCAGCGAAAAGTCAAGGAAAATCTTTAAATGATTACCTATTGCAAGGTCCCGACTTACTCGCGTCCCTATTCGGCATTATGTACGTTTTAGAGAGAATAGGATCGCTGTAGCCGGGGATATTAAAGATATGTTCCTGAGAATTAAAATAAGGGATGAGGATCAGAATTCCCTTAGATTTCTGTGGAGACCTCGCCCTGAACAATCTGTCAAAACTTTTAACATGACTTCGCTCATATTCGGTGCTAATTGTTCCCCATTTATTGCACAGTATGTAAAAAACAGGAACGCGGAGCGTTTCGCTTCGTCCATGCCCGCTGCTGCCGACGCTATCTGTAACCAGCACTACATGGACGACTACCTGGACAGTTTCCCGGACGAAGCCACCGCGACGCAGATGGTAAGAGATATTGTTTACATTCACAAAGCGGGTGGCTTTGAAATACGCAATTGGACTAGTAACAGTGTAGTGGTGTTGGACAGCATACCAAAAGAGACCTTAGGTACGGTGGCGGTAAGTCTCAAAATGGGTCAGCAGTGCGAAGGAGAACGTACGCTCGGTCTTATTTGGTTTCCCGCTAAAGACGAGCTGGGGTTTGATTTGTCCTTCAAGCGCATTCCCGAGGACGTGGTGAACGGAGCACAGGTGCCTACTAAAAGGGTTATGCTGCGAGTCATTATGTCTATTTACGATATTTTTGGTTTCTTGTCGCCGTTCACAATACAAGGAAAAATAATGCTTCAAAATCTTTGGCGATCAAATATTGGCTGGGACGACGAGATTCCCAACAGTATTTTAAAATAAATGGAAAACCTGGATCGATTTGCTAAAGGTAATGAGTAACGTACGCATTCCTAGATGCTACCTAAACCCTATAGGTGCGAGCGAGACAGGTGACCGCATAGCAACGGACGCAGCTGATATCGTAGCAGGTGAGTGCTCCCCCGCGCCCCTCGGCCCGCTGACGCCCGCGCAGCCCGCTACGGCCTCTACGCGGCTGACCGGGAGCTACGAAACCGCGCACGCTACGAGTGCTACGACGTACGATAACACACAGCTGCATGTTTTTTGCGATGCGTCTACTAAAGCGATGTGCGCCGTAGCTTATTGGCGGTGGACGTGCAATGGTAATGTGTTTGTTGCATTTATAGCGAGTAAATGTCGAGTCGCGCCGGTAAAACCGCTGACGGTGCCGCGACTAGAATTGCAAGCGGCGCTTCTAGCGGCGAGACTCGCAGACACCATTATTAGGGAGCATAAGTTGAGCGTGTTACAGCGATTCTTTTGGAGTGACTCGACCACGGTTTTGCACTGGATTAACAATGACGCAAAAAATTACAAAACATTTGTAGCAAACCGGTTAGGCGAGATTGATGAGGTCACTAGTAGTAAAGAATGGCGTTACGTGCCTACTGAATTAAATGTCGCGGATATAGCTACACGCGAAACTTACGACGACGCCACTTTCAAGAGTCAATGGTTGGGGGGTCCTACGTTTCTGCGTGACGACGAGTCATCGTGGCCGCGTCACGTCGTTCGTCCTGTCACCGACGTCGAGACAATTGAATGTGTTAACCTGGTAACAAATGTGGTTTCTACGGACATTCCTAGTGTCGAGCCTGTTCCCGATCCGGAACGGTTTTCTTCGTGGCTGCGGTTGCTCAGAAGTACTGCCGCTGTTCTAAGATTTATACGTAGGTGCAAAAAACGTTCCGACGATGACTATTGCGAATTGATGGAACAGGCTGAACGCTTGCTGTTCCGGCGGGTACAGAGCGAGGCCTTCGCCGCGGAGGTGAGCGCGATCAGAGAAGGTAAATGTTTACCCCGCAGCAGCCGTATCCTCAAACTGTCACCTTACTTGGACGAGCACGGCGTCCTTCGTTGCGGCGGGCGCATTGGTGCAGCACTCGATGTCTCTTCCGAGACAAAAAACCCGAGTATCCTTGACGGGCGGCACCGAGTGACGCGATTGTTGGTAAGACATTTCCACATAAAAGCTGCCCATGGAAACCAGGAGACGGTGGTAAATAACCTAAGGCAAAGGTACTGGATAATTAAAATGAGACCCACCGTTAAACAAGTAGCTGCTGGATGTATGATCTGCAGAATAAAAAAGGCGAAACCGGAAATGCCAGTGATGGGCGATTTACCTCCTGCTAGAGTGGCACATCACCAGCGGGCTTTCACACACTGCGGTGTGGACCTATTTGGACCGATGGAGGTGGTGGTAGGGAGACGAAGGGAAAAACGGTACGGTGTCATATTTACATGCCTTACAGTTCGGGCCATACACCTGGAGATCGTGCATTCCCTCACTACTGACTCACTAATTATGGCTCTCCGGCGTATGGCTGCCCGCCGAGGGTGGCCACGCTACCTTTACTCTGATAACGGCACTAACCTGCGCGGCGCTGATGCAGAGCTACTGAAGTCAATTCAGGAACTTGACGACGAGACTTTGAAAAACGAGGCCGCTAACAGTGGGACACAATGGTCTTTCATCCCACCGGCAAGCCCCCATTGGGGGGGGCGTGGGAGCGTTTAATACGTAGCGTTAAGGTATCTCTAGGGGCTATACTCAAAGAACGTATCCCCAAAGATGAAGTTCTCGCTACCTTTATGACTGAAGTTGAGAATATAGTCAACAGCCGCCCTCTAACTCACGTGTCTGTAGAACCTGGTAGCAACGAGTCGTTGACGCCAAACCATTTTCTGCTGGGCACCAGCTCCAACTTACCCGCTGCAGGTGTCTTCGATGACTCTGACCTGTACCTAAGAAAACAGTGGCGAAAGAGTCAACGCTTAGCCGATATGTATTGGCGCAGATGGGTAACAGAGTACTTACCGGAGCTGATACCTAGAAGGAAGTGGAACGAGGAGCGCGAACCGCTTAAGGTAGGTGATCTCGTGCTGGTCGTGGACCCTGGAGCGCCACGCAACGTGTGGCAGAGGGCGATCGTGCAACAGGTATTTCCAGGTAAAGACGGTCGGGTCAGGTTGGTTGAACTTAAAACCAAGTCAGGGACGCTGAGACGTTCAGCGGCACGCGTCGCTAGAATTCCTTTGTCTGAATAGTGCTGAGCCAGCACTGGGGTGGGGCGTGTTAGCGACGTGCTCAAAAATCGTTACAAATTTGTATGTTTTAATGTTGCGGGTATTATGGCCCAATCATTACATATGTTTTAGATTTTATATTAAAATTTTAAGGTAGAAAACGATGGTACGTGTGACGTCACAGCGGTTTATTAAAACCAGGAATCGAACGGTGACGCAGTCAGTTAGCCTTAACTATCGCTTGCGACACACGTACCTTCGCTCTCTCTCTCTCACTCTCATATGTTCGTGTACCTACGTTGTGTCTGTTTAAAAATAAACGGTTTTAACGAGTTTTGGGTTTCGAGTTTCCTAATATTTTATCGCGCCAGTGCAACCTTTACAGTGACAATCTATTCCTTGCATTGGACATAATGCTCCGGCTTTAGAAAACGAGCACTCGCTTGGAACCGATATCGCCGCTTGTAGTGTGCACTCACACACCTCCACTCCATCCCTTTATATATCATGTACTCTTAGGCTTAAGCGCTCATTAATAAACTACAACTTAACCTTAACCGCGCTACACGTTTCCTTAACGAACACCACGTGGCGATGGCGACCCTGCCAGGATGCCACGATGATTATATAAAGGGATGGAGTGGAGGTGTGTGAGTGCACACTACACGCTGGAGGGCGCTGTTGTTAACATTGTAGATGTGTTCGCTTGGAACCGATGTCGCCGCTAGAGGGCGCTGTTGTTACCATTATAAATATGCTCGCTCGGAACCGATGTCGTCGCTAGAGGGCGCTGTTGTTAACATTATTATAAATACGCTCGTTGGAACCGATGTCATCGCTAGAGGGCGCTTTGCTCGTTTGGAACCGATGTCGCCGATAGAGGGCGCTATTGTTAACGTTGTAAATGTGTTCGCTTGGAACCGATGTCGCCGCTAGAGGGCGCTGTTGTTACCATTATAAATATGCTCGCTTGGAACCGATGTCGCCGCTAGAGGAGCTGTTGGTAATATTGTAAATGTGTTCGCTTGGAACCGATGTCGCCGCTAGAGGGCGCTGTTGTTAACATTGTAAATGTACTCGCTTGGAACCGATGTCGCCGCTAGAGGGCGCTGTTGTTACCATTGTAAATGTGCTCGCTGGAACCGATGTCGCTCGCTAGAGGGCGCTGTTGTTAACATTATAAATGTGCTCGGTTGGAACCGATGTCATCGCTAGAGGGCGCTTTGCTCGTTTGGAACCGATGTCGCCGATAGGGGCGCTATTGTTAACGTTGTAAATGTGTTCGCTTGGAACCGATGTCGCCGCTAGAGGGCGCTGTTGTTAACATTATAAATGTGTTCGCTTGGAACCGATGTCGCCGCTAGAGGGCGCTGTTGTTAACATTATAAATGTGTTCGCTTGGAACCGATGTCGCCGCTAGAGGAGGCTGTTGGTAATATTGTAAATGTGTTCGCTTGGAACCGATGTCGCCGCTAGAGGGCGCTGTTGTTAACATTGTAAATGTACTCGCTTGGAACCGATGTCGCCGCTAGAGGGTGCTGTTGGTAACATTGTAAATGTGTTCGCTTGGAACCGATGTCGCGCCGCTAGAGGGCGCTGTTTTTAACATTGTAAATGTACTCGCTTGGAACCGATGTCGCCGCTAGAGGGCGCTGTTGTTAACATTGTAACGTGCCGCAGATATCCGACCCGCGGCGCGAGCTGACCGCGGCGGAGCTGGCGGCCGCGTGCCGACGGATCGCGGACAGCGGCAGCGTGCGGGTCCTCTCCATGTGCCACGTCACCAAGTAATCGTCATATCAACCTTAAACCCCTTTATTGATATTATAAATGCGAAAGTTTTTAAGTCTGTTCGTTTGTTACCTCATCACGCTTAAACTGCTGAACCGATTTAGATAAAATCCATCATCTTGCTCGCTAATCCTGCCGGGGAGCAGCAGTGCTTGCACTGTTGTGTTTCGGCGTGGAGAGTAAGACAGCCGGTGAAATTACTGGCACTTGATGGGCCTCTAGGTTGGCACTTTACGTCTATGGGAGGTAACGTAAAAAAAAAAAATTTGGATTTTTTATTGTACCATTTTGTCGGCATAGTTTACATATATATCCGTGCAAAATTACAGCTTTCTAGCATTGATAGTCCCTGAGCAAAGCCTGCGGACGGACGGACAGACAGACATGGCGAAACTATAAGGGTTCCATTTTTGCCATTTTTGTTCCGGAACCCTAAAAACGGTCCGTCGTCCGGTGAAAAACGGACCTTTATATGCGGCGCTTACTCTGGTGCCGACTCAATGTACGCCATTACGAGGGTATTGGGTATTGAGGGCAGATGTGATGATGAATGATGATGACGACGACGACCTGTCTGTCTGCAGGGAGGACCTCGCCGAGCTGAAGAAGGGCGAAGAGACCAAGAGTAAGGACTACGAGGCGCTCTGCATCAAGCTCGACCACTCGGAATTCGATGAGGTGAACGACCTGACACACAGACACTTTCCATAACACACTATTCATCCATCACCTACCTAACCAACTTAGGTTGTTTTCAACCGGACATGTGCGAGGAATGTGTTTTATCTACACCCATATAGTAAATCCTCCATTGTGCGTTCATAAACCATAGATAATGACCAGCATTACGACATTGGATTCTATTATGAACACGGCTGTATCGTAATGGTCATTACGATACAGATATCTCGCGCGAACGCATGATAAAGGATTTAATATATGGATGTAGATAATAGTATTGTATGCAACTGTATCGTAATAGGGTCCTTAAAACACGAGTGTGGTTTATGAAACGAGGCGTAGCCGAGTTTCATAATAGGATCACTTGAGTGTTTAAGGCCTAATTACGTACATTGCATCAATATTTTATCTATATCCATATATTAAATCCTCTATCATGTGTTCCGCGAACCATTGAGAATGACCTGCATTAACTCTTACTAGGTAGGTATGTGTCTGCCCCACGAGCTGCGCGCGCGACGACCTGCTGCTGCAATGATGTATGAAATCTCATTAAGATACACATTTTCTGCAGAGATACAGCCGTGTTCATAATAGAATCCAATGTCGTTAATGCTGGTATTACCTATGGTTTTTGAAAGCATAACTGAGGATTTACTATATGGGTGTAGATAAAAAACTATTCATTTACTTATGAAGAAACGCTTCATTGACTTATCCTCGCACAGCACAGCTCTGGTGGAATGGAGAGGTCAAACTTATAACACCCTTCTTTTCTCGCGTCGGGAGTCAAAAACATATTCCTCGCAGCACATTCTCGCAATCACTGCTGGCAACGTCAGCTTTAGAAATGTTGAACGCCGTTCCAGGTGAGCGATCCTATGGCGCCGGTGGCGTGACGCGGCCGACATCGCGCGCATCAACGCGTTCCGGAACACGCCGGCCGACGACCCCCGCCGCCCCGCCGTGCGCCTCGTGCAGAGGACGCCCATACGCGTGCTGCACCGCCGCCCGCTGCTCGCCAGGGACAAACACATCCTGTCCATGCGCGCCGAGCCCGTCCAGGTGACCCGCCACTCGCGTAGATACACTGCTGCGGAAACAGTACTGGCCCTAGGACTGAACCTTGTACTCCCACCCGAATCTCAATGAAGATTTAGTTAATATCAGATCATCTCGCTCGATCTGTTCGATTGACATGACGCGGTAGGATTCTTACCATCGAAGCGTCGGTTAGTGAAACCTTAGAGAGAAGACCGTTCATGCGTGTCAATTTTTCGCTATTACCCTGTCGATGCCTTACGTTACGGTTGAAAAAGCGAAAGTTATCTGAATCGCCTGAATAGGATAATCGTATAAGCGTAATGTGCACCGTCCGCAGGGACCTGGCGCTGCTGGTGCTGCGGCTGCGCGCGGGCGCCGCGCGCGTACGTCAAAGAGTTCGTGCACGGGAGCTGGGCGCACGCGGCCCGCGCTGGGCGCCGCCCTCGGAGCCCCGCCGACCTGCTGGCGCTGGACGTGACGCGCGTGGCGCTGCCCTGCCGCCCCCGCCCCGCTAGTGGCGCCCGGCCCGCTGGGGCGCACGCGGGCCCGCGCTTGGGCGCCGCCTCGGAGCAGGGCCGACCTGCTGCGCTGGACGTGACGCGCGTGGCGCTGCCCTGCCGCCCCCGCCCGCTAGTTTGGCGCCCGGCCCGCTGGGGCGCACGCGCCCGCGCTGGCGCCCCCTCGGAGCCCGGGCCGACCTGCTGGCGCTGAGACGTGACGGCGTGGCGCTGCCCAGCCCGCCCCCCCCCCCCCCCCGCGCCCCTCGCCACTAATGAGTGGACCGTGACTCAGGAGACATCTCATCTCATCTTGCTTAGAAAATGTTTGCAAGGTACACCAGCCTAGCATGCTTAGACGATGACGTACAGAAAAATTGCCTCCAAACGTCGAGTCGCGGGCAACAACTAATTTGTTATGTATTTAGGTTAGTCCGTAAGTATTAGTCGTATGGCCATGGCCATGGGCCATGTTGTCCGAAATAAACGGTTTCAATACTTGTTATTTTATTATTTATAGCCTCCTTAAAGGGTCTACTTAGGGTCGATCGACAATTGGCATTGATTGATCACTTTTTACATTGTGGTCTAATTCCAAAACCATTTCGAGGAGGTTTATTAAATCATTTTATAACATTTTAGTAAGAAAATACTAAATGATCGTGTGTATATTTGCAAATAACGTCTGACCTTTGTTAGACTTTCATCGTAAATAAACGTTATGTAACTAAACCGCTTCTGAACCTTACACTGACAGGTGACAGAAGACACTACGTTTTTTTTAATAATTGTGACGGGCAAAGATAAACGTTAGCTTTTAACGACGCAATGGCAACTAGGGTTAGCTATAATTCCGGTAACTTATA